>NC_069504.1:1027714715-1028314715 GCF_027579735.1 Bombina bombina | reverse complement strand
AACAGTGGCTGATTATGAAGTGTTAATAACCAAAGTACTTCAAGCAACCAGGGAGGCACTCGGTCTTAATGTTCCATAACAGGGAAACATTCTAATTCAGCAGAAAATGTATTATAGGCAGTTCAGAATAAACATATAGGTAAGCAAGAGCTGGTTATTATTGTTAAGTTGCAAAGGTACTCCAATCAAGCAAATAAATGCTCAATACTATAGTTATTCCAAAAACAGTGACCAGTGTGAAGTATCCACATGAGCACTAGCAGGGGTTATTACAGGGTAGACCGCCGTCGGCCAAACTGCTAACTCCACCGGTCTCAAATATCAGGTATACTACCTCTCCTTCAGCTAGTTGGTATCAGTAAATGGCTCACTTCACCTCCACATGGTCAGTAAGGTATAGCAGAAAATAGTGGGGGGATCCCACGAGTCAAGCACTGCCCCCCTAACGTGTCCACTTGTGCGTTTCGCTCTGTTACACTGACAGCAAGGAGCTTCTTCTGGGTGATAGCGTTGCATAGAAGGGCATTCTTCTTATTGGCCGTTCAAGTCATATGACTTCACTCGTCATAGTCCAGCTGACTTTTTTCAAACGGCCTATATTTTCAAGATGATGAGTTTTAAAGTGAAGAGTACAATATGTTGTTTATTCAAATAAGGTTCAATTGAATATTAGAATCAGCATTAGAGGGCCACTTAAACATACCAAGACGAACAACATGCAACATATAATGGCAATGAAAAAAAAACAATAAACAAGCGAGAGTGCAAATAACTAAATTAAAAAAATACTTATCGAATAACATATTTAATATGATAAATAGAAGACGTTCAATTTATATTATCAGAAGTTGCAGTCAACATGTGTAGAGATAATACATAATTTTCACTACAATATAGATGCATATTAACACGTTAGGCGCTGGGAACTTTGAGTTCAGAGTAGCTACATGATACAAAGAGGGTGCATAAAAGGTATATGTAGCGGAAAAACTGCTGGGATAGGAAGGGGAGGAGCTACACGGTGGCAGCATGCAGCAGAGCTCTGTAGTGGGAAAGAGCGTGCAAAGTGGCTCAAAAAAAAATCTTCCGAGGAGATCGCTCGGCAAGCTGGCCTTTTGGCATTATTTGTGCCTGGTGCCCACAACTACGTGGGAAGCTTTATAGCCCATTGGTGGCGAGTATTCCGGACGCAATTGTTGGCGGCACGACCCTTTGCGTGGGCCATTTTGGAGGAGCCATTTATTAGGACGTGTAGACAGCGTCTATCCAGTATCTCAGCAAAGTGCAGCAGAGACAAGCCGAGGAAACAAGAAGGCTTAAGTGAGTGTACACAGAACAGAGATGTGCTGAAAGGCCGGAGGTGAGTGGGGAAACGAAGAGTGGATGGTAAGGGCTGTGTCTAGACTACATATCCAGAGCTAGAGACAAGCTTACAGGCCGACCTTGCTGGGACTAGTCGCATTGGTCCGGAACTAGCACTTGTGATTGGGGAAACTGTTCAGCCCATTACAGCTGGTTAATTTACTATGTGAGGGCAGCAGGAGGCCTGAAAAAGCAATTAAAAGACCAGTTGGGCCAGTTCAAAAGGTTACGCCAAACCAAGGTGTTGTATACAATTATTCCCCACTCCCGAAGGAAAAGGCCATAATAAGAATCAAGGCCTTTCATACAAATTGATATCTTGATTCTTGAACTCTGTTTTCTTGGCTGGGAACCATTTCAAGTTAAATAGATTGAACAGCAGATCAAGTTCCCTATATCAATAGAGCTATATGATGTACATGTTGTGGGCCAAGTACTGCAAGAGTAGGTAAAGCCTTGGTGGCTCTTAAAGGGAGAAAAAGCGGTGCTGTGTTTCTCTCAGTTTATTTTGCTACGTAGTGCAAATCGAGCAGGGTGTTGCAAAGAGGAAAAAAGAGGAGCAAGGGACAATAGAGATCCCACACATGCGTATGTTTGGACAAAGCAAATTTTTATATCTTAACTTTTGGGATATTCTATATGGCTATAATACCCCTTACGAAGAGGAAATCTAATAGGTTTGGGACAGTGTAAAGAATACAATATACATATTTGCTTGGAAAACCCTGGTTGCCTTGGCTGTTTTTCAAAGGGGAAAAGTGTGTTTTTTTTACACAACATACAGTGGCTGAGCAATACAAGAAATGGACTGACATCCATGGGAAAAAAACAAAAGAAGAATAGAGATCTCGTATAAGTGTATTCTTGGGCAAATACATTAGAATAATTGAGTCATTATATGTGGCTATACATTATTTGTTATAGGTTATTATAACTGATCTGTGTTTGTTTATTAGCTGCATACCCTGCTTAGACCCAAAGTGGAAGTTCTTTTGATAAAGGTATAAAAATATGAGCTTGTAGGAGTGCAGCTAAAAGGTGTTAAGAGAGATAGAATTGTTTGGGTAGCCATATTAGCTTATAGGCACTATACTGATTAAGGCATAGATGCATGGTTATTAGACATATTACTATATTTGCCTAGCTTTCGGGAAAAGATAAGAGAAGGATAGAGATAATTTATAAGTGTATGCTTGGATAAACATATTTGAAGTATTGGGCTAAGATATATGGCTACACACCATCTAACAAAGGCTAGTTGACAGTTCAAAGATTGCAATCTAAAAGGTGTTAAAGATATAAAATTATTTAGTCTGCTGTACCACTTTTATTTAGTATAATAGATTTACTGCCATATATTCATAAATACAAGGTGGAGGTGTTAGCCGAAGAAATATGATTTATTGTTAAAGGAAAGCGTGGTACTATGTTTAGTGTATAAGGAAAGTCAAATCTGTAACAGAAACTGTTTGGACATAATGTTTAACCAAAATCTAGGATAAGTGTGGTCTCCTTGAGGGTCAGTCTGGTAATAGGATATCCCTGAATGGTGTCCACAATCAGGGCACAGTGGCTCTTGTAGCAGTTAGTAAATAGGGTAAAAAGATATATTATTCTGAAACAATGTTAAATAAATGACTGTTCTAAGTTTAATGGCCGGGACGGGCATTGCCACCTAAATTACACAAACCTTTAATATTTTCGTGCACTTATGCACAGGAGTCCCCACAGCATTAAGGGACCAATACTGTACCCAATACACTTTATTACTGTTTATATACCTATATTTTTTGTTGTATATGGCCAATAAGGCCTGAATTTGTTCTCACTTTTTATATCATATAGACACTAATGGAAAGATTTGTCACTGTTAAAAACAAATCACGAGAAATGCCGCCTAAGGGCAAAGACAAGAAAAATGTTAAGAGAAACAGTATGGATACTGCAAATGAAAGTATAGCAGAGATAACAAACACAAGTATCCACCCTACAGAGTTGCAGGAACTGGTCAAACAAATTTCAGACATAATGCTACCACAGTTTGAACAGGTTAAGAAAGAAATATTAGAGTTATCTTTAGAAGTAAAACAATTATCAACCAGATTATATGAAGCCGAGAATAGAATCTCGGATATAGAGAATGTCACTGCTAAACATGATATATTGATTAATAAACAGGCCACTCAGTAACTCACACTACAAAATAAGATAGAAGAGTTAGAAGATTGCGCAAGATGTAATAATGTAAGAATCATAGGACTTTCAGAATCAAAAGAGTTTCAAGATCTAGTACAATTTACTGCATTACAACTACTAGAAATGCAAGTACCCATACAAGGTCTTCAGGTGGAAAGAGCGCATAGAGTAGGTAGCGTTAGAATGTTTCCGGATGGTAAAGTTAAAAGTAGACCAGTTATTGTCAAGTATTTGAACTATCAAGATAAGGCCAATGTAATGAGACATTATGAACAAAAATTACCAGTGACGATTGGAGATAAAATATACTTCTTTTTCAAGATTTTTCAGTAGAAATATCTAAAAGAAGAAAGGAAATGGTACCTATATGCACACATTTAATTAAAATGGTCTTGAAAGCTACAATTATATATCCAGCAAAGATTAAAATATTTAATGATCAGGGATATATAACTTAGCAATCTTGAAGAAGCTAAAGTATTTTTAAATACAAGGCAAACTAAATAAGATGTGATACTAGAATTTTATGGTTTCTAGAGATACTAAGGGGACCGATGTTCAGTTCCCAAACAAAAGGTGCAGTCCTAACTTACGGCTAGATTACGAGTTTTGCGTTATGGGTGAAAAAGCAGCGTTTAGGCTCTTTTTCACTACCGCTGCTATTACGAGTCTTGCAGGTTTAGCTGTACTGCACACTTCTTTGGCCGTAATACAGCGTAACTACTGCAGCTTTCAAAAAGTCCTTTTTCAATGGGACTTCCATAGCGCCGGTATTACGAGTCTGCCTGGGAGGCCAAAAAGTGAGCGGTACAGCCCATGGGGCCTATCTATCAAGCTCCGTATGGAGCTTGATGCCTCGTGTTTCTGGCGAGCCTGCAGGCTCACCAGAAACAGCAGTTATGAAGCAGCGGTCTAAAGACTGCTGCTCCATAACCCTGTCCGCCTGCTCTGAGCAGGCGGACATGAATTGCCGGAATTCAACCTGATCGAGTACGACACCCCCCTGCTGGCGGTCGATTGGCCGCGAGTCAGCAGGGAGCGGCGTTGCACCAGCAGCTCCCAAGAGCTGCTGGTGCAATGCTAAATACGGAGAGCATATTGCTCTATTGATCAGGTCAGACAGACATATGATAAATAGGCCTCTATAACTACAAGATCCATAACGTAAACTGAAAGTCAGTAGTTATGAGTTTTGCGCTACAAATCTGTAACATAAAACTCATAACTAAAGTGCTAAAAAGTACACTAACACCCATACACTACCCATTAACCCCTAAACCGAGGCCCTCCCACATCGCAAACACTAAAATAAAATTATTAACCCCTAATCTGCCACTCCGGACATCGCCGCCACTATAATAAACATATTAAACCCTAAACCGCCGTACTCCCGCATCGCAAACACTAGTTAAATATTATTAACCCCTAATCTGCTGTCCCTAACATCACCGCAACCTACATTACTGTTACTAACCCCTAAACTTAACCCTAAGTCTAACCATAACCCTAACACCCACTAACTTTAATGTAATTAAAATAAATCTAAATAAAACCTACTATTAATAACTAAATAATTCCTATTTAAAACTAAATACTTACCTGTAAAATAAACCCTAAGCTAGCTACAATATAACTAATAGTTACATTGTATCTAGCTTAGGTTTTATTTTTATTTCACAGGCAAGTTTGTATTTATTTTAACTAGGTAGAATAGTTACTAAATAGTTATTAACTGTTTACTAACTACCTAGCTAAAATAAATACAAATTTACCTGTAAAATAAAACCTAGCCTGTCTTACACTAACACCTAACCTTACACTACAATTAAATCAATTACATAAATTAAATACAATTAACTAAATTATAAAAACAAACACTAAATTACACAAAATAAAAAAGAAATTATCAGATATTTAAACTAATTACACCTAATCAAATAGCCCTATCAAAATAAAAAAAGCCCCCCCAAAATAAAAAAAACCCTTACCTAAACTAAACTACCAATAGCCCTTAAAAGGGCCTTATGCAGGGCATAATAAATCAGCTCTTTTACCTGTAAAAAATACAAACAACCCCCCAACAGTAAAACCCACCACCCACACAACCACCCCCCCCAAATAAAATCCTATCTAAAAAAACCTAAGCTCCCCATTGCCCTGAAAAGGGCATTTGGATGGGCATTGCCTTTAAAAGGGCATTTAGCTCTTTTTCCGCCCAAACCCTAATCTAAAAATAAAACCCTTATACTAACCCCCGAAGATCCATTTACAGTTTTTGAAGGCCCGACATCCATCCTCAACAAAGCCATCAGAAGTCCTCAACAAAGCGACAGAAGTCCTCAATGAAGCAGCATGAGTCTTCATCCAACCGGGCAGAAGTCTTCATCCAGATGGCATCTTCTATCTTCATCCATCAGGCGCGGAGCGAGTCCATCTTCAAAACATCCGGCACGGAGCATCCTCTTCAATCGACGTCTTCTTGAACAATGAATTCTCCTTTAAATGACATCATCCAAGATAGCGTCCCTTGAATTCCGATTGGCTGATAGAATTCTATCAGCCAATCGGAATTAAAGGTGAAAAATCCTATTGGCTGATGCAATCAGCCAATAGGATTGAGCTTGCATTCTATTGGCTGTTCCAATCAGCCAGTAGAATGCAAGCTCAATCCTATTTGCTGATTGGATCAGCCAATAGGATTGAAGCTCAATCCTATTGACTGATTGCATCAGCCAATAGGTATTTTTCACTTTTAATTCCGATTGGCTGATAGAATTCTATCAGCCAATCGGAATCCAAGGGACGCCATCTTGGAGGACGTCATTTAAAGGAGAATTCATTCATGTTCAAGAAGACGTCGATTGAATAGGATGCTCCACGCCATATGTCTTGAAGATGGACCTGCTCCGCGCCGGATGGATGAAGATAGAAGATGCCGTCTGGATGAAAACTTCTGCCCGGTTCGATGAAGACTTCTGCCGCTTCGTTGAGGACTTCTGCCGGCTTCGTTGAGGATGAATGTCGGGTCTTCAAAACTGTAAGTGGATCTTCGGGGGTTAGTGTTAGGTTTTTTTAAGGGTTTATTGGGTAGGTTTTATTTTTAGATTAGGGTTTGGGCAGAAAAAGAGATAAATGCCCTTTTAAGGGCAATGGGGAGCTTAGGTTTTTTAGTTAGGATTTTATTTGGGGGGTTGGTTGTGTGTGTGGTGGGTTTTACTGTTGTGGGTTGTTTGTATTTTTTTTACAGGTAAAAGAGCTGATTTCTTTGGGTCAATGCCCCACAAAAGTCCCTTTTAAGGGCTATTGGTAGTTTAGTTTAGGCTAGGTTTTTTTTATTTTGGGGGGGCTTTTTTATTTTGATAGGGCTATTAGATTAGGTGTAATTAGTTTAAATATCTGATAATTTCTTTTTTTATTTTGTGTAATTTAGTGTTTTGTTTGTTTTTGTAATTTAGTTAATTGTATTTAATTTATGTAATTGATTTAATTGTAGTGTAAGGTTAGGTGTTAGGGTAAGACAGGTTAGGTTTTATTTTACAGGTAAATTTGTATTTATTTTAGCTAGGTAGTTAGTAAATAGTAAATAACTATTTAGTAACTTTTCTACCTAGTTAAAATAAATACAAACTTGCCTGTGAAATAAAAATAAAACCTAAGCTAGATACAATGTAACTATGTTATATTGTAGCTAGCTTAGGGTTTATTTTACAGGTAAGTATTCAGTTTAAAATAGGAATAATTTAGTTATTAATAGTAGGTTTTATTTAGATTTATTTTAATTACACTAAAGTTAGTGGATGTTAGGGTTAGGGTTAGACTTAGGGTTAGGTTTAGGGGTTTATAACTTTAGTATAGTGGCGGCGACGTTGGGGGCTGCAGATTTGGGATTAATAACAGTAATGTAGGTTGCAGCGATGTTAGGGACAGCAGATTAGGGTTAATAATATTTAACTAGTGTTTGCGATGTGGGAGTATGGCGGTTTAGGGGTTAATATGTTTATTATAGTGGCGGCGATCTCCGGAGCGGCAGATTAGGGGTTAATAATTTTATTTTAGTATTTGCGATGCGGGAGGGCCTCGGTTTAGGGGTTAACAGGTAGTTTATGGGTGTTAGTGTACTTTTTAGCACTTTAGTTATGAGTTTTATGTTACAGATTATCATAACTACTGACTTTCAGTTTACGTTATGGATCTTGTAGTTATGGGCTGTACCGCTCACTTTTTGGCCTCCCAGGCAGACTCGTAATACCAGCGCTATGGAAGTCCCATTGAAAAAGGACTTTTTGAAAGCTGCGGTAGTTACGCTGTGTTACGGCCAAAAAAGTGTGCGGTACATAAATACCTGCAAGACTCGTAATACCAGCGGTCGTGAAAAAGAGCCTTAACGCTGCTTTTTCACTCATAACGCAAAACTCGTAATCTAGCCAATGGTTCTTAATGTACTGCATGAATTAGAGAACTCAATTCAATATCCAAAAAATACTAATTTGACTTTAAGTTTCAATCATATATTTTTTTGTAGAACATTCCAAATTAACTGGTTAGTAATTAGTCGTTTTGTGATTATTCCAGAAACAAATATCATCCTTTTTTATTATATTAATGTGCTTGTCTTTCTTCTTTACTTATGCAATAAGAGAAAAATATATCTTTGATGCACTTCTATAAATGGTACCTTACTTTAAGGAGACAAGCAGCAGGGCTATATAAAGTATTGCTTTTCTATAACAAAATGCAGAAACTTCCTGATATTTTGTTATACTAAAGTATAAAGCACATATACATCCAATTTCATGGCGGCGGCGGAGAAGAGATTATCGATGACAGGGCAGCTAAAATCTAATTCTTGTTCAATACTTCTTGAGTTTCTTGTATAAGATTAGTAAAAATTCTGTAATAAAATGGCACAGGTTATTTGGACCCTTGCTTAACCATGCTCAACAATATTGGTAATTTTACTTGGATAATTATAAAAGGAAAATGTGTTTTTGTTCAAACAAAAATTAAACAATTTGGATGATGGATGGCCGGAAATAAGCTAAACAGGTCTAGATTTATCAAGCTTTGTTTGTTCTGTTGAGCTAGCAGATATGAGTCATTGCAGAGTCAGTCCATACAGAACACAATAAAATGGCTTTATCTCAAGTTCCACTGGAAGGTTTAGTAATAAAAAAAAACTGACAGCGATAAAAGCTCTTTTCTTGAAGTGAATCTAAATCAAACTACAATGTTCTTAGGGTTTAACTTACATTTTCACTTAGTTTCATATTATTTTAATATACAATTATTAAGTTTGTCTGGTATGTTGACATAAAATGACCAACTGGTAAAGAGTGAGACAGTGAAATCAGGGCTGGCTCAAGGCATTGTGCTGCCTGGGTCCAAGGATGAAATGACATCTCTGTCGACTACAGATTAAATTCAATCTTATCCAGGTATCTCAAAGTGTAAATTTCAGAAGATTGATATTTCCTATGAGAGCATGAAGGTATCTGGCTAATGGATTTCATAGGACTTCTCTTCACAAAAACCATGATTAGCTTTCCCTATGTGCCTCTCCTGTCAAATGCCCTCTGAGTCTTATGGTGTTGCCTGGTCCAGAACTGAGTGCTAAGGGGCAAATGTAAACTGAAGAAAGTGAAAATCAGACACTGGTGTTTCTCAACCCCTTCACTACAAGGACTTTCAGATATTTATTTTTTATTTTTTTTATCAGTCCATTTAATCCCTTAGGAAGTTTTATGTCATCCTAACCGCACTGGTCTTAAACGCCCTTAGGACGGCATAAAATGTCCTAGCCTTTTGGCTGTACTGAAGCCAAAAGCGCTTCTGGAATGGGATCACAGGTTGGAGGGTGTGCCTAGCATCACAGGTACTCCCCCCAGACACGATCACATCATTGAAATCACTCGATCACATGAACGATCACGTGATTTAAATTTTTAACCTATATGTTTACATCATAACGCGGAGGATTCTCTAATATGTGTTTGATCATGTTATCTTGTTGGCTTTGGGATTGATACTGAGGACGTTTTTGGCGACCGAGGTTGCAAGACGAGTCTGTGATGGTTTGCCTGAGTGTTTGGACACTATCATAGGGTATAACGGTGTGCCGTAATTAAATGAGCGGATGGTGATGCAGACTTGTCGGCTTTTACATTCTATAGCCAGATGACTTTGACAAGTGAGCAATGTCTATATTTGCAGAGATTTTGGGCAGACCGGGGCAGAGACAGAGAGAGTGTGGATGTTGTCAGCACCTCTGACGTACCACATTGTGTAGTAAACAATAGGTTATATCCACCAATGATGAACGGGGGAGTGGCACACGAAAAGGAGGTTTTTGATATACCCTTGACAATTGGCTGAGACTAGTGGTGTGTGGTCCCCGTCCGTGAGCGTGATTGGTCCTGTGTTATAACATGGGAATCTACGATTGTAGTGGTGTTTAAATGTTTATAGGGGTTTATTGAAATTAGTTCCATGAGTATAAAATACCCTGCAGGCCTTGAGATAATAAATATACACTTATACACTGGTTTATTTTTAAATTGTATTCACCAATACACAGGATTACACTTAACTATTAACACATTGTTAACCTATCAGAAGCATTGTTTCTTCTGTCTTGGCACACAGACAGCCGTGATTGGCTGAGATGAAGGGGAGGGTTTCACTTGCCTTTAAAAGTTTGTCATTTTGCACAGTAGTTTGTCAGAGGAAGGGACTGTTTTTGTGTCCAGAAATGTCACATTAATAAACATTTGTTGTATCACAGACGGCTGAAGACCAGTGAGTGCTTAATACCTGAACTTATTCACAACCTTCATAGCACCCTGGCTGCTATGGCATGACGGTGAGAGTGCATACACCCAACAACGACTACTATATATATATTTTTATATATATATATATATATATATATATATATATATATATATATATATATATATATATATCATGTCATCTGGTTCTATTTAAACATTAGAAGATATAGATAGTGGAAAAGCCTAATCTACCTTCTCCAAGATTTTGGGCATTTCGTGATTACTATTGGAAGAAGGTGTCAGAATTTAATTTCCCTTCTAAAAACCAATGTGGACTTCAAGAAGATAATAATTTTTTAACTGCCATGGAAAGTAGGTGTCAGAATTTAATTTTCTTTCCAATAACGCCTGTGGGCTGGTGGAATGTAATAAAAGGTTTTTATTTTGCATTGGGAATATACCTAATGCTCTATGAACAGTAGACTGCACCCATGTGGCTCTTAGATTACCTCCGAACAAGAAATACTATGGGCTAGATTACAAGTGGAGCGGTAATATTAACACAATTGTGATATTGCAATTCGCAGTCATTTTAAACTTACGGTTACGCTCATATTACAAGTTAAAAGTAAATGCATCTCTTAAAAACAATTGCCATTTATGCTCTAACTTTTTACGTAACTTTAAAGCTCTCATAACAGGCTTGGACTTTAAAAATGTTGCTCTAAAAAGACTAAACATAAAAAGAAAGTATTACAACCTACACTATTAACCCCTAAACCGACATACCCCATTGCAAATTAACCCTCTACACTATTAACCTCTAATCCACCATACCCCCATTGCAATTAACCCCTTACACTATTAACCCTTAATCCGACATACCCCATTGCAAATTAACCCCTTCACTATTAACCTCTAATCCACCATACCCCCATTGCAATTAACTCCTTACACTATTAACCCTTAATCCAACATACCCCATTGCAAATTAACCCTCGACACTATTAACCTCTAATCCACCATACCACCATTGCAATTAACCCCTTACACTATTAACCCTTAATCCAACATACCCCATTGCAAATTAACCCCCTTCACTATTAACCTCTAATCCACCATACACCCATTGCAATGAACCCTCTACACTATTAACCCCTAATCTGCTATACCCTTCATTGCAGTTAAACACCTACACTATTAAACCCCAATCCAGTGCAACCTCCACCGCAATTAACCCCCTACACTATTAACTCCTAATCTGCCATACCCCATTGCAAAGAAAATCTTAAATCTGGCTCCTTTGGTGGCAGCGGTCCTTGGTCCTCTTCATCAATGGCAGCAGCAGTCCTCTTGTGGAGGCGGTGGTTAATGCTATCCTTTTTTAGTAGGAAGTCTAGGTTAATTCAGGAGTAATAATGCAGTATTGGGAGCTATATATTGATTGATGGGTACACTTTTGACCCCTGTTATTGGCTCACAGATGTGTCCAGTTAGCTCCCATTGCTGCCATGCTGCTCCTGATTATTTGTCTTCAACAAACAATACCAACAGAACAAAGCAAATGTCATAATTTAAAGAGACATTCCGGTTAAAATTTAAATGCACATAGATTAATTACATCTTTGAATAGAAACATATTTGCAATATACATGTATTGGCAAAAATGCTTCTAGTAAAAGTTATCACTGTTTTGTGTTAACATTTCTTTCTGCATGTGCATGTGAAGCATAGCTAGATATTATCAGTGTCCCAGCATTTTAAGTATTGAAGCTGCCCAGAATGCCAGTGGAGCTTGTATCATGTCACCAATTAACAAACACCTATATTACGAGTTTTGTGTTCCGGTTTTAATGCTAGAAAAATGGCCATTTCAGAGTAAAAACCGTAATGCAGCATTACTAGTCGTATCGGTATAGCTATAACGCAAGCATTTTAGCCTGTAACACAACGTCAGTCCCACACTCAAAAAAATGACGTTTTTGCGTGGGATTTCCATAGCGCTGCCATTACAAGTTGTGCGGTGAGGCTAAAATGCTTGCGTTACAGCCTATACCGACATGATCCATTCCGCAAACTGTTACACAAAACTCATAACAAAAGTGTTACAAAGTACACTAACACCAATAAACTACCTATTAACCCCTATTCCACTGCCCTCCCACATCGCAAACACTAAATTAAACTTATTAACCCCTAATCTGCCACTCCTGACATCACTGCCACTAATAAAATGTATTAACCCCTATTCCGCCGCACCCCGACATCGCTGCCAATATAATAAAGTTATTAACCCCTATTCCCCCACACCCCAACATCGCCCACACTATAATAAAGATATTAACCACTATTCTGCCGCTCCCCGAAATAAACCTATTAACCACTAAACCGCCAGCCCCCCACATCGCAAAAAAATAAATAAAACTATTAAAGCCTAAACCTAACAACCCCCTAACTTTGCATTAAAATTACAATATCCCTATCTTAAAATAAATAAAAACTTAACTGTGAAATTAAAAAAACTAAGTTTAAACTATATTTTAAACTAACATTACTATTATACTAAAATTAAAATAACTACAAATTAAAAAAAAACTAAATTACACATTAAAAAACCTAACACTACTAAAAAAATAATAATCTACAATTACAAAAAATAAAAAATAAAAAATTACAAAAAATAGCAAACACTAAATTACAAAAAATAAAAAACGAAATTATCCAAAATAAAAACAATTCCACCTAATCTAATAGCCCTATAAAAACCCTAGCCTACAATAAACTACTAATAGCCCTTAAAAGGGCCTTTTGTATGGCATTGCCCTAAAGAAATCAGCTCTTTTCTCTGAAAAATAATACAAAGACCCCCCCAACAGTAAAACCCACCACCCAACCAATCCCCCAAAATAAAAAAACCTAACTCTAACAAAAACCTATGTTACCCATTGCCCTGAAACAGGCATTTGTATGGGCATTGCCCTTAAAAGGGAATTCAGCTCTTTTTCATTGCCCTGAAAAGGGCATTTAGCTCTTTTAAGAACGCCCAAACCGTAATCTAAAAAAAAAAACACCCAAAAAAAGCAAAAAAAAACCTAACACTAACCCCCGACGATCCACTTACAGTTTCTGAAGTCCGGATATTCACGCTGAGGCGAGAAGTCTTCATCCAGGTGGCGAGGTCTTCATCCATCCAGGCGGCGTCTTCTATCTTCATCCAGGTGGCATTTTCTATTTTCATCCCGGCGGCGCAAAGCGGGTCCATACTTCAAGACAACCGGCGCAGAGCGTACTCTTCATACAGTCGCCGCCGTACACTGAATCTTCAATGCAAGGGAGGGACAACACTGAAGTAATGACACTTTGCTACAATGTAAAGTAGTGAGTGTACAGCCTGTATAACAGTGTAAATGTGCTGTCCCCTTAAAATAACTCAATACACAGCCATAAATGTCTAAACCATTGGCAACAAAAGTGCGTACACCCCTAAGTGGAAATGTCCAAATTGGGCCCAATTAGCCATTTCCCATCCCCGGTGTCATGTGACTCGTTAGCATTACAAGGTCTCAGGTATGAATGGGGAGCTGGTGTGGTAAATTTGGTGTTATCACTCTCACACTCTCTCATACTGGTCACTGGAAGGTCATACTGGCACCTCATGGCAAATAACTCTCTGAGGATCTGAAAAAAAGAATTGTTGCTCTACATAAAGATGGCCTAGGCTATAAGAAGATTGCCAAGACCCTGAAACTGAGCTGCAGCACCGTGGGCAATACCATACACAGCAGTTTCACAGGACAGTTTGCACTCAGAACAGGCCTCTTTGGGAAATATATGTATGAGTGCTGCCAGCATTGCTGCAGAGGTTGAAGGGGTGGGGAGTCAGCCTATCAGTGGTCAGACCATACGCTGCACACTGCATAAAATTGGTCTGCATGGCTGTCGTCCCAGAAGGAAAGCCTCTTCTAAAGATGATACACAAGAAAGCCCGCAAACAGTTTGCTGAAGACAAGCAGACTAAGAACATATTACTGGAACCATGTCCTGTGATCCGATGAGACCAGGAAGGTGGTGGATGAAGAGATCCACCAACTCTGTGATGTCATCATGGAGGAGTGGAAGAGGACTCCAGTGGCAACCAGTCAGGATGCCAGGAATCACACTGAGACGAGAAGTGCAAAAATAATCGCACCTTTATTAATAGCAAAAAATAATAAAAAGTCCACAAGTCAAATAACAAGCCAGGAATCAAAACCAGAGCTGGTAGTCAGATGAGCTGAGTCAGGAGCCAAAGTGAATAGTCAGACGGGCCGAGTCAGGAGCCAAAGCGAATAGTCATACAAGCCGGAATCAGGAACAAGGAGAACAGCAGAGTCAGGAACAAGCCAGGGATCAGGAACCAAGAGGGACGTCAAACAGCCAGGTAATACACAGGAGCTCTCACAAACAGGTCTGAGACAATGCAAGGGAAAAGCATACTGAACAGAGGCCCTTTGAATAATAAGTGATGACATCACAATTCTGAGACTGCATCCTGTCTCACACGGATGATGTACACCAGTCTAGCCATAAAAGGAAGTGCAGGAAATGAGCAGCATCACACAGTATGCACCAGAGTCAGCAAGAGAGGTGAGTAAAATGGCTGCCAGCAGCACATGGCAAACAAAGCAGGAAAAAAAACCTGACAGTACCCTCCCCTCAATGACCCCTCCCCCGCGGGAGGACAAAAGGCTTATTGGGGAAATGGGCATGGAAGGCACGGAGGAGGGTGGGAGCATGAACATCAGAGGAGGGAACCCATGAACGCTCCTTCGGACCATAGCCCCTCCAGTGAACCAAATACTGTACGTGGCCCCTGGACATACGAGAGTCAATAATGCTGCTGACCTCATACTCCTCATGGTTTTCAACAAAGATAGGACGGGGATGAGGCAACACAGTGGTAAACCGATTACAAACTAATAGTTTCAAGAGGGAGACATGAAAAATATTGGAAATGCGCATTGCAGGAGGAAGGTCAAGAGCGTAGGTCACAGGATTGACCAGTTGGAGTATTCGAAAAGGACAAGCATAAACAGGGAGCCAGTTTATTGGAAGGCACACGAAGGTTCAAGTTGCGAGAGGACAGCCAAACTCTCTCATCAACCTGGTAGGAAGGCACGGGCACACGCCTACGACCAGCCTGGAACTTTTGGCACCACATAGAACGATGAAGGCAATCCTGAATCTGCACCCACGTGGAACGGAGTTGCCGGAGATGCTCCTCCAAAGCCGGAATACCCTGAGACATGAATGAATCGGTCAACAAGGATGGTTGAAACCCATAATTCGCCATGAACGGGGATAACTTGGAGGAAGCATTAATAGCACTATTACGAGCAAACTCTGCCCACGGTAACAGTTCAGACCAATTATTGTGGTGATCTGAGACATAGCAATGGAGGAACTGTTCCAGAGCTTGATTAGACCGTTCCGCAGCCCCATTGGATTGAGGGTGATATATCCAGAGGAGAAGGAAAGGTGGATCCCCATTTGAGCACAAAAGGAACGCCAACATCTGGAGACAAACTGGCTACCCCGGTCCGACACTATCTCCTTGGGTAACCCATGTAAACGGAAGACCTCCCGGGCAAAAATTGAAGCAAGCTCCTGAGCGGTAGGCAACTTCTTCATGGGAATGCAATGTGACATTTTAGAAAAACTGTCAACCACCATAAGGATAACAGTATTGCCAATGGAAACAGGGAGCTTGAAAATGAAGTCCATGGAAAGATGTGTCCAAGGGCACTTACCATTAGCAATAGGTTGAAGAAGACCCACAGGAAGACGTTGAGGGGTCTTATTCTGTGCACAAACTGAGCAGGAGGCAACATATGCAGCAACATCAGAACGAAGACCTGGCCACCAGAATTGTCGAGCGACAGACCAATTAATTTGGTTCTTGCCTGGTTGACCTGCGGCTTTAGGATAGTGGTAAGTGTGCAAAAGTTTAGTTAGAAGATTCTCGCGAACAAAACACTTACCGCTGCGGAATCTGTTGGCGCTCTACAAATACCTGATAATAATAATAATAATAATACCACTAGGTTTCTCAGGAGGTGTATTGATTTGTGCAGTCAGGATCTCCTCCCCCAAGGGAGAAGTCAAATTAGTACATATGGTAGCCAAAATATGGTCAGGAGGTATAACTGGAGTGGTACAGACTCCTCCTTGGACAGAGGCAAAAATTTTCGAGAGAGGGCATCAGCCCTAACATTCTTACTACCAGGCAGGTAGAAGACCACATAATTAAACCGAGACAAAAATAGCGCCCATCTGGCCTGTTGGGGCAACAAACGTTTTGCTTCAGATAGATAAGTTAAATTCTTGTGGTGAGTAAGAATGAGCACTGGCATGCTAGTACCCTCGAGAAGATGCCTCCATTCCTTGAGTGCCAAAATTATGGCCAGTAATTCCCTGTTGCCAATTTCATAATTGCACTCTGCTGCAGACAATTTCTAAGAGAAGAAACCACACGGATGCAAGGAACCGTCAGGCGTAGGACGTTTAGACAAGAGGGCACCTACTCCAGTCTCAGACGCATCGACCTCAAGAACAAAAGGCAGGACGGGTTAGGATGAGCCAGAACTGGAGCGGCAGCAAAGGCAGCCTTAAGACTATCAAAGGCCTTAATGGCAGTAGGTGACCAATGGAGTGGATCATTCTCTTTATGGGTCATGTCTGTGATAGGTTTGACCAAGGAAGAAAAGTTTTTAACAAACTTTCTATAGTAATTGGCGAACCCCAAAAAACATTGAATAGACCGAAGATCAACTGGGTGAGGCCACTGCAGAACTGCAGATAACTTTTCAGGATCCATGGAGAACCCTGCAGCGGAGATAACATAACCTAGGAAGGTTACTTGAGTCTGATGGAACTCACATTTCTCGAGTTTACAAAACAGGCCACTCTCATGTAGACTCTTAAGAACCCTTGTAACATCAGAACAATGAGCCTCAAGTGTGGGTGAGTGTATGAGGATGTCGTCTAAGTACACCACAACACACTGTTGCAACATATCTCGTAGGACATCATTAATAAATTCCTGGAAAACAGCAGGAGCATTACATAGGCCAAAGGGCATTACAAGATACTCATAATGCCCGCTCCTGGTGTTAAATGCTGTTTTCTATTCGTGGCCCTCCTTGATCCTAATGAGATTGTACGCTCCTCTCAAATCAAGTTTAGTAAAGACCGTAGCTCCCTTGAGGCTGTCAAAGAGTTCCGTAATGAGCGGAATAGGGTAAGCATTCTTAATGGTAAAACGATTAAGTAAGACCCCTATAATCGATGCATGGTCTTAACTCGCCACCCTTTTTCTTCACAAAGAAGAAGCCAGCCCCTGCAGGAGAGCAGGATTTGCAGATGATCCCCCGTGACAGAGCATCGGCAACATACTCCTCCATAGCACAATTCTTTGCAACAGACAGAGGCCCCGAGGAAGAATGGCTCCGGGTCGCAGGTCTATAGCACAATCGTAAGCCTGGTGAGGAAGCAGCATACCGGCACGCACCTTGTGAAAAATGTCTAGGAACTCTCCGTACTCCACTGGCAATTGAGATACCGAAGAAGTGCACAAGACTTTAACTGGTTTCCGAAAACAAGTGGAAATACATTGCGGAGACCACGACAAAATTTCGGACCTGCGCCAGTCGAGACTGGGATTGTGCTTTTGGAGCCAGGGATAACCCAGAACAACCAGAAAATTCGGAAAGTTTATCACCTGGAACTGGAGGGTTTCAAAATGGAGAGCCCCAATAGCCATGGATAACGGAGCAGTTTTGTGAGTAACGAGTGCGGGCTGAAGGGGCCTGCCATCAATGGCATCAATAGAAAGCGGAACGGACCTAGGCAAAACAGGAATGGAGTGCTTTGATACAAAAGCACTGTCAATGAAATAGCCCGCAGCACCGGAGTCAACAAGAGCCTGGATGACTATGGAGGAGTCCACCCAGGAACGGACAACCGCGACCAAAGGTTTCTCCTTTAGTGGTTCCAGGGACGAGGATAAACCACCCAAGGTCTGCCCCCGACAGGACCTTAGGTATGAGCGTTTCCCGGCCGTGTAGGACAAGACTTCAAATGGTGGCCCTGTAAACCACAAAAAAAAGACATCAATGCCTCGAAATCCTCTGGTAAATCTCTGGCAGCAACTTCGTCTTTAATCACATCAGAGAGCCCATGAAAGAAGGCAGCAACAAGGGCTTCATTGTTCCAACCTACCTCTGCGGCAAGTGTACGGAACTCAATGGCATACTGAGCAACAGATCTTGTACCTTGCTGAATGGACATGAGTCGTTTAGCAGCAGAGGAGGAGCGAGCCGGAACATCAAATACCCTAAGAAAGGAGGCCACAAATTCAGGTTAATTTGAAATCACAGGTTTAATAGTCTCCCACAAGGGATTAGCCCAGGCAAGAGCTGTGTCAGAGAGTAACAAGATGAGAAATCTCACCTCAGAGGGAAATACCTGAGGTAACATCTCAAAGTAAATGTGCACCTGGTTCAAAAACCCTCTGCACTGATTAGGATCGCCTCCATATCGCTGAGGTAGAGGTGCAGAATCAGACATGCTCCTGGTAGGACTAGGTGCAGCAGCAGAAACAGGAGCAGCCATAACTTGCGGGACACTTTGGTCCAAATGTGCAGTGCGAGTCAGCAGGGTTTGCAGTGCTAGTGCAAATTTATCCAAGCGGTGATCCTGTTCACCCATCCTGGAAATGATGGCAGGTAAAGGTGGATTATTAGCACCATCAGGATTCATGGCCCTTGCGTAATGTCAGGATGCTAGGAATCAGACTGAGACGAGAAGTGCAAAAATAATCACACCTTTAGACGAGCCGAGTCAGGAGCCAAAGCGAATAGTCAGATGAGCCGAGTCAGGAGCCAAAGCAAGAAATCAGGCGAGCCGGAATCAGGAACAAGGAGAACAGCAGAGTCAGGAACAAACCAGGGATCCGGAACCAGGAGGGACGTCAGACAGCCAGGTAATACACAGGAGCTCTCACAAACAGGTCTGAGACAACGCAAGGGCAAAGCATACTGAATGGAGGCCCTTTAAATAATAAGTGATGACATCACAATTCTGAGACTGCATCCTGTCTCACATGGATGATGTACATCAGTCTGGCCATAAAAGGAAGTGCAGGAAATGAGCAGCATCACACAGTATGCACCAGAGTCAGCAAGAGAGGTGAGTAAAATGGCTGCCAGCAGCACATGGCAAACAAAGCAGGGAAAAAACCCTGACACAACCTGTGAAGCTCTGGTGAACTCCATGCCCAAGAGGGTTAGGGCAGTGCTGGAAAAAAATGGTGGCCACACAAAATATTGACAATGTGTGTTGAGTAAGTTTGAGGGGACAGCAAATTTACACTGTTATACAGGCTGTAAACTCACTACTTTTCATTGTAGCAAAGTGTCATTTCTTCAGTGTTGTCACATGAAAAGATATAATAAAATATTTACAAAAATGTGAGGGGTGTACTCACTTTTGTGAGATACTGTAGGTGTTAGTGATGTCAGGGGCAGCAGAATATGGGTGTTTAGACGTGGGTTTATGTTAGGGTGTTAGGTTTAAAAGTAACTTTTTTTCCCCATAGACATCAATAGGGTTGAGTTACGGCGATCGCCATTCCGCGCTTCAGGTGTTAGTTTTTTTTCTAACACGCTCTCCCCATTGATGTCTATGGGGAAAGCGTGCACGAGCACGTATTCTCAGCCCTTGGATTTTGTGCTGTATAGAGCTCATCGCCACCAGATCGCACGCACAAGGCTGCTTTTTAAAAACGTGTAATGGCAGCGCTATGGAGGGTGAAATAACGCAACTTTTGTTGCGTTCGTTTCGCACCTTCTATAGCGCAGAACTTGTAATCTAGGTGAAATTGAGTTATTACCAGATGATAAAAGCACCTTAGGCTCTCTGAGCAAGTGCTGTGTTTAAAATGCTGGTGCACGGTGCATACTTAAATACACTTCTGAAAAAGCTATAATTTTTATTAGAAGCATTTTTGCTAATACATGTATATTACTAAAATGCTTCTATTCAAAACTGAAATGCATCTATATGGATTCCAATTTTGTCTGGAATGTTCCTTGGTAAAGTTGTTGAAAACTACTTGCCTTACTGTCTACTAATTTTTTGCCAAAGTTCACCAGCCGTTAAACAATAATTTGTGCATTGTAAACTGATGTAAATGGGAGCCAATAATACTAAACCGCTGCCAGTATTTAGTAAGCATTAAGCAGAAAAAGCTATGTTATGCAAACTACTGATAGATGTGAACTATTAAAAATGAAAATATAACTGTTAATGACTGCTGATATTTCATTATCAGCAACTATGTTAACATGGCCTTGATTGTTTGACTAAGCAAACTATTTAATAAAAATTTGAGAGCTTCGTACTGCTTGCTTGTGCTCAGATATAAATCTCAGATATAAATCTTTCGTGCAAAAATTGTTTTAAAAAAATAACATTTTAAATAATCTCATTACAAGCAGATCCCTTGTATCTTTTTATATCAGTGCATATATTAAAGGTTCATTGTCTACTTATATATATAGCGTGATAAGATTAGTATTAAGGCGCACAGCTCAAAAAAGATTGACCAATGTTATGTCAATTTTAATGTCAGAGGAAGATATTGTATAAATCAAGGTCCAGTGTATGTTATTTGAATCACCACTATATTTAACATATAGTTCCTGGTTTTATACTGTCAGTGTAGATGTATTACAATATCTTATAGCCTTACTACAGAGTTAGGTGAGTAGGGGTATAGGTATGAGTGTTAGTTTTTTGTTTCCTCTGTAGTGTACAAAGGTAAATATTTATATAATTTGTTCACATATAGTAGATGCAAAAAAAATAAAACCCACACAGAGTGAATTTAAACACAGTACATCATTACATCAGTCCCAGATGTATCATAAACTTGTGACATCCAATTATTAGAAGTAAGTGCCCACTTACTAGATTCAACCTCAATCCTATGAGGTAAGTAAATGTGTCCCTTTAAGATAAAGTTGTCTCTCAGCAATCCTGTACAACCGCTTCTTTTGCCTCCTTAGTGTGGTAGAAAGTTTTTATTTCCCTTTCCTCCTTGTTTAGCTGAATCTCTCTGTCAAATGCCAGATTTTATAGTCCGAAAAAAAAAAGATGCTGGAGAAGATGTTTATCTTGACACCTTCATTACTTCCTCCACCTTCTGCACAGTTTGCAACACCTTGTCTGCCAGGGAGACTTTTTGTTGTTTGGTGCTTGATATTGTTAAATCTATATATATATAGAGGCCTATTTATCATAGGTCTTGCGGACCTGATCCGACAGTGCGGATCAGGTCCGCAAGACCTTGCTGAATGCAGAGAGCAATACGCTCTCTGTATTCAGCATTGCACCAGCTGGTGCAACGCCGCCCCCTGCAGACTCACGGCCAATCGGCCGCCAGCAGGGAGGTGTCAATCAACCCGATCGAGTACAAATTGTGGCGATTCCTGTCTGAAGACTCCCCAGAAACACGGGCCCACAAGGTCTATATGGAGTTTGATAGATAGGCCCCAAAATCTCCATTTTGTATGAAATTGGAACATATGTGGTTTTATACAAAATTTATCAATATATAACTAACTAAAATAATTTCAACCTTAAAAATACCCATAATTCTGCAGTTATTCAGTTGTGGAGGTTTATCACTTTTTATCACTTGGAGATTTATGCAAACCATCCTGCATATTAAACAGCACACAAATTATATATATATATATTTTTTTTTTTTTTTATAAAAGCAGTTTTATTGAAAAAGAAAAGGGTAGGATACATTTTGTTCAATGCCAAAAAATACAAGTACATGCCTTTTCCATAATACATCTTATGTGTTCTTAGTGTACTGCTATTAACATGAATATATCTAAACATGAAAACTAATATAACTTATACAAATTATACAAACTATAACATTAATTTCAAATGACATGATTGCAACACTTGGGTATGTGAAAATATAGACCCTATTGATTTAACATCTGCATGCATGGTTCCCTAGAGTAAAAAGTTGTTTTTAACCACTAAGGCACCCTTAAATGAACGGGTGTGTAGTCTTTGGTTTTTACGTGGTCTTCCCACAGTACCTTCATTTGGGTGTAAGTATCTAATCTCTTGTTGACTAAATATGTGTATTCTTCAAGGTCTAGAATTAGTTTAAATGTGTGTAGCCACTGTGCTATACTAGGTATGTTCCTGCTCTTCCAGTTCTTGGCCACCCATTGTTTTATGCAATTGCTACCTATAAAAATTAGATTCCTTTTATCCTTTGGGGTCTTATTTGGGATAATGTTGAATAACCAGATACGTGGGTCCGGAGGCAAAGCGATTCCCACCATCCCTGACATCTCTTTTGCTATTTCTTCCCATAATTTTGCAATTGGAGGACATGTCCACCAAATATGTGACATTGTCCCTGGGTGTTCCCCGCATCTCCAACAGAGCTCACTACATGAAGGAAATAACTTGCTAATTCTAACAGGCGTAAGATACCACCTCTGGATTATTTTGAGGTTCAGTTCGATTAGTTTGCTGGAGGCAGATACCTTAGTTACTGCTGAGAAAATTTGCCGTCTGTCTTTGTGTGTCAATTCTATTTCTAGTTCTTTCTCCCAGCTATCAATGTAATGAGGAATACTGCTTTAGGCTTGTAATATGGAGTATGTGAGGGAAAGGGTTCTTTTAATGGGAGAGGTTGAGTTACACAATACCTCAAAAGGGGTTAAGGAGCGTAGGAAGTTGTTCCTCTCTTTATGTTTATATAGGTATGAATGACACTGTCTTAGGAAATACCAATTACGAAATATGGGGAGCCCCTCCTCGATCAGTTCTTCACTTGTTCTCAGATGTTGTTCGTTCCCTAAATGTAACATCATGATGGCTCTCGTTTTTTGTGACCTGTTATGCGGCTTTATTAATCCTAATCCTGGCGCAAAATCTATATTGTCTAAAAGAGGAGTTAGTGGGGAGGCCCTGGATGATATGTGTGGATATTCTACTAGTATCCTGTCCCATACTTTAATAGTTTCTAGGATAGGTGCGTTTTGACTAATTTTATTTGACAATGTTGTGCGTCTCTGCCAGCACAGTGTACCTAGATGTCTTTGCTCTGTAAGGTCGTGCTCTAATCTCACCCAAGCCTTATATTTGTAATTTGTGGACCAGTCTACTACTCTTTGTAGTAAGACTGCTTGTCTGTATTTTTTAAGATTGGGAACCCCCAGCCCCCGTCTTTAATACGAACGCACATTAATTTTCTGTTTATCCTTGCTTTTTTTTTATCCCAAATAAAGTCGAACATGGCGTTCTGCATTTTAGTCAGAAAGTTTAGGGGTAATGGAATAGGTAGTGTCTGTAGTAAGTATAGAATACGGGGTAGGACATTCATTTTTATAGTATTGATTCTGCCCAACCATGTAATATGTTGGGAACGCCACGATGACATGTCAGCTATCAATGACTTCTGTAGGGTTTTATAATTAAGCGCAAACATCTCCTGAATGGATGGTGCTAGCATGATCCCTAAATATTTTAGACTGTTTTTTTGTATACGAAACGTGCAAATATCTTGTGTTTGTTCTAATAAGGCCTGATCACATTGTATTGGGAGTAGTTCTGATTTGTTTTTATTAATTAGGAAATTGGATGCCACATGAAATTTGTCAAATTCTTCTAGTAATTGGGGAACCGATTCTAAGGGAGATGTTAAAAAAAACAAGATATCGTCTGCATACAACAGGGCCTTATGCTCGGTCTCTGCTATGTGGAGACCTTTTATCCTAACGTTTGATCTTATTTTAGTCGCTAGGGCCTCTATTACGCATGCGAACAACAAGGGTGACAGTGGGCACCCCTGTCTGGTCCCATTTGAGATATTAAAGACCCCAGAGAAGATCCCATTCACTCTGACCTTGGCTGTGGGAAGCGTGTATAGGGCCATGATTTTTGAAATAAATGCTTCACATATCCCAAATTTCCCTAGAACCCTGCGTAAAAAAAAGCCAACTGACGCGGTCGAAAGCTTTCTCCGCGTCAGTGGAGATCACTGCCGTTTGTATTTTCTTGTCTTGCAAGTAATTAATGAGATGTATAGCCCTGACTGTATTATCTTTTGCTTCGCGTGCCTGAATAAAGCCCACTTGATCACCACAAATAAGGGATGGTAATATCATTCCTAATCTATTTGCAAGAATTTTTTAGTAGATTTTTAGGTCGGAGTTCAACAGTGAAATTGGTCGGAAATTCTCAGGTCTATCTGGGGGTTTACCTGGTTTTGGGAGTACTGTTATGTCTGCCTCTAGGTTATGTGTCGAAAAGGGTGACTTCTCGGTTATGTCATTAAATAGTGTCAACATATGTGGGATCAATGTGTTTCTGAATTTTTTGAAATAGCCGTTGGAGAAGCCATCCGGCCCTGGTGCTTTGTTTGCTGGTAATTGGGCTATTACGTCTTTTATCTCCTTAAAAGTTATCGGGGCTTTCAGGGTGTTGTTTTGATCTGTTGTTAGTTGGGGCAAAGTTACGTTACTCAAGTATTCCTGAATATACCTGTTTTGGTCCGTGGGATTTTCTATTTCACCCTTCAAATTGTACAATTGTTCGTAATACGCCCTAAAGGATTCTGCTATTTGGTCTGAGGTATATACTTCCTTATTTTGTCTATTACGAAGAGTGAGAATGTAGTTCCTATTTATTTTGCATTTTAATTTCCTTGCTAGGATTGGACCGCATTTATTGTCTCCCTCATAGTACTTCTGTCTCAATTTAAATGCACTAATTTTACATTCTTTTCCCAACATTGAGTTAATCGAGGACCTACAGTCGACTATTTTCTGTTGGATTACAGGGTCTGTAGGATTCACTTCCCTTTGCTTCTCTAATGTCTCTAATAATTGTAGTGCATCATTTAGTGTTCTGCTGGCTTGTTTGGCCTGGTATGACTGTATACTGATTATTTCTCCCCTTAACACAGATTTATGTGCTTCCCATATGGATCTAATATCCAGTGTGGGATTTGTGTTCGTGTTGATGTCAAAATATTCTCCCATTACTTTTTCTAATTTCTGGAAATAGACCGGGTCCTCTAGTAGGCTCTCATCTAGTCTCCACGTGTATTGTTTGCAAGGGATCTGTGGCCAATTTAGTTCACAACTGACTATTGAATGGTCAGACCATGAGTTCGGAAGAATCTTTAGTCGTGTTACCCTGGATAAATTTGTGACATCTACCATGAAGTAATCAATACGTGAGTGTCTGTGGTGGGGGTTAGAATAGAAGGTATATTCTATCCTGTCGGGGTAAGTCACTCTCCAAGCATCGTGTAGGGCAAGGTCTCTCAAATGTGACTTAACCATGTTGATCACTCGGTGTGGTGTGGAGGAAGAGTGATTGGAGTTATCTAAAGTAGGGTTCAAGGTTAAGTTAAAGTCCCCTCCCATTATCACTGCTCCCCTGGCTACCTCTAGGAGTAAGTTAGAAAGTCTTTTAAAGAATATATCTTGCTTTATATTAGGGGCATAAACATTCACCAGAGTGACCATTGAGTTATATAATTTGCCAACTAGAATTAGGTACCTCCCTGATTTGTCCGCATGTTTTTTAATTAGGGTAAAAGGGATACCTCTCTTTATGAGGATACCTACTCCGTTTGTTTTAATGGAATTTGATGCGTAGTACGAGTCCCCAAATTTAAATGCAAAAGTTTTAGGTTCTCTTCCCTTGAGAAAATGTGTCTCCTGTATATAGATCACTTCACCTTTCTTCTGTTTAAGATCCCTTAATGCTAGATTCCTCTTGTATTGGCTGTTAAGTCCCTTGGCATTAGCTGTGAGAAAATGAATGTTATTTGCTGTGTTTGCCATCTCAAATACTAGCTACCTCTCCCTCCCAGACTAGGATTATTGTATTAGATGGATTAAGTTGAGTTGCCTCAGTGTTGGGTGAGTCGCTTCTGTGCCATGGTGTCATAATAAAATACTGTAGGGATTCTGGGCCGAGTCTATCTTTGGTCCTAAAATCAGTACCTGTGTGTTTGCATCTCAAGCAATTCGACATGTCAAGTCTAAAATAGTCATTTGAATTAAAACTAAAACATAAACAGTTACATACACATAAAAGAAAAACAATAAACAAAAACAATAACAAATAACATTGCTCTTTGGAAGGAACTATCCTTCTGAGCATAAACAACGTTAGGGAGTGTGTCCAGAGTTGCTCCCTTGTTAGTGTATTATCACAATATTTTACTTTCTTGAAGGATTAGTGCAATAGTACAGTTGTAAATAACTTAACAATATAACAGTGTGGGCTTTTGCCCTAGGTAAACTTCGTACTAGGATCCCTGCAAGCAAAACAAAAGTCCCGTACATAGTTCACGTTTGTGCTCCAACGGTTTATAGAAAGTCTGAGTTCATCTGGAGCAAATTTGTAAAATGGCATGTATGATTCTATGTTTATTACATATAACTTTATCTTACTGAAAAGCAAAAGTTCCTATTTCAGATTAATAAACAGAGTAAACAGGAAAGATCTCACCCAGTGCTGGAACCATATCTGTCTGATGTTAAGTCAGGTCTCTGCTTCTATTTCGGGCCCGGCTTCCCCACCCGACTCTTTCGTCTTCTTTCTTTTGGACGAGACTTTTATCCATTTCTGTGTGGAGTCCTGCATATTTTGACTTTGTTTGATATTTCTTCTGTCCTCCATTCTCACATCAGATGGATGTGGTTGACGAAAAGTCAGGTTCAGTTCTTCTGTTAAGGTGGGTAGATCTTGTTCCGTTTTGTAGGTGACTGTGCACCCTTCGTGTGACACAATCAGGCTAAAAGGGAAGCCCCATCTATATTTTATTCGGTTTTCCTGTAATACTTTAGTTATGAACCTGACCTCTTTTCTTCTTTGTATTGTAGCGGGGCTGAGATCTAGGTAGATCTGAATGTTGTGGTCAACATATTGTATGGTGGGAATAGAGCGTGCAGCCTGCCAAATTTTTTCTTTCTCTGTATAGCGTAGGAACCGTATAATTATGTCCCTTGGCGGTGCGTTTGGAGGGGGTGGAGGTCTTAGGGATCTGTGTGCTCTATCCAGTTCAATGTCAGGTATAGCCTGATCCTTAGCTAGGAATTTAAACAGGCCTTGAAGATAGTTATGTATGTCTGGTTGTGCAACTGATTCGGGTATACCCCTTATCCTCAGATTATTACGACGCCCTCTGTTATCTAAATCCTCAATCTTGTCTTGTAAAGATTCCATCTGAGCTTGATGTACATTGGTCTGTGTTGTCACTTCATCAAATAAAGTGTTCATGGTCTCTTGTGTTTCTTCTACACATTCAATCCTCTGCCCCATCTCGTTTAAATTTCTTTTCATGTTTGCTATGTCAGTGGTTATGAGGGCTTTGAGGGCATCAAAATCCGCCTTTGTGGGTAAATTAGCTATATCAGCTTTTATCTGAGAAGCGCAGGCTTCAGAAATAGCCATGGATGGAGCATTTGGGGCATCCAAACTCACTGAGCCTTGGGATAGCGTTTCTGCTTCGGATTGAGTGTTTGCAGCGCTCTGAAAAAAAGTGCTCACTGAAGCAGGTAGATGGTTTTGACTTTTAGGTGCCTTGTCTCCCTTGTTTTTAGCTTTAGAGGTCATCTCTGGAATACTATTAGGTCAAAGTATAGTATATAAGAAAATGCTATAAATGCAACGTGTTTTGTTATAGATCTTTGTACTTTTAGTGTCTATTATCTCCACCCCCTGTTAGTTAGCTGATATCACTCCAATCTAATGATCTTCCCGCCAGGCCGTTATAGCAATAAAAAGTATTCCCTTTATTTTCTTTACTCCATGTTTGTGCTTTATTTCGTTGTCTTTAGCATAGATGTTTCAGCATTTTAATAAGATGTACAGTAGGTGTCTCTAGGTATGTGCTCGCACGCCATAGCCGTCAGCCTGGTTTCAAGTTTTTCCTTTCTTATATGTGTCCTGGTTCACCTGCGGCCTAGGCCTTAATGGCGTCGTATAAAATCTACATCTCTCCTCTGTTAGCGGTTAGTGCCGGGTAGTGCCGGTTAAGGGAGCGTTTGTCTTAGCGAGGGTAATGTGCCTCCTAATAACGCTTTAGTCTCTTTTGTATGCTGTTATGTTTTAGAGTCGGGTCTTACCCCCTGTGTAGTCTCCAAGGCCATATGTCCCAGTCGTTATCCTGCGGTAGCTCCGTAGCGGTTCCCGGTCTGAATCTCACATTGTCCGGTGTCTGGGGGATGTGTATGAGATTAGCGCCTCTTGCCTGTACTGAGGATCCAATATTTTTAATTAACACCCTCTGTTATGGGCTATTAGGAGCAACTCTGGTGCCGGAGCTTCACACATCAGCGGCCATTCACCCGCACGGCCAGGCTCCGCCCCCCCAGCACACAAATTATATTTTATACCAATTGCAGACAACTGCATATAAACGACAATCAAATTTTAAATTTAGGTGGTTTGTCTCATAAATATTTTGTTAAATTTCTCAGTTCAAAAAAAATTATGAACTTGCTGTTGGTTTAATAAATATATTTAGTCACAATATTAGTTTTTTAGGAAGAAATATAATTTTGGTCATTTAAGGAACCGGAGATGATATGGGAAGTTACAATGCGGTACCACTGCACAGCTTCAGAAAAAGGAGTCATTTTGCTTCCTCCTGCAAGTAATAGCAGCTGTCACATAAGTATAGTGCATAATTCATGACCCCTGTAGGAAATCAATTACACTGTAGCGACAAAAAAGAGCCTGTATGCAATAAATATATTGCCATTTCACCATCTAGGCAATGCTGGTGATTGTCAGTGCTCTACTATGTATAATTCATGATCCTCTATCAAACCACAATTTCAGCGCCACCCTGCAGCTTATTCCTGGGCTAGCATAAAAATATTTTTTTTAATAACGATCCTTATGGATAAAGTAACTGCAAATCAAAATCGTCTAAGGTGTCAGTCAATAGCACATACGAAATGCATTACACTGACACCTGATGCTCAGAAAAAGAATCCACAGATATTTTTGAGACTTACTTCAATTTCATGCGATCAGTTTCCAAAATTAATTATCTTAACCCGTTGAAGATTTAGGAACAGAGTGGAAACTTCACAAAGTACTGCTTAAAAATACACAGCACTATCCCCACTCACTCACAGTGATCTGTGTTCTTTAAAACATGAGCCTGTTAACAAAAGATCAGTCAGGTCTGTGAAATTAAAATTTGCTGAAATGAAATGTTGTTCTCTTTGGGACATTCTTTACATGTCACAATGAGAAGGTGAGACAAATGCGTGCAGTTCTGTGACAATGACATGCAAATGTTATTCACTTTCTACTTCATATTTGATATATTGTGTATAACAGTGTATTTAACAAGTGTAAAACTAAAATGCTATACAGGTGGCCCTCGGTTTACAATGGTTCAATTTGCACCGTTTCAGAATAACAACCTTTTTTTCCAGTCATGTGACTGCTATTGAAAAGCATTGAGAAGCAGTACATTGATTAAAATAGCCATTAGATGGAGCTGTCCTCTTGTGTTGCAGCAAAGATATGCAAGCCAAGCAAGAAATTAATCAGTTTAACCAGACCTGAGCTATTGAACAGCTTGCAAAGGAACAAGATCTTCCTGTCTATAAATCAGTCCAGATTGGAATGCATAGAAAGAACTGTTTGCAGAAAAATGCAAGTAAAGTCTGTGTTGTGTGATTATTTTATTAGGTTTATAATGCTGTTTAGCAAATGTTTTTGTTCATTTAACTTAGTTTAATTATATATTCTGTGTTGTGTGATTATTTTATTAGGTTTATAATGCTGTTTAGCATTTAAAGTCTTCATTTTAAACCTTTAAAAATAATGTATTAGGTGTTACTTATGCTAATTTTGAGAGGGGCCTGGAACCTATCTCCCTCACTTCCCATTGACTTACATTATAAACAGGTTTTCAATTTACAACGGTTTCGATTTACAACCATTCCTTCTGGAACCTAACCCCGGCGTAAACTGAGGGCTACCTGTACTATTTTTTTGAACATTTTATTTAAAATTAATGTATTTTACTTAAAAGGAGGTAAATAAATAGTCACATTTGTGATTCTATGTCACTCCAGATAAGGACACATCCGTTGAGGAATTGAGAAGCAGGCATACAAATGTATGCTCTAATCACTGGCAATATCCTCATATGGAGCATAATTGGGGTGTTTGTAAAGTACAGCTTTGATTATACGCTTGACCCCTTAAATGTGTTAAAGATGGTAAATAAAAATAATTCCCATAAAGGGCTAGATTACAAGGGGAGCAAAACAATATTAGCACTTCTCAGTCAGCGTTTACATCACTCAAGCTCAACCAAATATAATTAGGTTAAAAGTAATATTTTAGCACTCATGCAAAAATCTAGGGCGCACTAATATCTACATGTCGCTTACTGCAGGTGCGCTAAAGCTCTAACATTATAGACTTCTATATGGGTGGGCTGAAAAACTCACATTGTCTATCACTCAAGTGCTAAGACGAAGGTGAGCTCAGTTCAGGTAGTGAAGTTCTGTATTTAGTTTTATAAAGCTATGGGTTTGCATTTGTTACAAACAATACACAGATACACACACAAACACACACACACAAGCATACACACACAAACACGCACACACAAACACACAAGCATACACGCACACACAAACACACACACACAAGCATAAAAATACACAAGCATACACAAACACGCACACACATACACAGATACACACAAACATATGCACACAAACACACTCACACAAGCATACACACACTCATAGACACAAACACAAACAGAAAAGCATACCACACAAACGCACGCACACACAAACACACGCACAAACACACAAGCATACAAATACACTCACACACACAATACACACAAACAAAAAACATACACACATAAACACACAAAAGCAAACACATACAAACTCAAACACACGCAAGCACAAACACAAATACACTCACAAGCATATACACACCAACAAACACCCATACATACAAACACACGCACACTCACAAAAACACACACAGATACACACATATGCACACAAACACACACTCACACACACAAGCATACAGACACAAACACACACACTCACACACACAAGCATACAGACACAAACACACACACTCATATACACAAACACACGCACAAACACACACAGAAAAGCATACCACACAAACACATGCACACAAACACACAAGCATACAAATACATTCAGACACACAAGCATACACACACAAACACACACTCATACACACAAGAATACACACACACACTCGCATATACACACAAACACACACAAGCATACACACATGCACATATAGCATATACCATATCCCTTTAAAACACTTTTAAAACATTTATTTCAATAATAAACTTTCGGCTAGATTACGAGTTGTGTGTTAAGGTAAAAAAAACAGCGTTAAGAGGTCCTAACGCTGCTTTTTTACGCCCGCTGGTATTACACTATAACGCCGTAGCATAAAACTCATAACTAAAGTACTAAAAAGTACACTAACACCCATAAACTACCTATTAACCCCTAAACCGAGGCCCTCCCGCATCGCAAACACTGTAATACAATTTTTAACCCCTAATCTGCCGCTCCGGACATCGCCGCAACTATAATAAACATATTAACCCCTAAACCTCCGCACTCCCGCCTTGCAAACACTAGTTAAATATTATTAACCCCTAATCTGCCATCCCTAACATCGCCGCCACCTACCTACATTTATTAACCCCTAATCTGCCGCCACCAACGTTGCCGCCACTATACTAAATGTATTAACCCCTAAACCTAAGTCTAAACCTAACCCTAACACCCCCTAACTTAAATATAATTTAAATAAATCTAAATAAAAATTAATATTATTACCTAAATAATTCCTATCTCTCAGCCAAACGGAATTAAGGTAGAAAAAATCCTATTGTCTGATGCAATCAGACAATAGGATTGAAGTTCAATCCTATTGGCTGATCCAATCACACAATAGGATTGAGCTTGCATTCTATTTGCTGATTGGAACAGCCAATAGAATGCAAGCTCAATCCTATTGGCTGATTGCATCAGCCAATAGGATTTTTTCTACCTTAATTCCCATTGTCTGATAGAATTCTATCAGCCAATCGGAATCTAAGGGACGCCATCTTGTATGACGTCACTTAAAGGAACCGTCATTCAGTAAGAAGACTTTGTTTGAAGAGGATGCTCAGCGTCGGATGTCTTGAAGATGGAGCCACTCCGCATCTGATGGATAAAGATAGAAGATGCCGTCTGGATGAAGACTTCTGCCCGTCTGGAGGACCACTTCACCCGGCTTGGATGAAGACTTCTCCCGGCTTCGTTGAGGACTTCGGCCCGGTTGGATGAAGACTTCTGCCGCTTCCTTGAGGATGGATGTCCGGTCTTCAGAACTGTAAGTCGATCTTCAGGGGGTAAGTGTTAGGTTTTTTTTAAGGGTGTATTGGGTGGGTTTTATTTTTTAGATTAGGGTTTGGGCCGCAAAAGAGTTAACTGCCCTTTTAAGGGTAATGTCCATCCAAATGCCCTTTTCTGGGCAATGGGGAGCTTAGGTTTTTTTAGGTAGTATTTTATTTGGGGGGTTGGTTGTGTGGGTGGTGGGTTTTACTGTTGGGGGGGTTGTTTGTATTTTCTTTTACAGGCAAAAGAGCTGATTACTTTGGGGCAATGCCCCGCAAAAGGCCTTTTTAAGGGCTATTGATAGTTTAGTTTAGGCTAGGGTTTTTTTTTATTTTGGGGGGGGCTTTTTTTTATTTTGATAGGGCTATTAGATTAGGTGCAATTAGTTTAAATATCTTGTAATTTGTTTATTATTTTCTGTAATTTAGTGTTTGTTTTTGTACTTTAGCTAATTTAATTTAATTTATTTAATTGTTGTTAATTTAGTTAATTTATTTAATTATAGTGTAGTGTTAGGTGTTATTGGAACTTAGGTTAGGTTTTATTTTACAGGAACTTTTGTATTTATTTTAGCTAGGTAGTTATTAAATAGTTAATATGTTAGGGACGGCAGATTAGGGGTTAATAATATTTAACTAATGTTTGCGAGGCGGGAGTGCGGCGGTTTAGGGGTTAATATGTTTGTTATAATGGCGGCGACGTTGGGGGCAGCAGATTAGGGTTAATAAGTGTAGGTAGGTTGCGGCGACATTGGGGGCAGCAGATTAGGGGTTAATAAATATAATGTAGGTGTCGGGGGCAGCAGATTAGGGGTTCATAAGTATAATGTAGGTGGCGGCGGTGTCCGAGCGGCAGATTAGGGGTTAATAAATATAATGCAGGTGTCGCCGGTGTCGGGGGCGGCAGATTAGGGGTTAATAAGTGTAAGATTAGGGGTGTTTAGACTCGGGTTCATGTTAGGGTGTTAGGTGTAAACATAACTTTAGTTTCCCCATATAAATCAATGGGGCTGCGTTAAGGAGCTTTACGCTGCTTTTTTGCAGGTGTTAGACTTTTTCTCAGCCGGCTCTCCCCGTTGATTCCTATGGGGAAATCGTGCACGAGCACGTACGACCAGCTCACCGCTGACTTAAGCAGCGTTGGTATTGGAGTGCGTTAAGGACCAAAATTTTGCTCACTTCTTGTCTTTTAACGCCGGGTTTAGAAAAACCTGTAATACCAGCGCTGTAGGTAAGTGAGCGGTGAGACAAAACTGCTTGTTAGCACCGCACAGCCTCTAACGCAAAACTCGTAATCTGGCCGTTTATGTTTAAATATAAGTGAAATAAATTATTTTAATATATTTTTATGTGTTTTATATGCATGTTTTCAAGCGGAAATACTTTACTGTAGGTCTCCAAGGTGCTAAATATTATAGCACTATTTTGTGTTGCTCTCCATGTCCTATCCCTTAAAAATAAAGGGTGCCCAAAAATTTTGTGTCCTAGCCTAGAACTCCAAAACAATCCACAATTTTTGAAGAAAATATTAGCGCACGTTGTGTACCCAATTGACTTCTGGGTGTTGCGCTAATTGCCATCTAGTTAGCGTGCTTGCTTCTCGCACTACAGGGTCAATTTAACAAACAGCAGATGCTGCATCGACACCCCATCATTTATGGTCTGCCAGAAATGGACGTTAAGAGGCAGTGGTTGTAAGACCGCTGCTCCTTTACTTCTCCGCCACCTTTTCCATCCCGATCGGGATGATTGACGGCCCCTGCTAGCAGGCGATTGGCCGCAAGTGAGCAGGGGCAGCATTGCATAAGCATTTCACAAGAAATGCTTGTGCAATGTTAAATGCCGACAGCGTATGCTGTCGGTATTTAGTGAAGTCGAGGGGACATGATCTGCTACAGCGAATCATGTCAGCTCGACCTTCAGTAAATCTACCCATACGTGTTATTTAAGGCAGTGAGAATTGCAAAAAGACATTAATTTACTCTCTCAATAAATTAAAAACTATATCACGCTGCAGAATCTGTTGGCACACTACAAATAACTGATAATAATAATTAGATGAGACTAGAAGATTCTGAGCAAAGAATACCACACCTAGTGGATGTGCAATCTAATATGGCAAGTTTAGAGTTAGAGAAACAGAATAAAATTATGCTTTTAAAATGAGAAGATACGGAAAACCGTTCCAGACAGAAGAACCTATGGCCTTTCAGAATCAGTTAAGTCAGAAGATCTAACTAATTTTATTGAAACTCAGCTTCCAGAGTTATTGGGTCTCTCTAAATATCAGGGTCCCTTTGTAACAGAAAGAGTTCATACGATAAATATAATGAGAAATAAAAATAGTGGATAAAACCTTCCAAGACCAGTGATTATAAGGTTTTCAAATTTTAAAACTAAAATGCATATTATTAATGCTTACAGACAAAGTAAAAATGTTCCATTCTTGGGAAGAATCATATTCTATGAAGACTTTTCAGCAGAAACAGTAAGAGCCAGGAAGGAACTTATTTCAGTCTGTAATGAATCAAATAACAAAGGCTTCAAAGCCTTTGTGATGTTTCCTGCCAAAGTTAAAGTTCTTCTACAAGATGGGCCAAGAATTTTTTTTAACAAGGAAGATGTATGTTTATTTTTGGAAGAAGCTACTGTAAAATTATGTTTTCTTTATCTCTGCCAAGTAGTGATGTTGCGAACCTAAAAATTTGGGTTCGCGAACGGGCGCACCAGGCGAACCGCCATAGACTTCAATAGGCAGGCAAATTTTAAAACCCACAGGGACTCTTTCTGGCCACAATAGTAAAGTTGTTTCAAGGGCACTAACACCTGGACTGTGGCATGCCGGAGGGGGATCCATGGCAAAACTCCCATGGAAAATTGCTTAGTTGATGCAGAGTCTGGTTTTAATCCATAAAGGGCATAAATCACCTAACATTCCTAAATTGTTTGGAATAACGTGCTTTAAAACATCAGGTATGATGTTGTATTGATCAGGTAGTGTAAGGGTTACGCCCGCTTCACAGTGCGCAGTGTAGGTGATATACCTGCCCTGACCATGCTTTGCAGACCAGGTATCAGTGGTCAGATGGACCCGTGCCCCAACAATGTGTGCCAGACATGCCATTATAGCAGACTTATATGGCTTTAGCGTTGCTTTTTGGTAATTAGAAGGCTGCTAAATGCCACTGCGCACCACACGTGTTTTATGCCCAGCAGTGAAGGGGTTAATTAGGGAGCATGTAGGCAGCTTGTAGAGTTAATTTTAGCTTAAGTGTAGTGTAGTAGACAACCCAAAGTATTGATCTAGGCCCATTTTGGTATATTTCATGCCACCATTTCACCGCCAAATGCGATCAAATAAAAAAAAATTGCTCACTTTTTCAAAAACTTTAGGTTTCTCACAGAAATTATTTACAAACAACTTATGCAATTATGGCATAAATGGTTGTAAATGCTTCTCTGGGATCCCCTTTGTTCAGAAATAGCAGACTTATATGGCTTTGGCGTTGCTTTTTGGTAATTAGAAGGCTGCTAAATGCCACTGCGCACCACACGTGTTTTATGCCCAGCAGTGAAGGGGTTAATTAGGGAGCATGTAGGCAGCTTGTAGAGCTATTTTTAGCTTAAGTGTAGTGTAGTAGACAACCCAAAGTATTGATCTAGGCCCGTTTTGGTATATTTCATGCCACCATTTCACCGCCAAATGCGATCAAATAAAAAAAAATAGTTCACTTTTTCACAAACTTTAGGTTTCTCACAGAAATTATTTACAAACAACTTATGCAATTATGGCATAAATGGTTGTAAATGCTTCTCTGGGATCCCCTTTGTTCAGAAATAGCAGACTTATATGGCTTTGGCATTGCTTTTTGGTAATTAGAAGGCTGCTAAATGCCACTGCACACCACACATGTTTTATGCCCAGCAGTGAAGGGGTTAATTAGGGAGCATGTAGGCAGCTTGTAGAGTTAATTTTAGCTTAAGTGTAGTGTAGTAGACAACCCAAAGTATTGATCTAGGCCCATTTTGGTATATTTAATGCCACCATTTCACCGCCAAATGCGATCAAATTTAAAAAAAACTTAAATTTTTTCGCAATTTTAGGTTTCTCACTGAAATTATTTACAAACAGCTTGTGCAAGTATGGCACAAATGGTTGTAAATGCTTCTCTGGGATCCCCTTTGTTCAGAAATAAAAGCGTTGCTTTCTGGTAATTAGAAGGCCGCTAAATGCTGCTGCGCATCACACGTGTATTATGGCTAGCAGTGAAGGGGTTAATTAGGTAGTTTGTAGGGAGCTTGCAGGGTTAATTTTAGCTTTAGTGTAGAGATCAGCCTCCCACCTGACACATCAGACCCCCTGATCCCTCCCAAACAGCTCCCTTCCCTCCCCCACCCCACAATTGTCCCCGCCATATTAAGTACTGGCAGAAAGTCTGCCAGTACTAAAATAAAAGGTTTTTTTTTAAAAAAAATATTTTCCCCCCGCATATTTACATATGCTGTGGTGTAGCATCCCCCATTAGCCCCCAACCTCCCTGATCCCCCCCAAAACAGCTCTCTAACCCTCCCCATCTGCCTTATTGGCGGCCATCTTGGGTACTGGCAGCTGTCTGCTATTATTTCACAGTCAAAAAAGTGTTGTTTTTTTTAAATGAACACTACTGTTACACCAGATATGAGTGGTGGCACTGGGCAAGTGGGCACAGTATACGCTGTGAGCCTGACACACACGCTGGCAGGCAGGCAGGCAACTGCAATTAGATTACACAGAAAAAAAAAAAAAGCAGACTGATGTTCTAGCCCTAAAAAGGGCTTTTTGGGGTGCTGTCCTTACAGCAGAGATCAGGGGCGCGATCCGATATAGATCGCAGTTTGCGGCGCAAGCGAGGAGACCGGCGTCGCCCGCAGTTTCAGCTCGCAACTCGAGCCATCCCATATAAGTCGCCGTCAGATGCTAACGTGCCGTAAGTCTCACAAACCAGCGATGTCCAGAAATCTGCGTAAGTACAAATTTCTGGCGTCGCCAGTGACTTGCGGCACGTTAGAATCTGCCGGCGCCTCTAAAACCTGACTAAAGTCTAAAACACCCGCACTGTCTAACACGCCTCCCTAACATAGCCCGCACTGTCTAACACGCCTCCCTAACATAGCCCGCACTGTCTAACCCTCTATCCGCTATCCCCCCTCACTAGCCTAACAATAAAAAAGCTATTAACCCCTAAACCGCCGCTCCTTTACCCCGCCGCAACCTAATAAAGTTATTAACCCCTAAACCGCCGCTCCTTTACCCCGCCGCAACCTAATAAAGTTATTAACCCCTAAACCGCCGCTCCCGTACCCCGCCGCCAGCTATATTATATCTATAACCCCCTAAAGTGAGCCCCTAACACCGCCGCCATCTATATTACAATTATTAACCCCTAATGTAAGCCCCTTACACCGCCGCCATCTCTATTAAAATGATTAACCCCTAATTTAATCTACCTACCCCGCCGCCAGCTATGTTATCTATATTAACCCTAAGTATATTATAGTTAATATAGTTATTACATTATATATATTAACTATATTAACCCTAATTATATTAGGGTTAATATAGTTACTATAGTATTTATATTAACTATATTAACTCTATCTAACCCTAACACCCCTAACTATATTTATATTAAATTAATCTAATTAATTTATAAACTAAAATATTCCTATTTAAATCTAAATACTTACCTATAAAATAAACCCTAAGATAGCTACAATATAATTAATAATTACATTGTAGCTATGTTAGGGTTAATATTTATTTTACAGGTAAATAGTTAATTATTTTAACTAGGTATAATAGATATTAAATAGTTATTAACTATTTAATATCTATCTAGTTAAAATAATTACCCAATTACCTGTAAAATAAATCCTAACCTAAGTTACAAATACACCTACACTATAAATAAATTAAATAAACTACAAACATCTATCTAAAAATACAATTAAATTAACTAAACTAAATTACAAAAAAAAACAAACACTAAATTACAAAAAATAAAAAAAGGATTACAAGATTTTTAAGCTAATTACACCTATTCTAAGCCCCCTAATAAAATAATAAACCCCCAAAATAACAAAACTTCCCTGCCCTATTCTAAATTAAACAAATTTCAAAGCTCTTTACCTTACCAGCCCTTAAAAGGGCCTTTTGTGGGGCATGCCCCAAAGAATTCAGCTCTTTTGCATTCAATAAATACAATCCCCCCCCCCCCATTACAACCCACCACCCACATACCCCTATTCTAAACCCACCCAAACCCCCCTTAAAAAATCCTAACACTACCCCCCTGAAGATCTCCCTACCTTGTCTTCACCACACCGGGCCGAACTCCTGATCCGATCCGGGCGATGTCGTCCTCCAAGCGGCAAAGAAGAATTCTTCCTCCGGCGACGTCTTCCTCCAAGCGGCAGCAAAGTCTTCATTCTTCCGGCGGCATCTTCAATCTTCTTTCTTCGCTCCGCCGCCGCGGAGCATCCATCCCGGCCGACTGCTAAACTTGGAATGAGGTACCTTTAAATGACGTCATCCAAGATGGCGTCCGCCGAATTCCGATTGGCTGATAGGATTCTATCAGCCAATCGGAATTAAGTTAAAAAAATCTGATTGGCTGATTGAATCAGCCAATCAGATTCAAGTTCAATCCGATTGGCTGATCCAATCAGCCAATCAGATTGAGCTCGCATTCTATTGGCTGATCGGAACAGCCAATAGAATGCGAGCTCAATCTGATTGGCTGATTGGATCAGCCAATCGGATTGAACTTGAATCTGATTGGCTGATTCAATCAGCCAATCAGATTTTTTTAACTTAATTCCGATTGGCTGATAGAATCCTATCAGCCAATCGGAATTCGGCGGACGCCATCTTGGATGACGTCATTTAAAGGTACCTCATTCCAAGTTTAGCAGTCGGCCGGGATGGATGCTCCGCGGCGGCGGAGCGAAGAAAGAATTCCGATCAGCCAATCGGAATTCGGCGGACGCCATCTTGGATGACGTCATTTAAAGGTACCTCATTCCAAGTTTAGCAGTCGGCCGGGATGGATGCTCCGCGGCGGCGGAGCAAAGAAAGAAGATTGAAGATGCCGCCGGAAGAATGAAGACTTTGCTGCCGCTTGGAGGAAGACGTCGCCGGAGGAAGAATTCTTCTTTGCCGCTTGGAGGACGACATCGCCCGGATCGGATCAGGAGTTCGGCCCGGTGTGGTGAAGACAAGGTAGGGAGATCTTCAGGGGGGTAGTGTTAGGATTTTTTAAGGGGGGTTTGGGTGGGTTTAGAATAGGGGTATGTGGGTGGTGGGTTGTAATGGGGGGGGGGGGGGATTGTATTTATTGAATGCAAAAGAGCTGAATTCTTTGGGGCATGCCCCACAAAAGGCCCTTTTAAGGGCTGGTAAGGTAAAGAGCTTTGAAATTTGTTTAATTTAGAATAGGGCAGGGAAGTTTTGTTATTTTGGGGGTTTATTATTTTATTAGGGGGCTTAGAATAGGTGTAATTAGCTTAAAAATCTTGTAATCCTTTTTTTATTTTTTGTAATTTAGTGTTTGTTTTTTTTTGTAATTTAGTTTAGTTAATTTAATTGTATTTTTAGATAGATGTTTGTAGTTTATTTAATTTATTTATAGTGTAGGTGTATTTGTAACTTAGGTTAGGATTTATTTTACAGGTAATTGGGTAATTATTTTAACTAGATAGATATTAAATAGTTAATAACTATTTAATATCTATTATACCTAGTTAAAATAATTAACTATTTACCTGTAAAATAAATATTAACCCTAACATAGCTACAATGTAATTATTAATTATATTGTAGCTATCTTAGGGTTTATTTTATAGGTAAGTATTTAGATTTAAATAGGAATATTTTAGTTTATAAATTAATTAGATTAATTTAATATAAATATAGTTAGGGGTGTTAGGGTTAGATAGAGTTAATATAGTTAATATAAATACTATAGTAACTATATTAACCCTAATATAATTAGGGTTAATATAGTTAATATATATAATGTAATAACTATATTAACTATAATATACTTAGGGTTAATATAGATAACATAGCTGGCGGCGGGGTAGGTAGATTAAATTAGGGGTTAATCATTTTAATAGAGATGGCGGCGGTGTAAGGGGCTTACATTAGGGGTTAATAATTGTAATATAGATGGCGGCGGTGTTAGGGGCTCACTTTAGGGGGTTATAGATATAATATAGCTGGCGGCGGGGTACGGGAGCGGCGTTTTAGGGGGTAATAACTTTATTAGGGATTTCGGGGGGGGGGGGATCGCGGTTGACAGGGAGATAGACATTGCGCATGCGTTAGGTGTTAGGTTTATTTTAGAAGATCGCGGTTGACAGGGAGATAGACATTGCGCATGCGTTAGGTGTTAGGTTTATTTTAGCAGCTAGTTTAGGGAGTTACGGGGCTCCAATAGTCAGCGTAAGGCTTCTTACGGCTGCTTTTTGTGGCGAGGTGAAAATGGAGTAAGTTTTCTCCATTCTCGCCACGTAAGTCCTTACGCTGCATATTGGATACCAAATTGCGCGGGTTTGGTATACCTGCCTATGGCCCAAAAAACTGCGGGCGACGGCAGAAATATACGGGCGTAACTTCTAGCTTACGCCGTATATAGGATACCAAATCCGCGCAATTATTGGCGTCGCCGGCTTTTGCGGGCGACGCTTTATATCGGATCGACCCCTAAGAATGCAGCTTCCAAATGAATCTAAAATGGATGCTGTCCAGGAGGTGGGAGTGTCTGGGAGGGAGGGTCTGCTGCTGATTGGCTGTAATGTGTCTTCCAGTGGCGTATTTAGGGTTTGTGCTGCCCTAGGCACTTAAAATTCTAGGGCATATATATATATATATATATATATATATATATATATATATATATATATATATATATATATATATATATATATATATATATGCAAACAACAAATGTTGTGCAAAGGATATTTTCAGGGACATTTCCAGGGACAAAAAAATCCAGGGACATACAACAAAATCCAGGGACTGTCTCTGGAAATCAGGGACTGTTGGCAACTATGCAGTCCATATCAATATCCAAAGCATGTAGTTGTATTGCTTCCATGCTGTATAAAGCATTAGTGATTAGCCAACTGATCTCTAACATAGCACTTTTGAGAGGCCTTCTATTCTATATCATATGACATTGCTTTTCAAATCTTCCCTATAATATATTTGGCTTATTTTAGTCTTTTGATCCTTATTTGCAAAAATCCCACACCTCCCCCAAAACTCTGCCTGCAAACCGCTCTTCATCTCCCACTCACCCCCACTAACTGGCCACCCTAATGGAATTACATTTTCAGCTGTAATGTTTTAAAACAGTTTCATGCTATTGCTATGTTTATATAGCAAACCATACTATTCTGCACATGAATAACATTCAATGATATTCAATTCAACAGTGGTTTCAGTGAGGGCGGGGACTGGACTCTTTCCCTGCCAGCTCTCTCCATGGTACGTTCCTCATTACTGGATGGATCTCTAAACTTTTATTAAATCTTTCAGAGTGTGCAGGGCCAAACGGTGTTGATGTCATCTGTAACAGCTGCTTCGGCACCGCTCGGCCCTGCACACTCTGAAAGATTTTATAAAAGTTTAAAGACCCAGTAATGAGGAATGTTGTACCATGAAGAGAGCAGGCAGGGGAGGAGGCCAGCTGAGTCAACAGTTTGTCAAGTACCGGTCGGAGGTCCGCACTGCCACTGCACATTGGAATCTTATCTGTCACAGTCACGCATCCAGCCGGCTTCAGTACCCGGCCCATTTACATCAATGACTGCTACCAGCAATGAGCAAAGTGTTTAAGACCTGTCACTGTCAGGCTGTCAGCGCATTCTCAGACACTTGATAGCGCGGCTCACTGCAGACTCGTCTCAGGCATTTCCTCTCTGTTGTTCTGCTCACAACCCTGCGGTAAAAGCATCAGAAAGGGCTGTGAGCAGAAGAACAGAGAGGAAATGCCTGAGACGAGTCTGCAGTGAGCCGTGCTATCAAGTGTCTGAGAATGCACTGACAGCCTGACAGTGACACTAGTAGTGTAACATACTCAGTCTCAACTCCGTTGCCGCCGTGAACGCCCGCTCAAAGTTAAAAAAATTGTTTTTTCCAAAGCAGCGTGTCACTGTGGTGTGGACATGTGCCGCCCGCCCCCCCCCCCCAAAGTGTAACACAGTTAAACACACCCCTCCCCTGATGGAGCCTTTCCTCGCATGATCACTAAAGGGCCTCCAGCCTTGGCATACCTTACTTTCCCATTCCCCATCTCTCTGGTGTTGCACTGCCGCCGGCCTGATATTCTGTGACTACTCAGTCTCACCTCCGTTGCCGCCGTGAACGCCCGCTCAAAGTAAAAAAATTTTTTTTTCAAAGCAGCGTGTCACTGTGGTGTGGAGTGGACAAGTGCCGCCCCCCAAAATCCGCCGCTTTAGGCCCCCGGCCTTGTTGGCCTCTCCGTTAACACGCCCCTGGTGTCTTCTGACTGTGAGGTACAGGGTCAAAGTTTACTCAATGATGACGAATAGGGGGCGGATCGAACATCGCATATGTTCGCCCGCCGAGGCGAACGCGAACATGCTATCGCCTAGATTTAGAGTTGGGCGGTAGCCGTGAAAACCAGCGTTAGAAGCTCCTAACGCTGGTTTTTACCGCCCGCTGGTATTTGGAGTCAGTCAGGAAAGGGTCTAACGCTCACTTTCCAGCCGTGACTTTTCCATACCGCAGATCCCCCTACGCCATTTGCGTATCCTATCTTTTCAATGGGATCTTTCTAACGCCGGTATTTAGAGTCTTGGCTGAAGTGAGCGTTAGAAATCTAACGACAAAACTCCAGCCGCAGAAAAAAGTCAGTAGTTAAGAGCTTTTTGGTCTAACGCCGGTTCATAAAGCTCTTAACTACTGTGGTCTAAAGTACACTAACACCCATAAACTACCTATGCACCCCTAAACCGAGGTCCCCCCACATCGCCGCCACTCGATTAAAATTTTTAACCCCTAATCTGCCGCTCCGTATACCGCCGCCATCTACGTTATCCCTATGAACCCCTAATCTGCTGCCCCTAACACCGCCGACCCCTATATTATATTTATTAACCCCTAATCTGCCCCCCCAACGTCGCCGCCAGCTACCTACAATTATTAACCCCTAAAGCTAAGTCTAACCCTAACACTAACACCCCCCTAAATTAAATATAATTTAAATCTAACGAAAAAAATTAACTCTTATTAAATAAATTATTCCTATTTAAAGATAAATACTTACCTGTAAAATAAACCCTAATATAGCTACAATATAACGAATAATTATATTGTAGCTATTTTAGGATTAATATTTATTTTACAGGCAACTTTGTATTTATTTTAACCAGGTACAATAGCTATTAAATAGTTAATAACTATTTAATAGCTAAAATAGTTAAAATAATTACAAAATTACCTGTAGAATAAATCCTAACCTAAGTTACAATTAACCTAACACTACACTATCAATAAATAAATTAAATAAACTACCTACAATTATCTACAATTAAACCTAACACTACACTATCAATAAATTAATTAAATACAATACCTACAAATAACTACAATTAAATAAACTAACTAAAGTACAAAAAATAAAAAAGAACTAAGTTAAAAAAAAAAAAAAAAATATTTACAAACATTAGAAAAATATTACAACAATTTTAAACTAATTACACCTACTCTAAGCCCCCTAATAAAATAACAAAGACCCCCAAAATAAAAAAATGCCCTACCTTATTCTAATTTAAAAAGTTCAAAGCTCTTTTACCTTACCAGCCCTGAAAAGGGCCATTTGCAGGGCATGCCCCAAATAATTCAGCTCTTTTGCCTGCAAAAAAAAACATACAATACCCCCCCCAACATTACAACCCACCACCCACATACCCCTAATCTAACCCAAACCCCCCTTAAATAAACCTAACACTAAGCCCCTGAAGATCTTCCTACCTTATCTTCACCATACCAGGTTCACCGATCCATCCTCTGAAGTCTTCATCCAAGCCTCCGAAATCTTCATCCAAGCCCAAGCGGGGGCTGGCGATCCATAATCCGGCTGAAGTCTTCTATCAAGCGGCGGCTGAAGAGGTCCAGAAGAGGCTCCAAAGTCTTCATCCTATCCGGGAAGAAGAGGAGATCCGGACCGGCAACCATCTTGATCCAAGCGGCATCTTCTATCTTCATCCGATGACGAACGGCTCCATGTTGAAGACCTCCGACGCGGATCCGTCCTCTTCTTCCGATGTCCAACTGAAGAATGAAGGTTCCTTTAAGGGACGTCATCCAAGATGGCGTCCCTCGAATTCCGATTGGCTGATAGGATTCTATCAGCCAATCGAAATTAAGGTAGGAAAATTCTGATTGGCTCATGGAATCAGCCAATCAAATTCAAGTTCAATCCGATTGGCTGATTGGATCAGCCAATCAGATTGAGCTCGCATTCTATTGGCTGATCGGAACAGCCAATAGAATGCGAGCTCAATCTGATTGGCTGATCCAATCAGCCAATCGGATTGAACTTGAATCTGATTGGCTGATTCCATCAGCCAATCAGAATTTTCCTACCTTAATTCCGATTGGCTGATAGAATCCTATCAGCCAATCGGAATTCGAGGGACGCCATCTTGGATGACGTCCCTTAAAGGAGCCTTCATTCTTCAGTTGGACGTCGGAAGAAGAGGACGGATCCGCGTCTGAGATCTTCAACATGGAGCCGTTCGTCATCGGATGAAGATAGAAGATGCCGCTTGGATCAAGATGGTTGCCGGTCCGGATCTACTCTTCTTCCCGGATAGGATGAAGACTTTGGAGCCTCTTCTGGACCTCTTCAGCCGCCGCTTGATAGAAGACTTCAGCCGGATTATGGATCGCCAGCCCCCGCTTGGGCTTGGATGAAGATTTCGGAGGCTTGGATGAAGACTTCAGAGGATGGATCGGTGAACCTGGTATGGTGAAGATAAGGTAGGAAGATCTTCAGGGGCTTAGTGTTAGGTTTATTTAAGGGGGGTTTGGGTTAGATTAGGGGTATGTGGGTGGTGGGTTGTAATGTTGGGGGGGGTATTGTATGTTTTTTTTTCCAGGCAAAAGAGCTGAATTATTTGCATGCCCCGCAAATGGCCCTTTTCAGGGCTGGTAAGGTAAAAGAGCTTTGAACTTTTTTAATTTAGAATAGGGTAGGGCATTTTTTTATTTTGGGGGTCTTTGTTATTTTATTAGGGGGCTTAGAGTAGGTGTAATTAGTTTAAAATTGTTGTAATATTTTTCTAATGTTTGTAAATATTTTTTTAATTTTTGTACTTTAGTTAGTTTATTTAATTGTAGTTATTTGTAGGTATTGTATTTAATTAATTTATTGATAGTGTAGTGTTAGGTTTAATTGTAGATAATTGTAGGTAGTTTATTTAATTAATTTATTGCTAGTGTAGTGTTAGGTTTAATTGTAACTTAGGTTAGGATTTATTTTACAGGTAATTTTGTAATTATTTTAACTATTTTAGCTATTAAATAGTTATTAACTATTTAATAGCTATTGTACCTGGTTAAAATAAATACAAAGTTGCCTGTAAAATAAATATTAATCCTAAAATAGCTACAATATAATTATTCGTTATATTGTAGCTATATTAGGGTTTATTTTACAGGTAAGTATTTAGCTTTAAATAGGAATAATTTATTTAATAAGAGTTAATTTTTTTCGTTAGATTTAAATTATATTTAACTTAGGGGGGTGTTAGTGTTAGGGTTAGACTTAGCTTTAGGGGTTAATCCATTTATTATAGTAGCGGTGAGCTCCGGTCGGCAGATTAGGGGTTAATAATTGAAGTTAGGTGTCGGTGATGTTAGGGAGGGCAGATTAGGGGTTAATACTATTTCTTATAGGGTTAGTGAGGCGGGAGTGAGGCGGATTAGGGGTTAATAATTTTATTATAATAGCGGTGAGGTGCGATCGGCAGATTAGGGGTTAAAAATAATATGCAGGGGTCAGCGATAGCGAGGGCGGCAGATTAGGGGTTAATAAGTGTAAGGTTAGGGGTGTTTAGACTCGGGGTACATGTTAGGGTCAGACGTAGGAAGTGTTTCCCCATAGGAAACAATGGGGCCGCGTTAGGAGCTGAACGCTGCTTTTTTGCAGGTGTTAGGTTTTTTTTCAGCTCAAACAGCCCCATTGTTTCCTATGGGGGAATCGTGCACGAGCACGTTTTTGAAGCTGGCCGCGTCCATAAGCACCGCTGGTATTGAGAGTTGAAGTTGCGGTAAATATGCCTCTACGCTCCTTTTTTGGAGCCTAACGCAGCCATTCTGTTAACTCTAAATACCAGCGGTATTTAAAAGGTGCGGCCAGAAAAAAGCATGCGTAGCTAACGCACCCCTTTGGCCGCAAAACTCCAAATCTAGGCCTTAGTTAGCCGGGAACTATTCGCCGGCGAACTATTCGCGACATCACTACTGCCAAGTAGAATGTGGGGAAAAGGAGATGGAGGGGGAAATTAAAATTATTTTTTTTCTTAATTTATACTGACTTTCCCCCCACATCTATTATTTATTATTTAAATCTTTTTTCCCCTTTTTTAAAAAGGGAAATATACTTCAATGGAAATATATAGGGTGTTAATAGAATTAGTATCTACTAAGGGTCTAACTAAACTGGTTGAGGGATGGCAGAATTATTCCTCCATGTTTTGGAGTTATCTGACATTGAGAAAAGTTTTAATCGAGTGACATAAGTCTCTTGACTGTTATTTTAGGGAGTCTCAAGTTAAAATGATACATAGAACATATCTAATCCCTAGCTGTGAAATAGCCCCCTTGTGAGAACAAATGTGTTAAATGTCAGATGGATAATTCCTCATTAAAACATTATTTTTGGTCTTGCCTAAAGGTTGATTAACTTTGGGCCAGGATTAGTTTTTGGGCCTCTAAAATACTTAATAATTAGCATTTATAATGATTTTTATAATATTATACTGTATATGTGGATTGCTACCAGTTAGACAGAGAGAAAGCATACGGCTAGATTACGAGTTTTGTGTTAGGCTTAAAAAGCAGCGTTAGCCTGTCCTAATGATGCTTTTTAACGCCCGCTGGTAGGGCCGGCAGATTCGGGGTTAATAATATTTAAATAATGTTTGCAAAGCGGGAGTGCGGCGGTTTAGGGGTTAATATATTTATTATAGTGGCAGCGATGTTTGGGGGCGGCAGATTAGGGGTTAATAAGTGTAGGTAGGTGGCGGCGACATTGGGGACGGCAGAGTAGGGGTTAATAAATATAATGTAGGGTTCGGCGATGTTGGGGCAGCAGATTAGGGGTTCATAAGTATAATGTATGGGGCGGCGGTGTCCGGAGCGGCAGATTAGGGGTTTATAATTATAATGTAGGTGTCGGTGATGTCGGGGGCGACAGATTAGGGGTTAATAAGTGTGTTTAGACTCGGGGTTCCTGTTAGGGTGTTAGGTGTAAACATACATTTTATTTCCCCATAGGAATCAATGGGGCTGCGTTAAGGAGTTTTACGCTGCTTTTTTGCAGGTCTTAGACTTTTTTTCAGCCGTCTCTCCCCGTTACACCAGCTCACCGCTGACTTAAGCAGCGCTGGTATTGGAGTGCGGTAATGAGCAAAATTTTGCTCAACGCTCACTTCTTGTCTTTTAACAACGGGTTTGTAAAAACCCGTAATACCAGCGCTGCATGTAAGTGAGCGGTGAGGGAAAACTGCTCGTTAGCACCGCACAGCCTCTAACGCAAAACTCGTAATCTGGGCCTTTCTTTTTATTAATGGTTATTCTGCTAACTAAAAATAAATTATTAAGGGAATGGTTAAATCCTGATATCCCCTATCTTAAATCAATTTGGGCATCCATGCTACAACAGTTAACTATAGAGGCATTTGATGTCCTGATGGACAGGAAAATAAGATCAAGATATTTATATTAGAAAAATGGGAATACTTTATTAAATCATGAGACTCCCAACTCAGAAGCAAATCCTTTCCCCTTGTGTAGGTTCTAATTTTTCGCAGATAAGATGGGGTCAAAATATCGATTTAGACAAAATCTTTTTAATTATATATATTGAATTAATTTTATGGGTATATACCCTATGATGATAACACAGCAATATTAATGAGATATCTATTCATTATTTATTTTTCTTCCTCTTGTTTAATGTATTTGTATCTGGAAATGTATTAATCATAATAAATACGAAAAATTAAAAAAATGTTATGTATCCTAGCGACAGGTGTTTACTTGTGTCTTCAAAAGCGTTCCATTCACCACACTATTCGCCATCAGCTGCTTCTGGGTGTCTCGCTAATTCACCGTCTGATTAGCGTGCATGCTTCCCGCACTATGTGCTATTGAAGGTAGCCAATCTTTATATGTAGCGTCCGTGTATAATTACTGGGTGTGCTAAGTTGTTCCCGTCTTGCTCTCCTGTTTACTATTTGATTATGGATTCCTGTTGCCAACCTCTGCTAGAATTTTGGACTGTGTTTTTGCTCTGATTCTTGCTTGCTTGTTACGGACCTTGGCCTCTAATTTGACACCTCTCTGGATATTGATTCTGCTCTATCATTTGCTTGCATGGTACTGACCTTTGGCTTGGACATATACTGCATGCTTTGTCTCCAGATTTGGATCCTTTCTTCCCATCAAGTCTCATATAGACCTTTACCATCTAATTGGTTGTATCCTGGTCTAACCCTCATTTTAACTACCATTGTGACACAAAATTGATTACAAGAGGAGTGCAAAAATATTAGTGCTATTGTGTGTTGACATTGCTTGAGAGCAATCAATGGCACTTCTATTTTTGAGCTTATCTTACAAGTCCAATGTAATTTTTTATTGATCGACCAGTAGTCTAGGGCATGCTAACATCTGCATATGGGATAGTGCTGGTGTGCTAAATTCTTCACATAATAGACTTCTATGGGGCATGCAGTTAAATTCTTGTTGGATATCACTCAAGTGCTAATCCAATGGTGTGCTATGCCATGGGTGTAAAAATATTAGCGTTACTTGAGTGTTAACATCACATTCAATAGCACTTTTTGTGCTCATATTACAAGTCAAATATTATTTTTATGTTCTTAGTGAAGAGCAATGCTATTTCAAATATTTATATTATAAAACAAAAAAAAGTTGTTATCATTCAGCTAGATTGCGAGTTTTGAGCGCTATAGGGATTTTAACGACCGCCACAAAAGCGGCGTTATTTCACCTCCCTATACCGCTGCTATTACAAGTTTTAAAAAAGCAGGCTTGTGCGGGCGATATGGATGCGTTGAGCTCCATACCGCACCGAAATCAAGCGCTGATTTGACGTGCTCGAGTACGATTTCCCCATAGACATCAATGGGGAGAGCCGGCAAAAAAAAAGCCTAACACCTGAGATCGCGGAATGAAAAGCTCCGTAACGCAGCCCCATTGATGTCTATGGGAAAAGAAAAAGTTACGTTTAAACCTAACACCCTAACATAAACCCTGAGTCTAAACATCCCTAATCTGCCACCCCCGACATCGCCGCCACCTACATACAGTTATTAACCCCTAATCTGCCGCCCCCAATATCGCCGCCACCTACATAAGTTATTAACCCCTAATCTGCCGCCCCCGATATCGCTGCCTACATACAGTTATTAACCCCTAATCTGCCACCCCCGATATCGCCACCACCTACATACAGCTATTAACCCCTAATCTGCCACCCCCAACATCGCCGCCACCTACATAAAACTATTAACCCCTAATCTGCCACTCCCAATGTCGCCGCCACCATCCCAAAGTTATTAACCCCTAAACTTCTGGCCTCCCACATCACTACCACTAAATAAATCCATTAACCCCTAAACCTAGGTAGACTAGTTAGTAAATAGTGATTAACTATTTACTAACTACCTAGTTAAAATAAATACAAACTTACTTGTCAAATAAAACCTAACCTGCCTTACACTAAAACCTAACATTTAAAAAAAAACCCCCAAAAAACCCCACTAAAATTAGTTACTAAAAATAAAAATAACTAAATTACATAAAAAAAACAAACACTGATATCTTTGGGGCAATTCTTTTTTAATTTAGATAATTTGTTTCTTATTTTTCGTAATTTAGTGGTTTATTTTTTTTGTAATTTAGTTTTTTGTGTTTTTTTGTAATTAGATACTTTTTGTAATTTTTAGAGTAGTGTTAGGATTTTTTTTAATGTGCAGTTTAGTTTAATTTAATTGGTAGTTAGTTTAATTGTAGTTTAATAATTATCTTAGTTTAATTGTTAGTTTAAAATTAATTTATTTAATTTGACAGGTGAGTTTTAATTTAATTTAAGATAGGGAAATTGTAATTTTAATATTTATTTAGGGGGGCATTATGTTTAGGGGTTAATAGTTAATTTTAGCATATTTGGTGTGGGGGCTTTCGGTTTAGGGGTTAATAGTTTATTTTAGCATATTTCGTTGTGGGGGGCTTGCAGTTTAGGGGTTAATAGGTTTATTATAGTGGCGGTGTGGACGGACGGCAGATTAGGGGTTAATTATATTTAAATAGTGTTTGCGATGCAGGAGGGCGGCGGTTTAGTTGTTAATAGGTTTATTATAGTGGCGACGATGTTGGAGAGCGGCGCAATAGGGGTCAATACATTTTAATAGTGGCGGCGATGTCTTGAGCAGCAGATTAGGGGTTAATAACTTCATTATAGTGTTTGTGATGCAGGAGGGCCTCGGTTTAGGGGTTAATAGGTAGTTTATGGGTGTTAGTGTACTTTTTAACACTTTAGTTATGAGTTTTATGGTACAGCTTTGTAACGTAAAACTCATAACTACTGACTTTAGATGGCGGTACGGATCTTGTGGTTATAGAGTGTACCGCTCACTTTTTTGCCTTCCAGGCAAACTCGTAATACCGGCGCTATGGGAGTCCCATTAAAAAAAGGACTTTTTTAAAAGTGCAGTACTGACGTTGCGTGACAGGCTAAAAGGTCTGCGGTACACCTATACCGACAAGACTTGTAATAGCAGCGTTAGGGAAAATGAAGCGTTATGGGCCATAATGATGCTATTTGACTCATAACGCAAAACTTGTAATCTAGCTGATTGTTTTAAAGGGATATGGGATATGACAAGGTGTTGAACTGGGAAGTGCTCAAAGGTGCATATTTGTATGTTTGTATGTATATATGTGTCTGAATGTGTACTTGTATGTGCACACATACATATATATATATATATATATATATATATATATATATATATACATGTTTACAGTATATACACATATATACATACACACATACAAATATAAACACACACATATATATGTATATATATATATATATATATATATATATATAAAATGACTAGTTAGAGTCATTCCCAGTGCAAAACAATTTTATATATTTATTTCAATAATAAACATATATTTTACAATTAATATGTAGATATGAGTTAATATGTTTTACAAATGTTTTGTTATACTTTATTCTACATAACTCACAACTTGTAATATGAGGGATGTTTAGAGATACCTTATTTGTAGAAGGTCAACAGATTCTGTAGCCCTAACTTGCCTTGAAATATGAGGTTAACCATAGGAGTGCTCACTGGGTGTGCCCGGATGTGCCTGGGCACACCCTAATTCCCCATGGATAGAGGGGGACTGCTGACCATCCTACTGCTTGATGCAGGGCCTGGGCTATAATCACTCTACATAGGGGGTGGCACATCAAACATTACATGCACAAATTAGCATAAATTAGGTAGTGCAGCATTTAGTTATTTTATTTACTTCAATGGTGTATAATAAAGGGAGGGGTGAGAGTGGGCATGCCCCCTCCCCCTTGCGCAGTACAAGCTCTTTATTGAAAGAATTATCTACCTGCTTCAAGGCTACAAAATTAAGGGCACAGGGTGAGGAGTCAGTGGGCTGTTAATACACCAGATACAGATACAAGGAAGCTATAATTACTTTTAAAGCAATGCAGATCTTCTTAGATATTTTTTAAACAAAGATGTGGTTTGACTTCTTTAATGGTAGTGAAGGGGGTGTGTGTGTATATGTATATATGTGTGCGTTTGTGCTCTTGGGTGCGCACAATAATGCAATAGGCTGTGCGCGCCTATGAGATTTGAAAGTGGCACAGGTTGACTATACACAAATAATTCCATCAAGAAGAAGAAAAATAAAATAAATAAAGGCCCCCCTTGTGACTTATTTACATAACTGAAGGACAAAAAAAGAACAAAGTTACCTAGGGAAGGAAAAATTTCTTGGCTCAACTCTTTGCCGTTATTTACTAATGAGATTTACTGAAGCAATATAATATGAAAGTTGTTTAAGATAGCTGACAGTCCACAAATATGTCAAATTACATATTAAATATAAAAAAACTGAAATTCAATATATAAAACACTAATATTTAAAAAAAAAATTAAGCATAAGATATAGATATATGAAATGTGAAAAAGATCTGCGACTGAGGCTTCACTTTTTTCTTCCTGAATAGAAAACTCAAAGCAATGAAAGACCCAGAGGCCAAACTGTAACCAGCCTGTTAGGACACATTATACTACAAACAATGCAACAGCCTTAAATGAATTTAAAAGGGAATAAATCAGAGGTCAAATCCTCCAGGAATATGAAGCAAAAAAAAAATACAGTCCTACAGATGAAGGAAAACCTCCAACATACTGTCCGGCACAAAAGGAGGAAAACATTTTGATCTGGATTGAAGTTGTAGAAACAAAAAAGGACAAAGTGGCGTCAAATGCTGTAATATCACAACATAGTATAGCAGACATCCCAACCTGAAAAAACTCATTTCAGGGAGGTGGCTTCAACGGCTACTGCTCACCAACCCCCCCCCCCCCCGCCAAAAAGTGGGTTAATGTCCCTTTAAATTGTTACCTGGCCAAATTATATATATATATTTTTTTTTTTTATTATTATTTATTTATATTTAGCTTGACTAAACTAAATGGAGTATATGAGATTTAAGGTTAGCAACATATAATTAGCTTCCAACTTTAATTTGATCTAGACAAATATATTTTCCTATTTGTTTCAGATGTTGTACAGCTGTAAGAAATTATGGGGTATCCCTGGAGTATAAAATTCATTTAGGGATGTAGGAATACATAGATCTGAGGATTATTGTATGAGTGAGTGTGACCGATTGTAGGGTTTAACCCTTGGCCCTCTTAGTCATCTCAGGAGTTGAGAATCCATGTCCTCTGTGCCTACTCCTATCATTGTATCTGCACCATACACGTGATACAAAAATACTTCCAGCCCTGGCAACGTGTATATAGAATCACCGAGCAGCGCAGACTTACTTTCACCCAGGGTCACCGCGTTACAAACTGGTCATCGGCGCTCAGTCACAGCAGCTAAGCTCTGTGCTCGCCCCGTGGGCTCCTCATTGGTGGGGAAACCGGTGTTCTGTGAAGGGACCGAACTTTGTAAAACAGCGAACCATGTCACTTCCTGTGACGTTTCATCAGCTGTTGCTCTCAGTTTGAGCCTAATACGCATGCGTGGCAGATTCTTCACATTCCTGGGCACATACGTAACGGTAAAACTCTTTACAATTGTGAAATTATGAAACCATTGTATAGCGCATGCGTGGGCTTTTCTATCACAAATGGGGGTGTTTTATTGAACTATGTTTATTGAACACTGTACATTATGCTGTGAAACAGAAATAAATGTATAGTTATTTATACATATTTATTTATATATAAGTTAAAAACATAGAAACATTCAAAGCACTTGACTTTATATTTACTGTGAAATACGATATGCAGTGGCGATATCCGAGTGGCTGTTTGTCATGCAGGGAGGAATAAACATCTTTTCATGTTAGTGCTTTGAATGTTTGTATGTTTTTAACTTATATATAAATAAATATTTATAAATAACTATACATTTATTTCTGTTTCACAGCATAATGTACAGTGTTCAATAAACATCGTTCAATAAAACACCCCCATTTGTGATAGAAAAGCCCACACATGCGCTATACAATGGTTTCAGCATTTCACAATTGAAAATATTTATACCGTTACGTATGTGCTCAAGAATGTGAAGAATCTGCCACGCATGCGTATTAGGCTCAAACTGAGAGCAACAGCTGATGAAACGTCACAGGAAGTGACATGGTTCGCTGTTTTACAAAGTTAGGTCCCTTCACAGAACACCGGCTTCATCGCGTCACATCCTGCTACCATGGAAACGCCTTAGACACAACTCATGACGAATTCACATGGGGTGCTACCCGATTTTGTGTGTGCTAATCAGAACTGACATAATTGACAATGATTGTGGGTGGCATGATTTGCATCCTATCCTGGCACAGCCGAATTCCGGGATATTGTATTTAATTTGCGGGCATCAGGGAGCTGCTATTACAATGCGGGAGACTCCCGGAACTTCCGAGAGAGTTGGGATGACTGGTATAGAGAAAAAACTTTACTAGCATTGAAGTGAAAAGATTCCTTCGGCACAGAACTATTCCCAATCAAAGTGTTCTATGCGCCTCTTCTTCTTACAACAGAAATTGTACAGAAATAAATAAATGTTGGAGCTTCCAATTCAGAAAGGTCCCACACATTACAGAATAAGTGAAGGTGCTGTCCCACATTCCCTTATTTTTTTATCTCTCTATTATTTTATATGTTTCAAAGAAACCAGAAATCACTTAAATCTTTCCAAACAATGTCCAAAACACCACTCAGGGATAACCAAGCCCACTCTTTGATGTGCATGCAACCATATTAATTCTTTCTATCTGAGGAAAGTGAAACACGTAAACCAGAAGAAAACATCCAGGCAGGAAAATGGTACAGTACCATAACAACCATAACCCATAAATAAAGAGCTTAACGATTAGCCTAAACCAAAGCTATAGCTAGAGAAGGAGAAGCAGAAAGACACCCAGGCAAAAAGGTAAAAGAGATTGACTCTGTCCATCCAGGAATAACAAAGACTGCAGAACCATAGGGGCCAATTTATTAAGTGCTGGGCGGACATTATTCGCTGTAGCAAATCATGTCTGTCAGACATCGCTAAATGCCGACACCATACACTTTATGCGTGCATCAGGTTAGTGGGGAGCGAAAACATTTTACTTTCAACTTGTAATACGGGTGCTATCTGACATGCGCAAAAAGTTTACTTCTAGAAGAGTTAGCATGCGAACAGGAGCTTTAAATACCGTTCCACATGTAATCCTTAATGTGTTCCCAATAATCCATCTCACCTGCTGGTGTTTATTAAATGGGTTTGCAAACATCTCTTTGACCTATAGTTTGTCTTTTGAAGTAGATGTTTTTGTCCATAAATTATCATAAATTATCCTCCCAGTGGAGGGTGGTAAGATAAATAGTTTGTATCTGAAATAGCTGGTTTGCTCATTGACCTCCCCAAGCCTTAATTAGCATTTCAGTAGCTAGCAATTAGACTCTGTGTACAAAAAGAGACAACTTGACCAGGCCTGCTCTTTCTGAAGCTTATGACCATTTAAATGGGCATATCCTTGAAAACAATAAGTGATAGTCTAATGAGCAAAAGCAGCTATTTCAATAATAAAAATAAACAATTTCCCATACATTTAATACTCTGCAGTAGATATAACAAGTCATTTGGAACACATTTAGGGGAAACAAATTGTACAGCACAGTGCCGTTTAAACATTTCTCAGCCTACATATGTGCTGGTTTCTTGATCCAGTTTGAATAAAACATGTACAGACATACATCTGCTTTATATAAGTGTAAAACCAATCAAATGTGCCTGCACTACACCCACAAATGGTTGAATAAAAACAAATAAAATAATAAGCAGATTATAATTGTTTTATCTTATATTTTATAGAGAATATCTCAAGATCCAGTGGTTCCTATTGTTGTGGACTCTTAAGGCAGAGGGAGACCTTCTGAATATGGAGGCTGAGACTGAGAGGGACATGAAAGGCACATGTTTTCTTTAATTATTAAGTCTAATTCAGATAGAGCATATCATTTTAAACAGCTTTCCAATTTACATCTATTATACAATTTGCTTAATTCTCTTTGTATCCTTTGTTGAAGCAGCAGCAATGCACTGCTGAGAGCTAGCAGAACACATCACATGAGCCAATGACAACAATCATACACAAGCAGACACCAATACGCAGCTAGCTCCCAGTAGTACATGTATGTGCTCCTGAGCCTACCTAGGTATGATTTTCAATGAAGAATAAAAAGAAAAGGAAGCAAATTTAAAGGGACAGTCAACACCAGAATTTTTGTTGTTTAAAAAGAAAGATAATCCCTTTATTACCCATTTCCCAATTTTGCATAACCAACACAATTATAATAATGCACATTTTACCTCTGTGATTATCTTGTATCTAAGCCTCTGCAAACTGCCCCCTTGTTTCAGTTCTTTTGACAGACATGCAGTTTAGCCAATCAGTGCTCAGTCCTAGGTCACTTTACGTGCATGAGCTCAATGTTATCTATATGAAACATGTGAACTAATGCCCTCTAGTGGTCAAAATGTATTCAGATTAGAGGCAGTCTTCAAGGTCTAAGAAATTAGCATATGAACCTCCTAGTTTTAGCTTTAAACTAAGAATACCAAGAGAACAAAGCAAAATTGGTGATAAAAGTAAATTGGGAAGTTGTTTAAAATCGCATGCCCTATTTAAAACATGAAAGTTTTTTTGGACTTGACTGTCCCTTTAATAAAGGTACTAAATTGGAAAGTTGTGTAAAATTGTATGCTTAAGTTTATCTGAATCATGAAATATTTTTTTTAGTTGAATAGCCCATTAAGATATTAACAACTGATTGATTAAAAAAAATTGAAATTGACAATATTATTATTATTTTTTTTTAAATAATTATATCTACAAATTATCAGACGCATTTACTTACCTATACCACTAGGGGTCTATAGTAATTTTTCTCATATAGATTCCACATTTAGAAATTTTTGTTTTGCTTGTTATAATTAGGCTTACCATAATTTTTTGAGGGGAAACTGGGACTAGCTGGTGCAGTGCCAGTGGGGGTGTGGTCAAGGGGGCGTGGCGATTACCGGTCCTTTTAAAGTAGTAGCTTTTATGTGCGTAATGTTTTGTGGATACTCTACCCTTCTTCAGTCTAACAACAAGTGAATCACACAGTTTAAATAGACCATAACACCACCCCCTAGTGAAAAAGGCACCATTACGTTGTCATGGCAACCCATACACAACATTAGCAAATAAATCATTCATCTAAATCTCAGATTCTAAATAATGTCAAACATCAAGCATAATGATCAATTTAATAAAATAGTGAAAAGCACATACATCACACAATGTAATATCTGCAGTGTAATATGTGTTTTATGTGTCTAATTAAGGAACAGATCCAAATACTGATAAGGCATAAATACAACATTGAATGAAATAAGTAAAAAAGAAACACGTACCTGCAAAGCTGTTTAAGAGGCTACTCTATACCATAATGCAGGAAGATTACAGCCAAAATGTTATTCTGCATGAAGTAAAGAAAGATCCACGCCAGTCCTGCATGTATGCACTTCCTGGTCATACCCATATGATTCCCCTAAAGGTTTATCACCGGTGATGTCACCAGGGGTCGGGGGGGGGGGGGGTTAAATTCTTAGAAAAATAAAATAAGTAGTACTACAAAATTAAAAAAACCTTATGCTGCTCACTCAGCCTGTATTACTAAATGTAAACTTTGAAGGACACAAACGTTAAGCTAAGCAGAGCTGTATGTAACAAAGTATCAGCATCCAACTATGCTGGAGAGCCACATTCCAGTCATTTTGAATAATGTGTCTGGGTTTCAGGTGGTCTGAAACCCGAACACATGATTTGAAACCTGGAGGTGGCAACCCTACTGGGACAGAATGAACAACCGGGTGGGACACTGGGACAGCGCCTCCAAACAGGGACAATCCCAGTAAAAGTGGGACTTCTGGTAAGCCTAGTTATAATAAGATTATCTTAACATATTTCCTTTTGCTGGGTTAAGTTTATATTTAGAAACATGTATTATACTATTTTATTTTACGAGAGGTATATAGTATTATTTTATGTGTACAGATATATTTTTAGTTATTTAGATTAGGTTCTATATAGTGTTTTTTGTGTTTAAATATTATATTGTGCAGCATCCTAAACTAGAGTTTCTTAAAATGTAAGATTATAAAACCAGTTTTTTGTTTTAACATTAAAAATGTCAGAAAATGTGGATGTCTTTTTGCCTTATTGTTTGCCCTAGTTTAAGATGGCGGAGTCAGCTTCCCTTAGTCACATGAAAAATTCCATCAAGGTTTCCAATTGGTTAAGCCACTCATGTGACCATAAGATGTCGTTCAGAGACATGTTGACTAAGTTACTATAAAGACATTTAGTCCAACTCCATCCTCGTACTAGGTAAATGTTTACTTATATAATAATCACAATTCTATAAATTAGGAATAATCTAATTATTGTTGCTATGCTGATATAATGGTAGTTTTATTTTATCCAATCATTTGTGATGTGGCAGACAGGATTTTGTGCAGTTATATAAAGCAGAGTACGTCAACCCTTATACAACATCAGCCTATATATAAGCTAAAATTATTTTATAATATTTTTTACACTTTTTATTAAAATCAAGCGATTTTTTTTTTACTTCATACCTATTTTTTCTAATTATGCATTTCCTGCTGCCGGGGTATTTAGTCTGTAGAAGGCATAAGACATTATTTGTGTGTATATGATACTTAAAACAAATTCTCTGCATTGTTCATATGAGAATATTTAGAAAACTTTCTTTTTGAGAGAGTTGTCAGCCAGTGACCATTTTATCTTAGTTTCACTTTAAACAGCTTTTTCTTGCAAAAAAAAAAATAAAAATATATTTTTATGTGTAACGACTGCTCTGTCATATACACGATAGAAATGATTTGAGTAATATGTCCTTTGAGGCTAAACAAGTTGTTACACTAAACTATATATATAATCTGTATTGCTGGTGATAATGCACCCTCTCTGTTTTTGTATTCATATCTTTGTACTTGTGCAATTCTGCTAATTGTGAGACTTTTTGTTGTTTCTGCTGGAGTTATGTGTATTCAGTATGCTTTTTGCCGTTTTATGAGTAGCTAATGTATTCTGAAAATGCTGAGAAAAAAAAACCAGGATTGGTACAGGAAAATGTCAATACAAAGTTTAATATAGAGTAAGAGGAACAGAATATATAGGTATAGAATATTGCTAGGGTGCTTTATAATCATTCAGCACTATTTATACTTGCATGATTTTTTAAAAGTTGAGCAGTGCAGCTAATCTGTTGCACCACTCACCTCTTAGGGACAGTCTAGTCCAAAGCAAACTTTAATTATTCAGATAGGGCATGTAATTTTAAACAATTTTCCAATTTACTTCTATGATCTATCACCAATTTTACTTTGTTCTCTTGGTATTCTTAGTTGAAAGCTAAATCCAGGAGGTTCATATGCTAATTTCTAAGCCCTTGAAGTCTGCCCCTTAGCTCAGGGCATTTTGACAGTTTTTCACCACTAGAGGGTGTTAGTTCATGTGTTTCATATAGATAACACTGTGCTCACGCACTTGGAGTTCCTAGGAGCCCACATTGATTGGCTAAAATGCAAGTCTGTCAAAATAACTGAAATAAGGGGCAGTTTGCAGAGGCTTAGATACAAGGTAATCACAGAGGTAAAAAGTGTATTATTAAAACTGTGTTGGTTATACAAAACTAGGACTGGGTAATAAAGAGATTATCTTTTAAAACAATAAATATTCTGGTGTAGACTGTCTCTTTAGCAGTGTTAATTTTGACGGCAAATTTCGATTTAGTCTTAGTTTTAGTCTTTTGACTAAAATGTCATTTTAGTTTTAGTCGTATTTTAGTCATCTGATTTGTTTTAGTCTAGTTTTAGTCGATTGAATCTCAAGTAGATTTTAGTCGACTGAATCTCAAGTAGATTTTAGTCGACTGAATCTCAAGTAGATTTTAGTCGACTGAAGCTCAAGTAGATTTTAGTCGACTGAAGCTCAAGTAGATTTTAGTCGACTGAAGCTCAAGTAGATTTTAGTCGACTGAAGCTCAAGTAGATTTTAGTCGACTGAAGCTCAAGTAGATTTTAGTCGACTGAAGCTCAAGTAGATTTTAGTCGACTGAATCTCCAGTAGATTTTAGTCGACTGAATCTCCAGTAGATTTTAGTCGACTGAATCTCCAGTAGATTTTAGTCGACTGAATCTCCAGTAGATTTTAGTCGACTGAATCTCCAGTAGATTTTAGTCGACTGAATCTCCAGTAGATTTTAGTCGACTGAATCTCCAGTAAATTTTAGTCGACTGAATCTCCAGTAGATTTTAGTCGACTGAATCTCCAGTAGATTTTAGTCGACTGAATCTCCAGTAGATTTTAGTCGACTGAATCTCCAGTAGATTTTAGTCGACTGAATCTCCAGTAGATTTTAGTCGACTGAATCTCCAGTAGATTTTAGTCGACTGAATCTCCAGTAGATTTTAGTCGACTGAATCTCCAGTAGATTTTAGTCGACTGAATCTCCAGTAGATTTTAGTCGACTGAATCTCCAGTAGATTTTAGTCGACTGAATCTCCAGTAGATTTTAGTCGACTGAATCTCCAGTAGATTTTAGTCGACTGAATCTCCAGTAGATTTTAGTCGACTGAATCTCCAGTAGATTTTAGTCGACTGAATCTCCAGTAGATTTTAGTCAACTAAAATCTAAGGGGTTTAGTTAACGTGTAATGCATTATTTAAGTATATATATATATATATATATATATATATATATATATATATATATATATATATATATATATATATATATATATATATATATATATATATATATATATATATAGCATTTATCTATAATTTGCAAACTGATTATATACTCCAGGAGTAAACATAACACCTGTTATTATTTATGGTATTAAGGTTTAAACATGCAATACAGACACAGATTTAGCCGTTGTGATATATAACATTTTAATTAAACTTAAAATTAAATAAAACCAAGTTTTATAAACAGAAGTGCAACTTTAAAATATAAAGAAACAAAACTGTAAACTGTATTGGCTGTATTGCACATATTACCCAATATAAAAACTTTAACAGTTCTCTGTTACTAATTAAAACAAGTATCAAGTAACTCAACACAACAAAAAGTTTCTGCAGCTAGCACAGGCACAGCATAACTTAAACCCATATTCATCGGTTATGCTTATTTCTATAGGAAGAATCAATTGATTGTTCACAGATTCGAAAACGTTTCGGCAATGATATTAGCACTGCTCTAGAACTTCCAAACTCATTATATACTCCTGGAGTAAAGATTTATTAACCTGTTTTTATTTTTGGTATTAAGGTTTCGGCATGCAATACAGATTTAACTGTTGTGGTTTATAAACATGTCTTTATCTTAAAATTTTATAAAATTAAGTTTAGAAAATTTGACAAAAGAGCAGTAATTAGATATGGATTGATTATAACACCTTGCATAAAATGTTTTTGTCAGCAAATTTTGATTTAGTTTTAGTCATAGTATTTTGACTAAAATGCCATTTTAGTTTTAGTCGTATTTTAGTCATCAGAATTTCTTTAGTTTTATACTCATTTTAGTCGACGAAATTAACACTGCTCTTTAGCAGACTCCCCCCCCCCCGTGGGTGTGTGCTTTGTATATATTTAAAAAAAAAATTGCCATGGTGTGCTGTCGGTGTGCGGCCATTGAAGACCACCTGAATGGTACAGTTTGGATCATCTTACCTAAGTTGCAGGTAGGTATTCAATAGTCTGTGCTGCAATGCTTTACGCTTGTCCCTTTAACTTACTGAGGCCTGACATGTTTTGTACACACTAATGACTTTTGCTGGAGATAGTTATTTTTGTTTATAAAGCACTGAAGTACAGATGCAAGGGAGTACACCAAAACTTACCCTGAACTAAAATGCTGATTAGTACTAAAGGTGAAAGGACTCACTCCAAAGAACTTAAAGGGATACTAAACCCACATTTTTTCTTTTATGATTAGGATAGAGCATAACATTTTAAGCAACTTTCTAATTTTCTATCATCAATTTTTCTTCGTTCTCTTGGTATCTTTATTTGAAAAACAGGAATGAAAGCTTAAGAGCCGGCCCATTTTTGGTTCAGCACCCTGGATAGGGCTTGCTGATTGGTGGCTACATTTAGCCACCAAGCCACAAGTGCTACCCAGGTGCTGATCCTAAGTTTTCATTTATGCTTTTCATATAAAGATACTAATGGAACAAGAAAAAATTGATATATGTGCGAGTGGTCACTAAATAAAAGTAAAACCAGCTGTGATATTACCCATCAGCAAGCTCAGATGCACCCAGTATAAAATTTGGTAATAACTCTTATTGCCATAGCCGTAATCTAATTACCCATTATTTCCAGATTTACCCAATAACCAGGTGTGCGTAAAAACTCAAATAAATAATTGCTCCATCTTAGCATGATATAAACCACTTGCTACCAAAGATAAAAACCTACAGTGCTATTTTTCTTTTCAAATGCATATCCTCAGCAGCTTGAGTGCACCAGTGTGAGCTAGCTGGTGATTGGTGGTTACACACATTTGTCTCTTGTAATTGGCTTACCAGATGTGCTCAGCTAGCTTCCGAAAATGCATTGCTGCTTTGAAGCTGACTTTCACTGTGTTTTGTTACTCTGCAGTTGTTAAATACAAAGTTAGAGGAAAATCTGTGACAAATTATTTCGCCTTTTGAATGTTTGTGTTTTTCAGGTGCCAAAGAAATATAGTGACTTTTGTTCATGGTATTGTTAAATAACACATTTTATGTGTATGTATTCATTTAGCAATTGTCTGTGGCAAATCAGTCTTGTTGGAGTTATGGTGACTTAAAAGGCAACAGAATAAAAATTCCTCTCAAAATACAATGCTAGAAAATAATTTATCATATAGCAGGTGCAAATAAACTGGGTTACTTTTCTCCACGGAAAAAAGTAGTAAACAGGTTTTCTTTCATGTAATTGGCAAGAGTCCATGAGCTAGTGACGTATGGGATATACAATCCTACTAGGAGGGGCAAAGTTTCCCAAACCTCAAAATGCCTATAAATACACCCCTCACCACACCCACAATTCAGTTTTACAAACTTTGCCTCCTATGGAGGTGGTGAATTAAGTTTGTGCTTGATTTTTATGATTTCTTCTACGATAAGCGCTTCTAAGCATTCTGAAGCCCAATTTCTCTGAGTACAGTGTTTGTCAGAGGGATGTGAAGAGAGTATTGCCTATTGATTTTTTGGTTTCCCTCATGGGAAATCTTTTCAAGGGTTCTCTGTTATTGGTCGTAGGGATTCATCTCATATCACCCTCTTCTTATATACCATTATCTCTGCTGATAGTTTTCAGTACTGGTTTGGATATCTGCTATATGTGGATGGGTGTCTTTCAGTAAGTATGTATCTTTATTTAAGACACTCTCAGCTATGGTTTGGCTCTTTATGTATTAATATAAAATGTTAAATATATGTATTTATATTTAGTTTTATGAGTCAGGTCTATGTGTATTTCCCTTTGCAGGCTGAACAGTTTCAGTATAGGAATTATGTTTGAGAAGTTTGTTTAAACTTTTTCTTACCTGGGGTTCAGTCTTTTTCTAATTTGACTTTCATTTTTTCGCGGGCAAATCTAGGCTCGCGAGGGTGCAAAATGCTGTTTTATATTGCGTCATTCTTAGCGCAAAATTTTTTGGCGCAAAGTTGTGCCTTTGATGGCGCAAATTTTGTCATTTCCTGAGTCTTTGTTGACGCTAGTTGTTTTGGCACAAAATCGCGTTTGTTATGACGCGTGTTGTGTCATTTCCTGGTGTTAGTTTTGTGCCAACATTTTTTAACTTCTTTTGATTAATGCGTCATTCTTGGTGCCAAATTTTAGTTATTTTATCCCTCTCCCTCTATTGCTCGCTGTTTTCATGAACTTTGAAAGCTATTATGCCTGCTTTTGTTTTTCTCTACTGAAACTGTTACATTGTGGAAATTGAATGTTTTGCCTAATGTTATTTTTCTTTTTCTGTTACATTTTGCGAGATGTCTCATTCTGATCCTAACTCTGATGTTACTGTGTAGAAACTATGATACCCTGGAACACAATTCTACAAAGCTAAGTGTGTAAACTGTTGTTATTTCTTCAGCTTAATTATGTGGCATTTATTTGTCATGTTTTATGCTAACAATTTCTACAATTCAAGATATCCGGCACAGAGCATCCTCTTCTTCCGACGACTAAAGACGAATGAAGGTTCCTTTAAATGACGTCATCCAAGATGGCGTCCCTTTAATTCTGATTGGCTGATAGAAAATAGAAATCAGCCAAACGGAATTAAAGGAGCTTCAATCCTATTGGCTGATCCATTCAGTCCAAATTCTATATTATTCTTAAGGTTTTAATAGATTTTTGGAATGAGAAGAATCTTTCTTTCTCAGTACACATTTTTTTCAGGAGTGATTATGCCAGTCCTTTTTGCAGGAACAGGATTTGGGTTTCTATTCAATTATATTCTTTGTTCCTAAGAAGAAAGGTTTATTCAGTCCATTCTTGGATCTGAATACTTTTATATTGTTTTGTTAGAGTCTCAACTTTTAAGTTGGCAATCATAAGGACTATTATGCCTTTTTGTTAAGGTCATTTCATGTCCACTCCATTTTTCAGGATGTTTATCCTCATATTTTTCATTCAGAACACTTGTGGATTCTGAGATTTTCTTTTTAAGCTTTACCAATTTGTCGCTTTCCCATTTGGTTTAGTGATAGCTTTATGAATCTTTTCAAAGGTTCTTGGTGCTCTTCTTTCTGTCTTCAGACAGTAGGGTATTGTGGTGTTTCCTTATTTGGATGGTATCTTGGTATTAGCTTAAACTTTTCTTTTATTAAAGCCGGATAGATAGCTGAGCATTCTAATGCACTGTGGCTGAGCTCTGTAGCAACCTGAGGGTTGCAGGTTCGATTCCCGGCAAGGTCCATTCAGCCTTTCATCCTTCCAAGGTCGATTAAATGAGCAGCGTCTTGAGTCCCTTACGGGTGATTAGACGCGCTTTACAAGTACCCAATACATACATATGAAAAAGCAGTATTCAAATATATGGACTTTTCTTTTTGTGGAATCCCTCATGAATCAACTAAGTTTTGTTTCTTCAAGACATGGTTAGAGGATTTAGTTTACCTAAGAGTTTTGTGATTCCTCAGACAAGGGTCACTTCTTTTTGTGTTCCTAGATGGATTCTGTGTTCATGTCTTTGTCTTTATCGGACAAAAGTAAATTGTAAGTGGTGTTAACCTGTCTAACTTACAGTCTAGAACATTTCTTTCAGTGGCTATGTGCATGGAAGTTTTAAGTCTCATAACTGCAGCATCGGGCGTGGTTCCCTTTGCTCGTTTTTCATCTGAGACCTCTTGCTTTGCATACTGAATCCTAACACTCTACTCTCTCTGTTTTGGTGATTAGTCTATCATCATTTTATTTAGGGGGCCTCCTTTTGTTCGTCCTATCTGGACTGTGTTCTTAATGGATGTAAGTCTTACAGGTTGGGGAGCTGTCTGAGGGTCTTTTGACAGCACAAGGTCTTTTGACAGCACAAGGGGTTTGGAAACTTCAAGAGGCGAGGTTTCCAATCGATATTTTAGAACTCTGCTATTTTTCAGAGCTCTTTCAGGCTTGGCCTCTTTTAGGAGAGACCTTTTTCATTTTTTGCTTTCAGACAGACAATATCACAACTGTGGCATATGTCAATCAACAATAGGGACTCGTAGTTCCTTAGCAATTAAGAAGTATCTTGAATACTTTCTTAGATGGCATTTATATTTTCTACGATTTTAGACATTTGGGAGGTGGATTATCTCAGCCGTCAGTCTTTACATCCGGGAGAGTGGTGTCTCTATACAAATGTGTTTTTTCAATTTCCCAGGTACCATTTCAGGTCCAGGGATCCTCAAGTGAAGATGGTGGATACATTAGCAGTGTCTTGGTTTTGCAACCTGACTACATCTTTCTGCCTCTGTTTTTTTCTTCCAAAGATCATATTGGAACAGTGCCATGTGTTTCTGATAGCATCAGCATGGCCTCACAGGTTTGGTATGTGGATCTTGTTCGGATGTCCAGTTGCCATCCTTGGCTGCTTTCTCTTTGGCCTGCCCTCTTTTTTTAGGGGCTATTTTTCCATCAGGATCTCAAATGACTAATTTGGGGGTATGGAAATTGATTAGTGTTTAGTCATAGAGGTTTCTCGATATGTTGCAGGCTTATAAGTCTGTTTCAAGGAACATGTATTATCAGGTTTGGAAAAACTATATTTTATAGTGTTCTCATAAATTTTACAGTTTTTCAGGATGGTTTGGATAAGTCTGTCTGCAAATTTTTTGAAGGCACAAATCTCTGTTCTTTCTGTTTTATTTGTGGGTGTGGTGAGGGGTGTATTTATAGGCATTTTGAGGTTTGTGAAACTTGCCCCTCCTGGTAGGATTGTTTATCCCATACGTCACTAGCTCATGGACTCTTGCCAATATGAAAGAAATTAATTTATCAGGTAAGTTCTTACATAAATTATGGGGGTTTTTTGTCCACCAAAGCAGGGAATTATTGGTAAGGGTATGCAAATGAAGTTCACATTTTACTTCTTAGAGATGATGACAAAGCTGTTTTGTTTTTTTAGCACTATGTGTATATGAAAATCACACAGACTTTATTGTGAAACACAACTGCATATCCAAACAAATTAGGTGACATTCCCATGGATAACCTCTGTGACAGTGTTTCCACTAGAGCAGGGGCTTCTGGGTCAGGATATGTAAAATGAGGCTCAGAATTGGTCGCTTTGATTTTGCTTCTGAAATCTGTCACTGACCCCCTCATAACAGTGCAATGTCATATTGTGACTTATATATAAAGTATGTCTCTTGCTTCCCACTAGGCATGCTCGTTCATTCATCTGCATCATTTGCTTTAGAAAGAAATGCTGGATATGGCCGCAGCATTTGGCTCTTTCTTCGCCTGATTTGTGCAAATCCAGATTTGTGTGTTTCACTTTTACATTAATAATTCCTGAGCCAAAAAGAGACGCATGCTGCTGCCTTTAAACGTATTTAGCATTTGATTCTAAAATAAATGTTGAATACAAATTAATGCACATCCCTACTTTCCACCTGCAGTCAGATATTCCATTTCAACTATTCCTTAAAGGGGTAGGAAATTCAAAATTAATCTTGCATGATTCAGATAGTGCATGTAATTTTAAGATACTTTTTTTAAATTAATTTCTATTTTCAAATGTGCTTCTTTCTCTTGGTATCCCTTGTTGAAAAAGAATACGCACATATCCTACACTAGTGGGAGCTAGCTGCTGATTGGTGCCTGCACACATTTGTCTATTGTGATTGGCTCACTAGATGTGTTCAGCTAGCTGGCAGCAGTGCAATACTGTTCCTTCAGCAAAGGATAACGAGAGAATGAAGCAAATTTGATAATAGAAGTAAATTGGAAAGTTGTTTAAAATGTATGATCTGTCCAAACCATGAATTAAATCTTTAATCTGAAAGATATTGATGTGACACAAAAGAATAGTATAGACATTATTATTTAATAATAGAACTAATAACATTTTGTCAGTTTGCATTCATTTGCGAGTGTTTCCTGTGGTGATGTTGTTAGTAAAGATAATGAAAAATGCTTATTATACATTCACCTGCAGTGAGTGAAAAATGTCTGTGCTTTAAAAGTTTAGAAACTGCAAATCTGGCAAAAAAAAAGTACATTTGCAAACCTGTTTGTTTACTTTATAGTTTACAATCATACATATACCCTGCACTCAAGCAAAAAATTACATTATGCAGCCTCAAACTCCTTTTTAAAAAAATCTTTTTCCCCATAACATAACTGAAGAGTATGGGAAAACTTCAGTTGGGGGAACGGTCTGCAGATTACCTGCTTTGAGGTATGTTCAGTATTTTTATTTCTAAAGAGATGAATAAAAGTTCTAGAAAATGCTGACACATCCTTATGTAATTGAGATAAGCCTGATGCAGTGATTTAACAGCGACTGGGATCATGCTTACAAAACAGGGTAATACTTATGTTAATACTCACATTACTTAGTGACAAAACGTTTACAGGTTTCATAGAACGTTTTTTTCTCTGAGGGAGATAAGTCTTTATTTGGGGCCTAGTTTTCCACATGGCTAGTCAGATACTCCTAGGAGTATTTTCTTAAGGCCCCTCTGGCATCTAGTACATGGTGGGAGGGGCCTATTTTCGCGCTCTAGATGCGTAGTTTACTTCATACTGAGACATCCAGCTTCCCTAGAGGAGTCCTCTGGCATCTGAGGACCACTATAGAGGGTTTATTTCTTCCCTAAATCGTAATTAAGGGCAGGTAGGAGCCTCAGCAGAGCTGTGGCAAGATGTTTAACTGTATTTTAACGGTGGTTAACGTTTTTTGAATCCGGTTTGGAGCCTAAAGGGTTAATCATCCATTTGCAAGTGGATGCAATGTTGCTTTAGTCCCTTACACACACTGTAAAAATTTCAAAGACTTCACTATATTTTTACACTGTTTTGCAGTTTAAGTGCTAGTTTTTTTCTCCTAAAGGCACAGTAACGTTTTTATTTAATTGCTGTTTCTCATTTATTAAAGTGTTTTCCAAGCTTGCTTGTCTCATTACTAGTCTGTTAAACATGTCTGACATAGAGGAAACTCCTTGTTCAATAGGTTTGGAAGCCATTGTGGAACCCCCTCTTAGAATGTGTACCAAATGTACTGAAATTTCTATAAACTATAAAGACCATATTATGGCGCTTAAAGATTTATCTCCAGGGGATTCTCTGACTGAAAGAAGGGAGATTATGCCATCTAGCTCTCCCCATGTGTCAGAACCTATAACTCCCGCTCAAGTGACGCCAATTACATCTAGCGCGTCTAATTCTTTTACCTTACAGGCGGCAGTTATGAATGCTACCCTCTCAGAGGTATTGTCCAAACTGCCAGGGTTACAAGGAAAGCGAGACTGCTCTGGGGTTAGAACAAATACAGAGCTTTCTGACGCTTTAATACCTGTGTCCGATATACCCTCACAATACTCAGAAGCCGAGGCAGGAGAGCTTCTATCTGTGGGTGACATTTCAGATTCAGGGAAGGCGTTGCTTCAGTCTGACTCTGAAATGACAGCGTTTAAATTTAAGCTTGAACACCTCCGCTTATTGCTTAAGGAGGTTTTAGCGACTCTGGATGACTGTGAACCTGTTGTAGTTCCAGAGAAATTGTGTAAGATGGACAAATACTTTGCAGTGCCTGTTTACACTGATGTTTTTCCAGTCCCTAAGAGGTTTTCGGAAATTATTACTAAGGAATGGGATAGACCTGGTGTGCCGTTCTCTCCCTCTCCTGCTTTTAAAAAGATGTTTCCCATAGATGCCGCCACGCGGGACTCGTGGCAGACGGTCCCTAAGGTGGAGCAGTCTCTACCCTAGCTAAGCGTACAACTATCCCCGTCGAGGACAGTTGTGCTTTCCTAGATCCTATGGATAAAAAATTGGAGGGTCTCCTTAAGAAAATTTTTATTCATCAAGGTTTTATTCTCCAGCCTCTTGCATGCATTGCCCCAGTCACTGCTGCAGCGGCTTTTTGGTTCGAGTCTCTTGAGGAGGCTCTACAGGTGGAGACCCCGTTAGATGAGATTTTAGACAGGATTAAAGCTCTTAAGTTAGCTAATTCCTTTATCTCTGACGCCGTTTTTCATTTAACCAAACTAATGGCTAAGAATTCAGGTTTTGCCATTCTGGCACGTAGGGCGCTATGGCTTAAGTCCTGGTCAGCAGACGTTACTTCAAAGTCTAAGCTTCTTAACATCCCCTTCAAGGGACAGACCCTATTCGGGCCCGGTCTGAAGGAGATCATTTCTGATATTACTGGAGGAAAAGGTCACGCCCTTCCTCAGGATAGGTCCAATAAGTTAAGGATCAAACAGAATAATTTTTGTTCCTTTCGTAACTTCAAGAGTGGCGCAGCTTCAGCTTTCTCTAATGCAAAACAAGAGGGAAATTGCGCCCAGTCCAATCCAGTCTGGAGACCTAACCAGGCTTGGAACAAAGGGAAGCAGGCCAAACAACCTGCTGCTGCCTCTAAGACTGCATGAAGGAGTAGCCCCCGATCCGGGACCGGATCTAGTAGGGGGCAGACTTTCTCTCTTCGCTCAGGCTTGGGCAAGAGACGTCCAGGATCCCTGGGCATTAGAGATTGTTTCCCAGGGATATCTTCTGGAATTCAAAGGTTTATCTCCAAAGGGGAGATTTCACCTCTCACAACTATCTGCAAACCAGATAAAGAGAGAGGCATTCTTATGTTGCGTTCAAGACCTACTGGTTATGGGAGTGATCCACCCAGTTCCAAGGGAGGAACAGGGGCAGGGTTTCTATTCAAACCTGTTTATAGTTCCCAAAAAAAGAGGGAACGTTCAGACCAATCTTGGATCTCAAGATCCTAAACAAATTTCTCAACCATCCTTCCTTCAAATTTCCGAACCATCCTTCCTATGATCCAGGAGCGTCAATATATGACTACCGTGGACTTAAAGGATGCTTATCTCCACATTCCGATTCACAGAGATCATCATCAGTTCCTCAGGTTTGCCTTCCTAGACAGGCATTACCAGTTTGTGACTCTTCCCTTCGGGTTAGCCATGGCGCCAAGATTCTTTACGAAGGTTCTAGGGTCTCTGCTGGCGGTTCTAAGGAAGCTGGGCATAGCGGTGGCTCCTTACCTAGACGACATCCTGATCCAGGCGTCGACTTTTCAAATCGCCAAGTCCCATACGGACATTGTTCTGGCCTTTCTGAGGGCTCACAGGTGGAAGGTGAACAGGGAAAAGAGTTCACTCTCCCCTCTTACAAGAGTTTCCTTCCTAGAAACTCTGATAGATTTAGTAAAAATAAAAAAATTTCTGAAAGAAGTCAGGATATCAAAGCTTCTAACTTCTTGCGGTGCTCTTCATTCCACTTATCGGCCGTCAGTGGCTCAGTGTATGGAAATGATTGGCCTGATGGTAGCGGTAATGGACATAGTTACATTTGCCCGCCTACATCTCAGACCACTGCAACTTTGCATGCTCAATCAGTGGGATGGGGACTACACAGATTTGTCTCCTCTGTTAAATCTGGATCAAGAGACCAGGGATTCTCTTCTCTGGTGGTTATCTCGGGTCCATCTGTCCAAGGGAATGAGTTTCCACAGGCCAGAGTTGACTATAGTGACAACAGATGCCAGCCTTCTGGGCTGGGGTGCAGTCTGGAATTCCCTGAAGGCTCAGGGTTCATGGACTCAGGAGGAGGCCCTCCTTCCAATAAAAATTCTGGAGCTAAGAGCGATATTCAATGCTCTTCAGGCTTGGCCTCAACTAGCTGCGGTCAGATTCATCAGATTTCAGTCGGACAATATCATGACTGTAGCCTATATCAACCATCAAGGGGGTACAAGGAGTCCCTTAGCAATGATGGAGGTTTCCAAGATAATTCTTTGGGCAGAGGTTCACTCTTGCCATCTCTCAGCTCTCCATATCCCAGGAGTAGAGAACTGGGAGGCGGACTTTCTAAGTCGGCAGACTTTTCATCCGGGGGAGTGGGAGCTCCATCCGGAGGTATTTGCCCAGCTGATTCAACTATGGGGCAAACCAGAACTGGCTCTGATGGCGTCTCGTCAGAACGCCAAGCTTCCTCGTTACGGGTCCAGGTCAAGGGATCCCCAGGCAACGCTGATAGATGCTTTAGCAGTGCCCTGGTCCTTCAGCCTGGCTTATGTGTTTCCATCATTTCCTCTCCTCCCTCGTCTGATTGCCAAGATCAAGCAGGAGAGAGCTTCAGTGATTTTGATAGCACCTGCGTGGCCACGCAGGACTTGGTATGCAGATCTGGTGGACATGTCATCCTTTCCACCATGGACTCTGCAGCTGAGGCAGGACCTTCTACTCCATTCAAACATCCAAATCTAATTTCTCTGTGTCTGACTGCTTGGAGATTGAACGCTTGATTTTATCAAAACGTGGTTTCTCCGAGTCGGTCATTGATACCTTGATTCAGGCTCGAAAGCCTGTCACCAGGAAAATATATAATAAGATATGGTGTAAATATCTTAATTGGTATGAATCCAAGAGTTACTCGTGGAGTAAGGTCAGGATTCCTAGGATATTATCTTTTCTCCAAGATGGATTGGAAATGGGATTATCGGCTAGTTCCTTAAAGGGACAGCTTTCTGCTCTGTCTATTCTTTTGCACAAGCGTCTGGCTGATGTTCCAGACGTTCAGGCGTTTTGTCAGGCTTTGGTTAGAATCAGGCCTGTGTTTAAACCTGTTGCTCCGCCATGGAGTTTAAATTTAGTTCTTAAAGTTCTTCAAGGGGTTCCGTTTGAACCTTTGCATTCCATAGATATCAAGCTTTTATCTTAGAAAGTTCTGTTCCTAGTAGCTATCTCTTCGGCTCGAAGAGTTTCAGAGTTATCTGCCTTACAGTGTGATTCCCCTTATCTGATCTTCCATGCAGATAAGGTGGTTTTGCGGACCAAACCTGGGTTTCTTCCTAAGGTGGTATCTAATAAGAATATCAATCAGGAGATTGTTGTTCCGTCACTGTGTCCTAATCCTTCTTCAAAGAAGGAACGTCTGTTACACAATCTTGACGTGGTTCGTGCTTTAAAGTTTTATTTGCAAGCTACTAAGGATTTTCTTCAAACATCTGCATTGTTTGTTGTATATTCTGGAAAGAGAAGAGGCCTAAAGGCTTCGGCAACTTTTCTTTCTTTTTGGCTGAGAAGCATAATCAGTTTAGCTTATGAGACTGCTGGCCAGCAGCCTCCTGAAAGAATTACAGCTCATTCTACTAGAGCGGTAGCTTCCACATGGGCTTTTAAACATGAGGCCTCTGTTGAACAGATTTGTAAGACGGCGACTTGGTCTTCGCTTCATACTTTTTCTAAATTCTACATATTTGATACTTTTGCTTCCTCGGAGGCTATTTTTGGGAGAAAGGTCTTACAGGCAGTGGTGCCTTCCATTTAAGTTCCTGCCTTGTCCCTCCCTTCATCCGTGTCCTAAAGCTTTGGTATTGGTATCCCACAAGTAATGGATGAACCCGTGGACTGGATACACCTTACAAGAGAAAACAAAATTTATGCTTACCTGATAAATTTCTTTCTCTTGTGGTGTATCCAGTCCACGGCCCGCCCTGTCACTTTAAGGCAGGTGTTTTTATTTTTCAAATTACAGTCACCACTGCACCCTATAGTTTCTCCTTTTTCTTACTTGTCTTCGGTCGAATGACTGGAGGTGGGGGTTAGGGGAGGAGCTATATAGACAGCTCTGCTGTGGGTGTCCTCTTGCAGCTTCCTGTTGGCAAGGAGAATATCCCACAAGTAATGGATGAACCCGTGGACTGGATACACCACAAGAGAAAGAAATTTATCAGGTAAGCATAAATTTAGTTTTTTCACAGTTGTACACTTTTAGTCCATGTGCGTTATATAGGTAACATTTTTCTCACTCCCGCAGAGTTATTTGAGTGAGCACTGATTGGCTAAAATGTAAGTCTGTCAAAAGAACTGATTTAAGAGGGCAGTCTGTAGAGGTTTAGAAACAAGGTAATCACAGAGGTAAAAAGTGTATTAATATAACTGATAGTTATGCAAAACTGGGAAATGGGTAATATAAGGATTATCTGTCTTTTTAAACAATAAATATATTAGTGTAGACTGTCCCTTTTAACCCCTTAATGACAGGACCATTTTTCAATTTTCTTACCCTTAATGACAATGGCTATTTTTACATTTCTGCAGTGTTTGTGTTTAGCTGTAATTTTCCTCTTACTCATTTACTGTACCCACACATATTATATACCGTTTTTCTCGCCATTAAATGGACTTTCTAAAGATACCATTATTTTCATCATATATTATCAGTTACTATAAAAAATTATAAAATATGAGGAAAAAATTGAAAAAAACACACTTTTTCTAACTTTGACCCTAAAAATCTGTTACACATCTATAACCACCAAAAAACACCCATGCTAAATAGTTTCTAATTTTGACCTGAGTTTAGAAATACCCAATGTTTACATGGTCTTTGCTTTTTTTGCAAGTTATAGGGCAATAAATACAAGTAGCACTTTGCTATTTCCAAACCACTTTTTTTCAAAATTAGCGCTAGTTACATTGGAACCCTGATATCTGTCAGGAATACCTGAATATCCCTTGACATATATATATATTTTTTTAGAAGACAACCCAAAGTATAGATTTATGCCCATTTTGGTATATTTCATGCCACCATTTCACTGCCAAATGCGAGCAAATAAATAAAAAAAATCGTTATCTTTTTCACAAATTTTGTCACAAACTTTAGGTTTCTCACTGAAATTATTTACAAACAGTTTGTGCAATTATGGCACAAATGGTTGTAAATGCTTCTCTGGGATCCTCTTTGTTCAGAAATAGCAGACATATATGGCTTTGGCATTGCTTTTTGGTAATTAGAAGGCCACTAAATGCCGCTGTGCACCACACGTGTATTATGCCCAGCAGTGAAGGGGTTAATTAGGGCGCTTGTAGAGACCTTGAAGGGTTAATTTTAGCTTTAGTGTAGTAGACAACCCAAAGTATTGATCTAGGCCCATTTTGCTACATTTCATGCCACCATTTCACCGCCAGCAAATAAAAAAAAAAGTTACATTTTTCACAATTTTAGGTTTCTCACTGAAATTATTTACAAACAGCTTGTGCAATTATATCACAAATGGTGTTAAATGCTTCTCTGGGATCTCCTTTGTTCAGAAATAGCAGACATATATGACTTTGGCAATTAGGAGGCCACTAAATGCTGCTGCGCACCACACTTGTATTATGCCCAGCAGTTTAGGGGTTAATTAGGTAGCTTGTAGAGAGCTTGCAGGGTTAATTTTAGCTTTAGTGTAGAGATCAGCCTCCCACCTGACACATCCCACCCCCTGATCCCTCCCAAACAGCTCTCTTCCCTCCCCCACCCCACAATTGTCCCCGCCATCTTAAGTACTGGCAGAAAGTCTGCCAGTACTAAAATAAAAGGTGTTTTTTTTTTTTTTTTTTAAATTATTAATCTGTGATGGACCCCTGCCTTAGCCCCCAACCTCCCTGATTCCCCCCCCCCCACAAACAGCTCTTTAACCCTCCCAACCTACCAATTTGCCACCATCTTTTCACCAAAAAAGAAAGTTTTTTTTTTCCTTAAATACAGCGTTTTCTGTAGTGTAGCTGCCCCCCCCCAATAACCCCCTACCCTAGCAGATCCTATTATTTATTTTTTAAAAAAAAACGTTTTCTGACCCCCTCTCTCTTAACACTAATCACTGGTGGCAGTGGTTGCTGCGCGTGCGCACACACATGCACGCGCCCCCACAGGCCCCCCTCCGCACGCTCCCAGCATCCGGCGTGCACAAAGCACTTGCAGGAACCGGATGCCGGGTAGCTATGGGCCGCCCACCCGCCTCCCTTGTAAGCTCCCACCAACGAACGGCACCATCGCTACTGGTGCAGAGAGGGCCACAAAGTGTCTCTCTCTGCATCGGATGCTTTTTAAAGGGTATTGCAGGATGCCTCAATATCGAGGCATCACTGCAATACCCTGAGAGCTGCTGGAAGCGATTGCGATCGCTTCCAGCACTCTCTTAGACAACTGACGTACCAGGTACGTCCATTGTCACTAACTGTCAGTTTTTGCAGAACGTACCTGGTACGTCAGTTGTCATTAAGGGGTTAATTATGTAGAGTTCATTATTTAATTTGCCTGCTTTTCTTGTTGTTTAACTCTGTAAACACAGTACCGTTTCCATTCCCCCGATAGGCTGGAGTGCCTTCTGTGAAATGCAGAGGCCTGACACTTATACACGATGTACCGGGATTGGTTGATATGTGCAGGAGCTTGTTTATATCTGCTCTCAATTGACCACAGTAAAGGAAATACAATAAACTACATTCAAGTGGTGTGCCCCATTGGCAGAACATGCAGTGATCTGAGATGTCATCGCAGAAAGTGCATCATGTCTGCAGAAAGGACACATGCAGGAACTGTTAGTGCTTTCACTTTGCATTGCTGCTCCACATCAGCATGTTCTCTTCAAACAGTGCACTTTAAGTTTTCCTTAACACAGCACATCCACAGCAAACTGTTGTTTGAAGTGAACAGTTAAATATGCAGTAGTGCTGCAAAGCAGCGGCACATTGTTGACTGGCATTCAGATTTTTTTAAACCCAAACTTCTAGCCCCAGTATGCAAAGCTGTTTTGTTTCTGAATGTAGACATTCTTATGAGCAATGCACCTTTTTTATTACTACATTTCTATGTTACACCAAGAGAAAAGGAAACAACTTTATTCAAGAGACATTTTACAATTTATTTTTTTGTCTGCAGCTAATTTGCAATCCAATTTTCAACTGCTGCAATATATTAAACTTTAAAAATTGCTTTATTCTCCAGTTAATTAACACATTGTAACTGAACTGGTGCTTTACTGTAACTGCCTAATTTAAAATTTAGTTTTATTTCAAAATAACCTGCAGAAATTTTTCACTAAAAAAATGTCATTGCAGAAGTGAAAAAAAGTTCTGCCTCTGGGGTAGTGTGTCTCAGGCTGAGCAATGCATTTTTTAATACATAATCTTTCATTATTCAAATAGTGCATGCAATTTTAAACCACTTTAAAATGTATTTCTATTATCTAATTTGTTTTGTTCTATTTGTATCCTTTGTTGAAAAGAATACATAGGTAGACTCAGAATCTGCTTATTGGTGGCTGCACTTATATGCCTTTTGTCCTTGGCTTTCAGCTAGCTCACAGTAGTACATTACTTCAACAAAGGATACCAAGAAAATGAAGTAAATTAGATAAAAGAAGTAAATTGGAAAGTTGTTTAAAATGGTATAATCTATCTGACTCACGAAAGAAAAAAATTGGGTTTCATTCATGATTTAGAAAGAGCATGTAATTTTAAACAACTTTCCAATGTACTTCTATTATCTAATTTGCTTCATTCTTTTGATATCCTTTTGTTAAAAAGCATATCTAAATAGGCTCAGTAGCTGCTGATTGGTGGCTGCTGATAGATTCCTCGTGTGATTGGCTCACCCTTGTGCATTGCTATTTCTTCAACAAAGGATATCTAAATAATGAAGCAAATTAGATAAAAGAAGTAAATTGGAAAGTTGTTTAAAATTGTATTCTCCATCTGAATCATGAAAGAAAAAAATTAGGGTTTCATGTCCCTTTAAGCTAATATTTACCTCATATGCTACTCTCTATGGGCAGGTGTCAAGAAGATTCCAGTTACATACCAGTTCTATAAGTTCCTGTATAATGTAACAATCCTATAGGGTAAAAGGAAATAGACAGTAAGTAATAACTCACAAGGTGCGGTAGCCAATATGCTGGAAATTCCCATGACCCAGCTTATTGTCCTCCTCGACTGTCCCTGGGCTAAAACACCTAGTTGCAGACGTACTAAAGAAACATAAAATCAGTATCGGTAATTGGAAGCGGTAGAATTAAAAAAAATAAACTTGATGAAAAAATAAGAGCAGTATTTGATATTTCTAAAAGAGTTTTAGCAAATGTGCTTCTAGCCAAAATGTTGTGGTTTTAATAAACCAGATTATTTTCTTCAAATAGAAGAACATGTCATTCTGTTATTGAGTAATTTAGTTAGCAGTGTATTAGCATGTAAGCATGTAGTTTTATGTAGCATAATGTTAGGAACAAGTCTACCTACAATTATAAAATTGTACTTTAAAAGATACAGTCGACTCTTTTTTTTTATTGTTTAAAAAGATTGATAACACTTTTGCTACCCATTCCCCAGCTTTGCACAACCAACATTGCTATATTAATATACTTTATAACCTCTAAATCTCTGCCTGTTTCTAAGCCCCTGCAGACCGCCTCTTATCTTAGTTCATTTTATTAGCTTTTCACAGCTATACAGTGCTAGCTCATGTGTGCCATAGATATGCATTGTGCTCACTCTAGTGGAGTTATGCAGGAACCAGCACTAATTGGCTAAAATGCAAGTTTGTAAAAAGAACTGAAATAAGGTGGCAGTCTGCAGAGGCTTAGATACAAGGTAATCATAGAGGTAAAAAGTATTATAATATAACAGTGTTGTCTATGCAAAACTGGGGAATAGATAGTAAAGGGATTTTCTATCTTTTAAACAATAACGATTAAAGGGCCAGTAAACCCAAAATCTTTCTTTCATGATTCAGATAGAAGAATATAAATTTAAACAACATTACAATTTACTTCCATTATTTATTTTGCTTCATTTTTAAAATATCCTTAGTTGAAGAAAAAGCAATGCACATGGTTAGCCAATCACACGAGGCTTCTATGTTCAGCAACCAATCAGCAGCTAGTGAGCATATCTAGATATGCTTTTCATCAAATAATATCAAGAGAATAAAACAAATTAGATATAAGTAAATTATAAAGATGTTTAAAATTGCATTCTCTTTCTAAATCATAAAAGAAAAAATGTGGGTGGCATGTCCCTTTAACAAGTAAACTGTCCCTTTAACACAAATTTGCATTTTTAAAGCAAACAATGCACTCCCGTTTTTACTTGTATTGTTTCTCAGTGAACCCTGTTGGTAATTCATTGTAAGCGTAGTTACTCTATTACTCTTAAACATACACATATTATTCACGCACATATATGGGCACTCTGTGTTTTAAAATGCTCTAATCTCCTGCAGACCGGTTACATTTCCTGAGCGAAAGGTAATGTCCATATACATGAAAAAGGTCTGTATGATTAGTTAAAATGCTCTAATCTCCTGCAGACCGCTTACATTTACTGAGCGAAAGGTAATGTCCATATACATGAAAAAGGTCTGTATGATTAGTTAAAATGCTAAACACCACATGTATTTGAAACTTAGGAGCCACTTGAAAATGTATTTAGCTGACAATGTCAGATTGGATTTGTCAAGCCTTGTTTACGTGTTTAGTTTATTTTTATTGTATTTTATTGTATTTCAATAAAAATATGTCCAAACCAGACAATAAACTGATCCTATTTTACCTTTACATTTCTTTCAGAAACGGATATTCAGATGTGCATTAGACTACAATGACCTTTTCTACAAAAAATATAGTGTTCCAGTTAAAGCTCTCACAGCGCATGAAATAACAATGCTGAAAGGAATAATTTACAGCCTTGTGAGCTGGCAGAGAAGCTCAAGGGCCACTGGTTTTGTTTGTAAACAAATTTATCCATGGGGCAGTGCAAGGTGCATCAGTAATACCAACTTCTCTTTGCATCCAAGGACAGATCATAAAAAAGCCTCAGAAGAAAATAAAAGGACAGTTGACAATCTTTATAAGCTTTCTGTCAATATTAAAAAAATTCGGCAGCTCAAAGGCTGGGTGCTTTTGAAGGATATCACTTATGTTGAAGAGATTGCTAATATCTTGAAAGAAATGGGAGCTAGTGAAGTCACAATAGCTAATATTCTAGAACGCTGTCCTGAAGCAATTCTTCAAGACGCTAAAGAGATAAAGGCAAAGAGGTCATTATGGCATTTGGTGTGTTCAGAGGACAAAGAACTGGTTAAAATCATTGAAAAGTTTCCTGATTCATTCTTTACTTATAAGTATCCAGAAAATCAAAGAGCTAATATCACATACTTTCAAGATGTGGGACTTAGCAACAAAATTATCTGTAAACTTTTAACAAGTGCTCCACAAATCTTTTGTAATTTAGTTGAGGACAATAAACAGGTTATTGATGTGCTGAAAGAAAATTACCTTAGCCTGGGTGGCTCAAAAGAAAACGTTAAAACTTGGCTGATGAAGTTAATAATGCAAGACCCATTTATTGTGTCAAAGTCTTCATTGGCAATGCAAGATAATATAAAGTTTATTCAGAGTTTAGACTTTTCTGATAGAGAAGTCTTGAAACTTTTGTCCAAACTAAAAGGCTTTATCTTCAACCTGAATTCTAGCAACATGCAGAACAATGTTCTGTTTGTTAAAACTTGTTTCAGCTGCACAGATGAAGAGATGAGAGAGATGATACTTAAATGTCCCAGTCTTTTGAACTACTCTGTTACGGTATTAGAAGACCGTTTAAAGGGGCTGTTAACAGAAGGTATTTCAGTAAAGCAAATAAAAGACTCTCCTAGTGTCCTTGAACTCACAGAACAGATTATACAATACAGAATGAAAAAAATAAGATTATTAGGCTATGAAATAAAAGATACAAATTTAGAAATTTTGAATGGGACAAGAAAGGATTTTGAAGTCAACTTTGGCAGATTACAAGTTAAGAAAGAAAGACCTCTGTTTAATCCTGTAGCACCTTTGCATGTAGAAGAATGAGAACATTGAAGACACAGTTTAGGGCAGGGCTTGACAAACCCAGGAGCCTGGTAGCCACTGGCTCCTAGAATTTTACCCCTGGCTCCGAACTTTTTGGGTTATTCTCCATATGTCTATATACAAATCCAACGTTCTGGCTCCTAAAAATATACCTGTCTCCTAAATTTTCTTACTGGCTCCTAATTTTTAAACACATTTGGTTTAGGGCCTTCAGAAGTATATAATGGTTGAATTTTGTGAGTGTGTACTCTTGTATGTACTTTTGTATTGTACCCTTCTAGTGTATGCAGCGTGGGCTGGATTTACAGCGTTGGTATTCTATTTTACTTGTAGCAGGACCATTTTCTCCAGAACAAAGAAAAAATCATAATAAAAATGTATAGTTTTAAAAAAAGGTCAGAGTGTTTTATTTCAGGATTTCAAAGAATTGTATGAAGTTGATTTGTCAGATATAGTATTTATAAGAAATTAATTTGTTTGAAACATTAAACCCAAAATATGTCTTTCATGATTTATTATTATACTTTATTTATAAAGCGCCAACAAATTCTACACCACTGTCCATGGTTTCAAAAGATAAAAGTACAATGGTGAAACAATATTTGTAAGAGATGGTGGGAATTTACAATCTACAAAAGTACTGTAAGAGGTTGAGATACAGGAGGTGAGGATTGCAATGGTGAGAATGATGTAAGTACAGAGTTAGATGAGGGCATCAAGTAGAATTAATTTGTTACTGATTTGGGTGATGGGCTTTGTGGAACAAAAATGTCTTTAGGGAGTGTTTAAAGGAAGACAGATTAGGGGAAATCTGACAGTGCGAGAGAGTGCATTCCAGTGAGTTGGTGCGGCACAAGAGAAGTCCTTCAGTCTAGCATGGAGGGAGGGGGTGATGATAGAAGATGCAAGGAGCAGGTCATTGGTGGACCTTAGGTGGCCGGCTGGAGTATATTTGTTGATTGGTGAGGACAGGTAGTGGGGAGTGGCACTGGTAAGGACTTTATAGGTCAGGGTGATTATTTTGAATTTAATGCTGCTGTGAATGTGGAGCCAGTTTAGGAATTCCCGGATAGGTGCAGCAGAAGCAGAGTAGCTGGAAAGTTGGAGTAGCCTGGCAGAGGCATTTAGGATGGATTGAAGAGGGGAGATGTGGTGGGAGAAGGAAGGCCAGTTATTAGGTTATTGCAGTAGTCAAGTCGGGAGTCCGGGTTTATTTACTGTAAATTTCTCTTGTTAAGTGTGTTCAGTCCACGGGTCATCCATTACTTATGGGATATATTCTCCTTCCCAACAGGAAGTTGCAAGAGGATCACCCAAGCAGAGCTGCTATATAGCTCCTCCCCTCACTTGTCATATCCAGTCATTCTCTTGCAACCCTCAACAAAGAAGGAGGTCGCGAGAGGAGTTGGAGTTTTTACTTAATTATTCTTCAATCAAAAGTTTGTTATTTTAAATGGCACCGGAGTGTGCTGTTTTTCTATCTCAGGCAGGATTTGGAAGAAGAAACTGCCTGCGTTTTCTATGATCTTAGCAGGCGTAACTAAGATCCACTGGCTGTTCTCGACATTCTGAGGAGTGGGGTAACTTCAGAAAATGGGATTAGCATGCGGGGTCCCCCGCAAATGAGGTATGTGCAGTACAATATTTTCTGGGAATGGAATTGACTAAGAAAACACTGCTGTTACCCGTATGATGTAAGTACAGCCTTAAATGCAGTAGTAGTGACTGGTATCAGGCTGATAAATGTATGCACAGTAGAGTTATTTTCTAGGGACTAGAATTTGACTGAGAAAATACTGTTAATACTGAAATAATGCTTAAGCCTTATCTGCAGTGGAAGCGACTGGTAGCAGGCTTAGTGATAACTTTGCATGACATTAAAAAAAAAAAAAAAAAAAAAGTTTTTAAAACGTTTACTGGCATGTTATTCGTTTTGTGAGGTACTTTGGTGATAAATCCTTTTGGGCATGATTTTTTTCCACATGGCTAACGTATATTTCTGCATAGAAACCGTTATATCAGGTCTCCCACTGTTGTAAATGAGTGGGAGGGGCCCTTTTTTTAGCGCCTTGTTGCGCAGTTAAAATTCTAGCACAGTCTTCCTGCTTCTTCCTCCTTGATCCAGGACGTCTCTAGAGAGCTCAGGAGTCTTCAAAATTCGTTTTTGAGGGAGGTAATAAGTCACAGCAGACCTGTGACAGTGTGTTTGACTGTCATAAAAGCGTTAAATCTTAATTTGATATCCGTTTTTGGGTACTGAGGGGTTAATCATCCTTTTGCTAATGGGTGCAATCCTCTGCTAATTAATACATTTAAAGAATTGTTGACTATAACTGAATTAGTTCTTTGTTATTCAACTGTGTTTTTTAAAAGCGCTGCAGCGTTTTTTATATTGCTTGTAGACTTATTGAAAGTAATTTCCAAGCTTGCTAGCTTCATTGCTAGTCTGTTTAAACATGTCTGATACAGAGGAATCTGCTTGTTCATTATGTTTAAAAGCCGATGTGGAGCCCAATAGAAATATGTGTACCAATTGTATTGATATTACTTTGAATAAAAGTCAATCTGTACCGATAAAGAAATTATCACCAGACAACGAGGGGGAAGTTATGCCGTCTAACTCTCCTCACGTGTCAGTACCTTCGTCTCCCGCTCGGGAGATTGAGGCGCCAAGTACATCAAGGCCCTTACAAATCACTTTACATGATATGGCTAATGTTATGAAAGAAGTATTATACAATATGCCCGAGTTAAGAGGCAAGCGCGACAGCTCTGGGTTAAGGACAGAGCGCGCCGATGACACGAGAGCCATGTCTGATACTGCGTCACAATTTGCAGAACATGAGGACGGAGAGCTTCATTCTGTGGGTGACGGTTCTGATTCGGGGAGACCGGATTCAGAAATTTCAAATTTTAAATTTAAGCTTGAGAACCTCCGCGTGTTGCTAGGGGAGGTGTTAGCGGCTTTGAATGATTGTGACACGGTGGCAATCCCAGAGAAATTATGTAGGCTGGATAAATACTATGCGGTACCGGTGTGTACTGACGTTTTTCCTATACCAAAGAGGCTTACAGAGATTATTAGCAAGGAGTGGGATAGACCCGGTGTGCCTTTTTCCCCTCCTCCGATATTTAGAAAAATGTTCCCTATAGACGCCACCACACGAGACTTATGGCAGACGGTCCCTAAGGTGGAGGGAGCAGTTTCTACTTTAGCCAAGCGTACCACTATCCCGGTGGAGGATAGCTGTGCTTTCTCAGATCCAATGGATAAAAAATTAGAGGGTTACCTTAAGAAAATGTTTGTTCAACAAGGTTTTATATTACAGCCTCTTGCATGCATTGCGCCTGTCACTGCTGCAGCGGCATTCTGGTTTGAGTCTCTGGAAGAGGCGATTCGCACAGCACCATTGGATGAGTCTTTGAGCAAGATTAGAACCCTTAAGCTGGCTAATGCGTTTGTTTCGGATGCCGTAGTGCATTTAACCAAACTTACGGCTAAGAATTCCGGATTCGCCATACAGGCGCGCAGAGCGCTATGGCTTAAATCCTGGTCAGCAGATGTAACTTCTAAGTCTAAACTACTGAACATTCCTTTCAAAGGGCAGACCTTATTCGGGCCTGGCTTGAAGGAAATTATTGCTGACATTACTGGAGGTAAGGGCCACACCCTTCCTCAGGACAGGGCCAAATCAAAGGCCAAACAGTCTAATTTTCGTGCCTTTCGTAATCCCAAGGCAGGAGCAGCATCAACTTCCTCCGCTCCAAAACAGGAAGGAACTACTGCTCGTTACAGACAGGGTTGGAAAGGCAACCAGTCATGGAACAAGGGCAAGCAGGCCAGAAAGCCTACTTCCGCCCCTAAGACAGCATGAAGACAGGGCCCCCTTTCCGGAGACGGATCTAGTGGGGGGCAGACTTTCTCTCTTCGCCCAGGCTTGGGCAAGAGATGTACAGGATCCCTGGACGTTGGAGATTATATCTCAGGGATACCTTCTGGATTTCAAAACTTCTCCTCCACAAGGGAGGTTTCATCTGTCAAGGTTATCAACAAACCTAGTAAAGAAAGAGGCATTTCTACAATGTGTACAAGACCTCTTAGTGATGAGAGTGATCCACCCAGTTCCGCGAACGGAACAGGGGCAAGGGTTTTATTCAAATCTGTTTGTGGTTCCCAAAAAAGAGGGAACCTTCAGACCAATCTTAGACTTAAAAATCTTAAACAAGTTCCTAAGGGTTCCATCGTTCAAGATGGAAACCATTCGGACCATCCTACCCATGATCCAAGAGGGTCAATATATGACCACAGTGGACTTAAAGGATGCCTACCTTCACATACCGATTCACAAAGATCATTATCGGTACCTAAGGTTTGCCTTTCTAGACAGGCATTACCAGTTTGTAGCTCTTCCCTTCGGGTTAGCTACGGCCCCGAGAATTTTTACAAAGGTTCTGGGCTCACTTCTGGCGGTGCTAAGACCACGAGGCATAGCGGTGGCTCCGTACCTAGACGACATTCTGATACAAGCGTCAAGTTTTCAAAATGCAAAGTCTGATACAGAGATAGTTCTAGCATTTCTGAGGTCGCATGGGTGGAAAGTGAAAGTGGAAAAGAGTTCTCTGTTACCACTCACAAGGGTCCCTTTTCTAGGGACTCTTATAGATTCTGTAGAGATGAAAATTTACCTGACGGAGTCCAGGTTATCAAAGATTCTCAATGCTTGCCGTGTCCTTCACTCCATTCCAAGCCCATCAGTAGCTCAGTGCATGGAAGTAATCGGCTTAATGGTCGCGGCAATGGACATAGTGCCATTTGCGCGCCTACATCTCAGACAGCTGCAACTATGCATGCTAAGTCAATGGAACGGGGATTACTCAGATCTGTCCCCTTTGCTAAATCTGGACCAGGAGACCAGAGATTCTCTTCTCTGGTGGTTGTCACGGGTTCATCTGTCCAAAGGAATGACTTTTCGCAGACCAGATTGGACGATTGTAACAACAGATGCCAGCCTACTAGGCTGGGGAGCAGTCTGGAACTCCCTGAAGGCTCAGGGATCGTGGACTCAGGAGGAGAAACTCCTCCCGATAAACATTCTAGAATTAAGAGCAATATTCAATGCTCTTCTAGCTTGGCCTCAGTTAGCAACACTGAGGTTCATCAGATTTCAGTCGGACCACATCACGACTGTGGCTTACATCAATCATCAAGGGGGAATCAGGAGTTCCCTAGCGATGTTGGAAGTCTCGAAGATAATTCACTGGGCAGAGTCTCACTCTTGCCACCTGTCAGCGATCTACATCCCAGGCGTGGAGAACTGGGAGGCGGATTTTCTAAGTCGCCAGACTTTTCATCCGGGGGAGTGGGAACTTCACCCGGAGGTATTTGCTCAACTGATTCGTCGTTGGGGCAAACCGGATCTGGATCTCATGGCATCTCGCCAGAACGCCAAGCTTCCTTGTTACGGATCCAGGTCCAGGGACCCGGGAGCGGTGCTGGTAGATGCACTAGCAGCCCCTTGGGTTTTCAACATAGCTTATGTGTTTCCACCTTTTCCGTTGCTACCTCGACTGATTGCCAGGATCAAACAGGAGAGAGCATCGTTGATTCTGATAGCGCCTGCGTGGCCACGCAGGACCTGGTATGCAGACCTAGTGGACATGTTGTCCTGTCCACCATGGTCTCTACCCCTGAGGCAGGACCTTCTAATTCAGGGTCCTTTCAACCATCCAAACCTAATTTCTCTGAGGCTGACTGCTTGGAAATTGAACGCTTGATTCTATCAAAGCGTGGGTTTTCGGATTCGGTTATTGATACATTAATACAGGCTCGGAAACCTGTTACCAGAAAAATTTACCACAAGATATGGCGTAAATATTTATATTGGTGTGAATCCAAGAGTTACTCATGGAGTAAGGTTAGGATTCCTAGGATATTGTCTTTTCTACAAGAGGGTTTAGAAAAGGGATTATCTGCTAGTTCACTAAAGGGACAGATTTCTGCTCTGTCTATTCTTTTACACAAGCGTCTGGCAGAGAATCCAGACGTCCAGGCTTTTTGTCAGGCTTTGGCTAGGATTAAGCCTGTGTTTAAAACTGTTTCTCCTCCGTGGAGCTTAAACTTGGTTCTTAAAGTTCTTCAGGGTGTTCCGTTTGAACCCCTTCATTCCATTGATATTAAGCTTTTATCTTGGAAAGTTCTGTTTTTGATGGCTATTTCCTCGGCTCGAAGAGTCTCTGAGTTATCTGCCTTACATTGTGATTCTCCTTATCTGATCTTTCATTCAGACAAGGTAGTCCTGCGTACTAAACCTGGGTTTTTACCTAAGGTTGTTTCTAACAGGAATATCAATCAAGAGATTGTTGTTCCATCATTATGTCCTAATCCTTCCTCAAAGAAGGAACGTCTTTTGCATAATCTAGACGTGGTCTGTGCCCTGAAGTTCTACTTACAGGCAACTAAAGATTTTCGACAAACTTCTTCTCTGTTTGTTGTTTACTCTGGACAGAGGAGAGGTCAAAAGGCTTCGGCTACCTCTCTCTCTTTTTGGCTTCGTAGCATAATATGCTTAGCCTACGAGACTGCTGGACAGCAGCCTCCTGAAAAAATTCCACTAGAGCTGTGGCTTCCACCTGGGCCTTTAAGAATGAGGCCTCTGTTGAACAGATTTGCAAGGCTGCAACTTGGTCTTCACTTCATACTTTTTACAAATTTTACAAATTTGACACTTTTGCTTCTTCGGAGGCTGTTTTTGGGAGAAAGGTTCTACAGGCAGTGGTTCCTTCTGTTTAATGTTCCTGCCTTGTCCCTCCCATCATCCGTGTACTTTAGCTTTGGTATTGGTATCCCATAAGTAATGGATGACCCGTGGACTGAACACACTTAACAAGAGAAAACATAATTTATGCTTACCTGATAAATGTATTTATCTTGTAGTGTGTTCAGTCCACGGCCCGCCCGCCCTGTCTTTTTGAGGCAGGTTCTAAGTTTTAAATTATAACTCCAGTCACCACTGCACCCTATAGTTTCTCCTTTCTCGTCTTGTTTCGGTCGAATGACTGGATATGACATGTGAGGGGAGGAGCTATATAGCAGCTCTGCTTGGGTGATCCTCTTGCAACTTCCTGTTGGGAAGGAGAATATATCCCATAAGTAATGGATGACCCGTGGACTGAACACACTACAAGAGAAATAAATTTATCAGGTAAGCATAAATTATGTTATTTCACATTCTAATGTTCTGCACATAGCAGAATATGTTTTATGTATTTTTAAATAGATATTCCTATATATATATAGAGAGAGAGAGAGAGAGAGAGAGCAGTTGAAGGAGGAGTCACTCACAGGATCTTGTATCCAAAATAACAAAGTATTTATTGACGTTTCGGGGTTGCCCCCGTTTTCAAAATAAGCATATACAGTTACAGAAACTTACCCTCCTATATATACCCCTGCTAATCTAACACCGCTGGCTGGCAATCACAACCGCAAACCAGAAGTTGCACAGCATCAGGTGACGTAACATCACACGTGTTACCATGGCAACCGGACGCTAAACCGCGATTGCCGTGTGCAAAGATTAAAAACAATATCAGCTGTTAATTCCGTGATGATACCAGGAGCAATTATTAGCGTTGCAAATTTCAATGAGAGAACTGGATAATGTAAAGAATCAATCAGGGGTGTTATGGCGTATCATTATTAAGCACTTGCCATCAACTGTACACTGCAAAACTAGATTATAGTGTGTTTCACTTGCACAAGAGGATATTCTGCTCTGATAAGGGCTGAAAACCGAAATAGCCTTATACTTCCGCATTCGGCGGTCAACAAATGCACAGCTCTACTTTGCAATAAACGTTCATTTGTTATTTTGCCCCCATTTCATGTAATTTAGCTCTTAAAATGTTAACAATTTCTAAATCTCAGAACTTGAAATACACCCTGCTAACCCTGCTGAATATCGGTCCTTAATTGGCTTTATCAGATAACGACTGCAAAACAATGCATTTTATACGGACATTATGAACGTGGCTAGGCCTGCTGTCTGCACACTAAAGCCCAGATTGGCTCCTCCAAATACGGCAAATGGTGGCTGAGTTTGGCTATCAAACAATTTGCTGTAAAAACTTTGTTCTCTTGGTTATACTTTGTTGAAAGCAAAACCTAGGTAGGCTCATATGCTAATGTATACGCCCTTAAAGGCCACCTCTTATCTCAGTGCATTTTGACAGTTTTTCACAGATAGCGCTAGTTGATGTGTATCATATAGATAACATGCTCACTCCTGTGGGAGTTATTTATGAGTCAGCAGTGATTGGCTAAAATGCAAATCTGTCAAAATAACAGATACGGGGGCAGTCTGCAGAGGCTTAGATACAAGGTAATCACAGAGGTAAAAAGTATATTATTATACTCATGTTGGTTATAAACAAAAGTGAAGCAGCACCACCAAAATATTTCTTCAAGATGCTTTATTCAGCTTGAGGAGTAGCCAGACCAAAAAATCAAACAACAACGTTTCGGACACAGTCCTTAGTCATGTATGGCTAAACTCTACACAGAATCATCCTTAAATACCATCTAAGCCCCACCCACACACCTGTAAAGCTGCACATTTCAAATTAACCCCTTACATCCTAATCTAGGTACACAGGTAAATGTAAGATAAGTTATACATTGCAGTAATATTAAGGTGAAACACACCAATTTCATATATATTGGAATACAATTGTGTATATATATATATATATATATATATATATATATATATACAACAAGCAAAAAAGCAGAACAAAATCCACAGTCATCTGTAACAGAAGAAAAAGAAAGAAGAAAAGAATTAAATAACATTATATCTAATCAGACATAAATTAAAGGCATACAGATAGGTCAAAATCCCTATTCATCCCATTAGGGTGTAATGTCCCCAACTTATTAATCCAGAACATTTCTCTACTCTTGAGGATTTTAGACCTATCCCCACCCCTTCTAGGTATAGGAACATGCTCTATCACTTGGAACCTTAACTGATCAAGATTATGTGCAGCAGACAAAAAATGACAAGCTACAGGGGCATGTAGTTTCTTAGTCCTAATGCTGCTTTTATGTTGAACCATACGTTCACGGACCCTACGGGTGGTCTCTCCGACGTACCCCTATCCACAAGGACACTTAATCATATAAACCACATATTCTGTGTTGCATGTAAAATAATCCTTAATAGAAAATATATGTCCAGTCCTAGGATGGCTAAAGGTGGGGCCTTTAATCATACTGTTGCAGTTAGAGCAACCAAGGCATGGGAAATTCCCCCAATTTTTCTTGCCTATATAACTTTGAACACCCCTCTTTTTAAGGGGGCCAATATCTGCTCTAACTAGTGAATCTTTAAAATTTCTACCTCTTTTATAGGCAGGCATAAAAGGTTTAGAAAACTCCAAAACATCAGATTCACAAGTCTGCAACACATGCCAATGTTTAAGTAAAATTTTCTGAACTTTTAGACTTAAAGGAGAATATTGGCTAATAAAAACCAATCTATCAGATTTATCTTTCTCTTTTTTCTCTCTTTTCTCATTATTCCTCTTAATTAAAAGGGACTGTCTAGATGTGGCAAGAAGTTAAACACTTATGTACTTTAGGGAGTGTGTATAAAATAGGAGTAACCGCCTCTGATTCCAAAAGAAACTTTGCAATATCTTTTTCTATTACCCCATTTTTTATAGCAATATTGACACATCCCTCAACCTCTTTTTGGATGTTAAATACAGGGTTTGTGGGCAATCTTTTATACACATCAGTATCTGATAATTGTTTTTTGATTTCATTCACATAAAATTCCTTGTCCATAAGTACAATGGCCCCTCCCTTATCCGCCCCCTTAATGATGAGCTGTTTATTATTTTTTAACCCATTCAGTGACATTAACTCTTTCTTAGATAAACCTTGTCCCACAGGGTTCTTTTTAAGTTTACTGTAGGGTTTTCTACACATATCAGCTACATCATTGTCCGGTGGGGACGGGATCCGTCCGGCAGAACAAGTGGTACTTCCGGTTACAGACGCAGACGCGCTAGCCCTCAGGGGTCATCGTCTGAATCGATATCGGGGGAATCCGACCTGGAGGCCTCAGGAAACGCCGTGGGGGCCGCAAGCACAGGTGACACAAGTATGACAGCAGCGCTCCAGCAGAAGAAGAACAGAGGGAGAGGGGGCCGACGTGTGATGACACGCAGCAACAACCGGCAATAATTAACATCTCTCAGGTACAAGTTACGAATGATGAATTAATGATCTTGAACAAAGGACTTTCTTATTGCCCCCAACAGGACTATGATTATTTAGAACTCCAGAAAGACCTATATCGGTTTTTTAGGACTATTAAGCTTAAAAGTTTCTTTACAAGTGTATCCCATTCTTCTCCGGAGACAGCAGCGAATAATGTTGATATAAATGTTATGCAAATGTTGAAATTAAAAAAGTTGGGGTTATTTAACAAAAGTACATTTACCCCTACACAGGTAGGTGCTGGGGTCCAAAGCTTTATTAAATTGGTTGACAATGATGTAGCTGACATGTGTAGAAAACACTACAGTAAACTTAAAAAGAACCCTGTGGGACAAGGTTTATCTAAGAAAGAGTTAATGTCACTGAATGGGTTAAAAAATAATAAACAGCTCATCATTAAGGGGGCGGATAAGGGAGGGGCCATTGTACTTATGGACAAGGAATTTTATGTGAATGAAATCAAAACACAATTATCAGATACTGATGTGTATAAAAGATTGCCCACAAACCCTGTATTTAACATCCAAAAAGAGGTTGAGGGATGTGTCAATATTGCTATAAAAAATGGGGTAATAGAAAAAGATATTGCAAAGTTTCTTTTGGAATCAGAGGCGGTTACTCCTGTTTTATACACACTCCCTAAAGTACATAAATGTTTAACTCCCCCCCCTGGAATGGGCTCTATTTTATCTAAAGTTTAAATTTTTTTGGATAGGGCTTTGAGACCCCTTGTATTATCTAATTCCTATTTTGAGGATACAAGTGATTTTATAGTTAAACTGCAGAACCTGTCTATTGATGGGAACAGGGGCATACTTTTTAGTCTGGATGTAGCATCTTTGTATACCTCTAAGTCTCATGAGGCAGGTATTGGTGCAGTCACCAAGGTTTTGAGTCAAGATTCAAGGTTTTCACCATTGCCGCAAGAATTTTTAATCCAATTATTGAGGATTGTATTATGTTGTAATTACTTTTTGTTTGGTGATGACTATTACCTACAACTACAAGGGACTACCATGGGTTCCAATGTCGCCCCTACATACGCAAACATCTATATGAATACCTTTGAGGAATATTTTGTTTATAATCATCCATTATTTTTACTATATGGCGCCACTTGGTGGCGCTATATAGATGACATTTTTGGTGTGTGGTTGGGCGACATTGGAACCCTAGAGAAATTTATTAATGATTTGAATTCTGCTACAACTAGGATTAAATTCAAACTGGTGTGGAGTGAGGAGAGTGTGGTTTTTCTGGACACTCGTGTATCAAAAACTTCACAGGGCTTATCTGTGGATTTGTATAAGAAAGAAACGGATTGTAATACCCTCCTCCACTATACCAGTGCCCACCCTCCATCTCTTCTCAAATCTTTACCTAGAAGCCAATTCCTTCGGGTTAGACGTATTGTGTCAGATGAAAACTTGGCTGAAATAAGACTGAGAGAGATGGGGGATCGGTTCTTAGCAAGGGGTTATCCTAGGGATCTGATTGAAACAGAACTAAGGCATGCTCTTGCCACATCTAGACAGTCCCTTTTAATTAAGAGGAATAATGAGAAAAGAGAGAAAAAAGAGAAAGATAAATCTGATAGATTGGTTTTTATTAGCCAATATTCTCCTTTAAGTCTAAAAGTTCAGAAAATTTTACTTAAACATTGGCATGTGTTGCAGACTTGTGAATCTGATGTTTTGGAGTTTTCTAAACCTTTTATGCCTGCCTATAAAAGAGGTAGAAATTTTAAAGATTCACTAGTTAGAGCAGATATTGGCCCCCTTAAAAAGAGGGGTGTTCAAAGTTATATAGGCAAGAAAAATTGGGGGAATTTACCATGCCTTGGTTGCTCTAACTGCAACAGTATGATTAAAGGCCCCACCTTTAGCCATCCTAGGACTGGACATATATTTTCTATTAGGGATTATTTTACATGCAACACAGAATATGTGGTTTATATGATTAAGTGTCCTTGTGGATTGGGGTACGTCGGAGAGACCACCCGTAGTGTCCGTGAACGTATGGTTCAACATAAAAGCAGCATTAGGACTAAGAAACTAGATGCCCCTGTAGCTTGTCATTTTTTGTCTGCTGGACATAATCTTAATCAGTTAAGGTTCCAAGTGATAGAGCATATTCCTATACCTAGAAGGGGTGGGGATAGGGTTAAAATCCTCAAGAGTAGAGAAATGTTCTGGATTAATAAGTTGGGGACATTACACCCTAATGGGATGAATAGGGATTTTGACCTATCTGTATGCCTTTAATTTATGTCTGATTAGATATAATGTTATTTAATTCTTTTCTTCTTTCTTTTTCTTCTGTTACAGATGACTGTGGATTTTGTTCTGCTTTTTTGCTTGTTGTATATATATATATATATATATATATATATATATATATATATATATATATATATATATATATATACACAATTGTATTCCAATATATATGAAATTGGTGTGTTTCACCTTAATATTACTGCAATATATAACTTATCTTACATTTACCTTTGTACCTAGATTAGGATGTAAGGGGTTAATTTGAAATTTACAGCTTTACAGGTGTGTGGGTGGGGCTTAGATGGTATTTAAGGATAATTCTGTGTAGAGTTTAGCCATACATGACTAAGGACTGTGTCGAAACGTTGTTGTTTGATTTTTTGGTCTGGCTACTCCTCAAGCTGAATAAAGCATCTTGAAGAAATATCTAAAGCCTTACCCTGGACTGACAGCTAGGAGAGGCGGCGGCCTTATAATATCTACCCTAACTGCCCCCCCTCCGGCTAACCGGGTTAAGCAGGTACACTGAACCCAAATTTTTTCTTTTGGGATTCAGATAGAGCATGCAATTTTAAGCAACTTTCTCATTTACTTCTATTATCAAATTGTCTTCATTCTCTTGGTATCTTTATTTGAAATGCAAGAATGTAAGTTTAGATGCCGGCCCATTTTTGGTGAACAACCTGGGTTGTTCTTGCTGATTGGTGGATACATTCATCAACCAATAAACAAGTGCTTTTCATGGTTCTGAACCCAAAAAATAACTTAGATGCCTTCTTTTTTTTAAAAAAAAAAAAAAAGCAAGAGAACGAAGAAATTCTGATAATAGGAGTAAATTAGAAAGTTGTTTATAATTGCATGCTCTATCTGATGTACGAAATAAAAAATTTGGCTTCATTGTCCCTTTAACTGCCATTACTAATTCTAGATGGTAGAAATGAACTAAATATTGATAAGATTCATTACAACACAATTCAAGACCTCTTGGTCACCCTGGCTCAGCAAATGGACAGCAACTTTACCCATCTGTTATCTCTGGTTAAACCCCAAACTAAGGAGTGTGTAAACACGGAACTTAACATGGTAGCTGTTGCAGAGCGAGACAAACTACGCAGCACTTCACAAACCTCCTGCATGACTGAGACTGTTCAAAATTATCTGATACTTACGGAGTCAGCATATATGAAGCTGCAAGGCGCTAATCGCAACATAGAGTGCACTGAAACACCTAATCCCTCAGCCGTTCAGCTTTGGTTTGTGAGCACAGCGGAGGTGAAACTATTTCAGGATTGGGCGGATGCGGCCGACCGCCCGCAACACAAGATGGACCAACATTGGGCTTCGGAACTGACCTGTACTCGCGAATCCTCCCTAGTGAGTACCGGAGTTCTAATTAAGGTGACATCAAGTCCTCACACCCATCTCTGCTCCTTGTCCCAGGTGGATTTGGCACGGACGAGCATTCATACCCGCTGGTATTATTTCCTCCATTGCTCCGACTACCTTCTTATTTATTGCAGCCCTGCATCTGCGGCCACTCGTCTTGGGATCGGGTAATACTGCCATTGCTCCCACATACGATCCACACGAAAAGGACTATGTGAATTTTGTGTACCCTACTCGCATTCACCAATGATGACTCTCAGTCTGAAATATATACATTTGTATAAACTTACATAATTGGTGTAATGTGAAGCCCAGTTTACAGAACATTAATTAGCTTACTCACTCTCCTTCTCACTCTCCTTAGGAATGTACTTTCCTCACATCTTCTGTTTTGTACTGTCCTCTAAGCAGCTCCTGAATATCTAGAGAGGGCCGGACTGGGACCAAAAAGAGGCCCGGGCATTTTAGGGCAAAGAGTTTCAGTTAAAGCTCTCACAGCGCATGAAATAACAATGCTGAAAGGAATAATTTACAGCCTTGTGAGCTGGCAGAGAAGCTCAAGGGCCACTGGTTTTGTTTGTAAACAAATTTATCCATGGGGCAGTGCAAGGTGCATCAGTAATACCAACTTCTCTTTGCATCCAAGGACAGATCATAAAAAAGCCTCAGAAGAAAATAAAACACCAGTTGACAATCTTTATAAGCTTTCTGTCAATATTAAAAAAATTTGTCAGCCCAAAGGCTGGGTGCTTTTGAAGGATATCACTTATGTTGAAGAGATTGCTATTATCTTGAAAGAAATGGGAGCTAGTGAAGTCACAATAGCCAATATTCTAGAACGCTGTCCTGAAGCAATTCTTCAAGACGCTAAAGAGATAAATGCAAAGAGGTCATTATGGCATTTGGTTTGTTCAGAGGACAAAGAACTGGTTAAAATGATTGAAAAAGTTTCCTGATTCATTCTTTACTTATAAGTATCCAGAAAATCAAAGAGCTAATATCACATACTTTCAAGATGTGGGACTTAGCTACAAAATTATCTGTAAACTTTTAACAAGTGCTCCACAAATCTTTTGTAATTTAGTTGAGGACAATAAACAGGTTATTGATGTGCTGAAAGAAAATTACCTTAGCCTGGGTGGCTCAAAAGAAAACGTTAAAACTTGGCTAATGAAGTTAATAATGCAAGACCCATTTATTGTGTCAAAGTCTTCATTGGCAATGCAAGATAATATAAAGTTTATTCAGAGTTTAGACTTTTCTGATAGAGAAGTCTTGAAACTTTTGTCCAAACTAAAAGGCTTTATCTTTAACCTCAATTCTAGCAACATGCAGAACAATGTTCTGTTTGTTAAAACTTGTTTCAGCTGCACAGATGAAAAGATGAGAGAGATGATACTTAAATGTCCCAGTCTTTTGAACTTCTCTGTTCCGGTATTAGAAGACCGTTTAAAGGGGCTGTTAACAGAAGGTATTTCAGTAAAGCAAATAAAAGACTCTCCTAGTGTCCTTGAACTCACAGAACAAATTATACAATACAGAATGAAAAAAATAAGATTATTAGGCTATGAAATAAAAGATACAAATTTAGAAATTTTGAATGGGACAAGAAAGGATTTTGAAGTGAACTTTGGCAGATTACAAGTTAAGAAAGAAAGACCTCTGTTTAATCCTGTAGCACCTTTGCATGTAGAAGAATGAGAACATTGAAGACACAGTGAGTGGAACAGCAGTGTGTATGCAGCGCGGGCAGTAGTCAATCAGACTCACCAAGCTCTGAGGGCGGCAGCTTAAATGCTGAGCTGAAGTCAGTGGGGTTTTTTTTGCAGCTAGCTCCCAGTAGTGCATTGCTGCTCCTGCTCTTGATATATGGATAGGAAGTGGAAGCTTAAAAATGCTTGATGATGAAATGTGAGTGTCTTTATCTAATATTCCACCAAATATTCAGAAATTGTGTTCATCCCATCAACCTCATACATCCCATTAAAATAGTAAGTAGTTATTGGTGTTATTAAACTTTTTTTTAATTCTTGCACATACTTACTGTTACTTGTAAATACATTTCATTATTATATAATTTATATATGTGTCCGTATCTCTTAAAACAAGTTAGTTTAACCTCCTGTTTGCTAGTACAACTGAATTACTGTGTCGCGAAATGATGTAGGTCTAAAAAGTGTGTCACCAACATGAAAAGTTTGGAAAGCTCTGATCTAAAGCCTTACCCCGGACTGACAGCTAGGAGAGGCGGCGGCCTTACAACATCTACCTTAACTGCCCCCCTCCGGCTAACCGGGTTAAGCAGGGACACTGAACCCAAATTTTTTCTTTTGGGATTCAGATAGAGAATGCAATTTTAAGCAACTTTCTAATTTACTCCTATTATCAAATTGTCTTCATTCTCTTGGTATCTTTATTTGAAATGCAAGAATGTAAGTTTAGATGCCGGCCCATTTTTGGTGAACAACCTGGTTTGTTCTTGCTGATTGGTGGATACATTCATCAACCAATAAACAAGTGCTTTCCATGGTTCTGAACCCAAAAAATAACTTAGATGCCTTCTTTTTTTTTTTTTTTTTAAAAAAGCAAGAGAACGAAGAAAATCTGATAATAGGAGTAAATTAGAAAGTTGCTTAAAATTGCATGCTCTATCCGATGTACGAAAGAAAAAATTTGGCTTCAGTGTCCCTTTAACTGCCATTACTAATTCTAGATGGTAGAAATTAAATAAATATGGATACGATTCATTACAACACAATTCAAGACCTCTTGGTCACCCTGGCTCAACAAATGGACAGCAACTTTACTCATCTGTTATCTCTGGTTAAACCTCAAACTAAGGAGTGTGTAAACACGGAACTTAAAATGGTGGCTGTTGCAGAGCGAGACAAACTATGCAGCACTTCACAAACCTCCTGCATGACTGAGACTGTTCAAAATTATCCAATACTTACGGAGTCAGCACATATTTAGCTGCAAGGCGCTAATCGCAACTTAGAGTGCACTGAAACACCTAATCCCTCAGCTGTTCAGCTTTGGTTTGTGAGCACAGCGGAGGTGAAACTATTTCAGGATTGGGCGGATGCGGCCAACCGCCCGCAACACAAGATGGACCAACATTGGGCTTCGGAACTGACCTGTACTCGCGAATCCTCCCTAGTGAGTACCGGAGTTCTAATTAAGGTGACATCAAGTCCTCACACCCATCTCTGCTCCTTGTCCCAGGTGGATTTGGCACGGACGAGCATTCATACCCGCTGGTATTATTTCCTCCATTACTCCGACTACCTTCTTATTTATTGCAGCCCTGCATCTGCGGCCACTCGTCTTGGGATCGGGTAATACTGCCATTGCTCCCACATACGATCCACACGAAAAGGACTATGTGAATTTTGTGTACCCTACTCGCATTCACCAATGATGACTCTCAGTCTGAAATATATACATTTGTATAAACTTACATAATTGGTGTAATGTGAAGCCCAGTTTACAGAACATTAATTAGCTTACTCACTCTCCTTCTCACTATCCTTAGGAATGTACTTTCCTCACATCTTCTGTTTTGTACTGTCCTCTAAGCAGCTCCTGAATATCTAGACAGGGCCGGACTGGGACCAAAAAGAGGCCCGGGCATTTTAGGGCAAAGAGTTTCAGTTAAAGCTCTCACAGCGCATGAAATAACAATGCTGAAATTAATAATTTACAGCCTTGTGAGCTGGCAGAGAAGCTCAAGGGCCACTGGTTTTGTTTGTAAACAAATTTATCCATGGGGCAGTGCAAGGTGCATCAGTAATACCAACTTCTCTTTGCATCCAAGGACAGATCATAAAAAATCCTCAGAAGAAAATAAAAGAACAGTTGACAATCTTTATAAGCTTTCTGTCAATATTAAAAAAATTTGTCAGCTCAAAGGCTGGGTGCTTTTGAAGGATATCACTTATGTTGAAGAGATTGCTAATATCTTGAAAGAAATGGGAGCTAGTGATGTCACAATAGCCAATATTCTAGAACGCTGTCCTGAAGCAATTCTTCAAGACGCTAAAGAGATAAATGCAAAGAGGTCATTATGGCATTTGGTTTGTTCAGAGGACAAAGAACTGGTTAAAATCATTGAAAAGTTTCCTGATTCATTCTTTACTTATAAGTATCCAGAAAATCAAAGAGCTAATATCACATACTTTCAAGATGTGGGACTTAGCAACAAAATTATCTGTAAACTTTTAACAAGTGCTCCACAAATCTTTTGTAATTTAGTTGAGGACAATAAACAGGTTATTGATGTGCTGAAAGAAAATTACCTTAGCCTGGGTGGCTCAAAAGAAAATGTTAAAACTTGGCTGATGAAGTTAATAATGCAAGACCCATTTATTGTGTCAAAGTCTTCATTAGCAATGCAAGATAATATAAAGTTTATTCAGAGTTTAGACTTTTCTGATAGAGAAGTCTTGAAACTTTTGTCCAAACTAAAAGGCTTTATCTTTAACCTCAATTCTAGCAACATGCAGAACAATGTTTTGTTTGTTAAAACTTGTTTCAGCTGCACAGATGAAGAGATGAGAGAGATGATACTTAAATGTCCCAGTCTTTTGAACTACTCTGTTACGGTATTAGAAGACCGTTTAAAGGGGCTGTTAACAGAAGGTATTTCAGTAAAGCAAATAAAAGACTCTCCTAGTGTCCTTGAACTCACAGAACAGATTATACAATACAGAATGAAAAAAATAAGATTATTAGGCTATGAAATAAAAGATACAAATTTAGAAATTTTGAATGGGACAAGAAAGGATTTTGAAGTCAACTTTGGCAGATTACAAGTTAAGTAAGAAAGACCTCTGTTTAATCCTGTAGCACCTTTGCATGTTGAAGAATGAGAACATTGAAGACACAGTTTAGGGCCTTCAGAAGTATATAATGGTTGAATTGTGTGAGTGTGTACTCTTAATTATTTTGTATTGTACTCTTCTAGTGTATGCAGCGTGGGCTGGATTTACAGCGTTGTATGAAGTTGATTTGTCAGATATAGTATTTATAAGAGATTAATTTGTTTGAAACATTAAACCCAAAATTTGTCTTTCATGATTTATTATACTTTATTTATAAAGTGCCAACAAATTCTATAGCACTGTCCATGGTATCAAAAGATAAAAGTACAGTGGTGATACAATATTTGTAAGAGATGGTGCAAAATTTTTCAAACAAAAACAGGAGGAATGGAATGGAGGAACCTTTTCCCGTGGGAATTTACAATCTAGAAAAGTACTGTAGGAGGTTGAGATACAGGAGGTGAGGATTACAATGGTGAGAATGATGTAAGTACAGAGTTAGATGAGGGCAATTATTAGGCAAGTGGAATTAATTTGTTACTGAGTTGAGTGGTGGGCTTCGTGGAACAAAAATATCTAGGGAGCGTTTAAAGGAAGACAGATTAGGGTAAATCTGACAGTGCGAGAAAGTGCATTTCAGTGGGTTGGTGCGGCACAAGAGAAGTCCTTCAGTCTAGTATAGAGGGGGGGGGTGATGTTAGAAGATGCAAGGAGCAGATCATTCATTATTGGACCTTAGGAGGCTGGCTGGAGTATTTTTGTTGATTGGTGATGATGACAGGTAATGGGGAGTGGCATTGGTAAGGACTTAATAGGTCAGGGTGATTATTTTGAATTTAATGCTGCTGTGAATGGGGAGCCAGTGAAGGAACTCCCAGATAAGTACAGCAGAAGCAGAGCGGCTGGAAAGTTGGATTAGCCTGGCAGAGGCATTTAGGATGGATTGAAGAGGGGAGAGAGGAAGGCCAGTTATTAGGTTATTGCAGTATTCAAGTCGGGAGTCCGGGTTTATTTACTGTAAATATTTCACATTCTAATGTTCTGCACATAGCAGAATATGTTTTATGTATTTTTAAATAGATATTCATATATATATATATATATATATATATATATATATATAAATATTTTTAACTATATTTAATAATCTATCTATAGTTATTAATATATATTGTACCAAAATAACATCAGATATATGTAGAAATATGTATTTATGAATAAATAGAACATATTCTGTTACGTGAAGAACATTGGAATGTGAAATATTCATATTTTCATGTCGCGCTAGTGCACATGAGAATATGTTATCGGGTTTGCACGCTAGTGTTTTTTTCCCACTTTTTGCTCCATTGACTTCTATGATATAATACCCGACATGTGCAAAAAGCTTACTTCTAGCGTAGTTAGCGTGCGAACGGGAGTGTTAAATACCACTCCACTTGTAATCTGGCCCTAAATAGGTCCAGAGGAGAACACTAAACAGGTGTTCTAGGTAGGCAAGAAAAACAATCTTTACTTAGTTTCTTAAATTAATTTTTATGGAAATGTATAGTGTATGCCCAAGATTACTTTTCATTGTTAAAATTAGTGTTCCCTGGTTGATGGCTGAGCTTAAATGTATTATTTACCAAAATCACTAAATATTATATTATGGCCATGTAAATAAAATGTACTAATGTTTTAGTGCACACCACAAATGCTTGCTTTTAACTGAACACCAACAGATATTTTCATTGTTTATCGACAATACTTTTTTTATACAGTTGGTTTTGTAGAAAAGAGTCCTATACTTGTACAAGTATACTTGTATAACTTGTGCCAGTCCTGTTTGTCTGATCACAATCAAAACTCTTGACTTTAACCCCTTAACGACCAAGGACGTACGCCACACGTCCTCAAAAAAAATACAGCTAATGACCAAGGACGTGTGGCGTACGTCCTTGGCCTGGAAAGCAGCTGGAAGCAATCCTGCTCGCTTCCAGCTGCTTTCCGGTTATTGCAGTGATGCCTCGATATTGAGGCATCCTGCAATAACCCCCCTTGGAGTTTCTGCCAGTACTTAAGATGGCGGGGACAATTGTGGGGTAGGGGAGGGAAGAGAGCTGTTTGGGAGGGATCAGGGGGTCTGATGTTTTAGGTGGGAGGCTGAGCTCTACACTAAAGCTAAAATTAACCCTGCAAGCTCCCTACAAGCTACATAATTAACCCCATCACTGATAGCCATAATACACGTGTGATGCGCAGCGGCATTTGGCGGCCTTCTAATTACCACAAAGCAACGCCAAAGCCATATATGTCTGCTATTTCTGAACAAAGGGGATCCCAGAGAAGCATTTACAACCATTTGTGCCATAAGTGCACAAGCTGTTTGTAAATGATTTCAGTGAGAAACCTAAAATTGTGAAAAATGTAACGTTTTTTTTTAATTTGATCGCATTTGGCGGTGAAATGGTGGCATGAAATATACCAAAATTGGCCCAGATCAATACTTGGGGTTGTCTAATACACTACACTAAAGCTAAAATTACCACTAAAAGCTCCCTACATGCTCCTTAATTAACCCCTTCACTGCTGGGCATAATACACGTGTAGTGCGCAGTGGCATTTAGCAGCCTTCTAATTACCAAAAAGCAACGCCAAAGCCATATATGTCTGCTATTTCTGAACAAAGGGGATCCCAGAGAAGAATTTACAACAATTTAAGCCATAATTGCACAAGCTGTTTGTAAATAATTTCAGTGAGAAACCAAAAGTTTGTGAAAAAATTAGTGAAAAAGTGAACAATTTTTTGTATTTAATCGCATTTGGCGGTGAAATGGTGGCATGAAATATACCAAAATGGGCCTAGATCAATACTTTGGGATGTCTACTAAAAAAAAATATACACATGTCAATGGATATTCAGAAATTCCTGAAAGATATTAGTGTTCTAATTTAACTAGCGCTAATTTTGAAAAATAATGGTTTGGAAATAGCAAAGTGCTACTTTTATTTATGGCCCTATAACTTACAAAAAAGCAAAGAAGATGTAAACATTGGGTATTTCTAAACTCAGGACAAAATTTAGAAACTATTTAGCATGGGTGTTTTTTGGTGGTTGTAAATGTGTAACAGATTTTGGGGGTCAAAGTTAGAAAAAGTGTGTTTTTTCCATTTTTTCCTCATATTTTATAATTTTTTATAGTAAATTATAAGATATGATGAAAATAATGGTATTTTTAGAAAGTCCATTTAATGGCGAGAAAAACGGTATATAATATGTGTGGGTACAGTAAATGAGTAAGAGGAAAATTACAGCTAAACACAAACACCGCAGAAATGTAAAAATAGCCTTGGTCCCAAACGGACAGAAAATGGAAAAGTGCTGTGGTCATTAAGGGGTTAAAAGAACAGTAAACACCTTGAGATTTTTTAATATAAAATGTTTAGTTTTGCATACTTAAACGACTTTACAAAAGAGATGTGGTATTGAGGCTGTTTTCAGAGCCAAATATCCTCTTGTGCAAGGGAAACACACTAAGATCTGTGCAAAACTAGATTATAGTGTGTTTTACTTGCACAAGAGGATATTCTGCTCTGAAAAGAGCTGAATACCGAAATAGCCTCATACTTCCGCATTTGGCGTTTATTAACTATTTAATAGCTACCTAGTTAAAATAAATTCAAATTTACCTGTAAAATAAATCCTAACCTAAGTTACAATTACACCTAATACTACACTATAATTAAATTAATTACCTAAACTAAATACAATTAAAAACAATTAAAAATTTTTTATCTAAAGTACGAACCCCCCCCCCACTAAATTACAGAAAATAATAAAATAATTACATGTTTTTTTAAACTAATTACACCTAATCTAATCCCCTTAATAAAATAAAAAATCCCCCCAAAATAATAAAAAGCCCTACCCTATACTAAATTACAAATAGCATTTAAAAGGGCCTTTTGCGGGGCATTGCCCCAAAGTAATCAGCTCTATTACCTGTAAAAAAAAGTACAATACCCCTCCCCAACATTAAAACCCATCACCCACACAACCAACCCTACTCTAAAACCCACCCAATACCCCCACAATCGACCCACACGAAAAGGACTATGTGAATTTTGTGTACCCTACTCGCATTCCCCAATGATGACTCTCAGTCTGAAATATATACGTTTGTATAGACTTACATAATTGGTGTAATGTAAAGCCCACTTTACAGAACATTAATTAGCTTACTCACTCTCCTTAGGAATGTACTTTCCTCACATGTTCTGTTTTGTACTGTCCTCTAAGCAGCTCCTGAATATCTAGACATTGTGCTTTATTGAGTTATTAATCTGTGAGCTCATCTAGTCAGCGCTTGTACAACTAACCTTAAAACTGACTAACTACACTGACTCTCATTCTATGCTTTATATACATATAACTGTGCGTGTAGCTCTCGTTTAATATTATAGAACTGAACTTTCTAAAAGTGTTTAGCATTGAGGATCCAATCTAGAGGAAGATTTACATTTGCAGTCCCCTCTCAAGCTGTTAGAACCATACCAGCCCACCACAGTCTAATTACATAGAACCTCATAGCATTGGATGGTTATTTGAATACCTTCACAGATATACTGCACTAAATGTATATCTCCCAGAGGGAAACTTCTAGCTCACCTATCATCAAAATTCTAACTAGGAGATCCTAAATCTCACCCCGTTATAGAGCACCAGGGTTACACTCCCATACTATAGAAGTCACCACCTCCACCCCATCTTATAATAGGATTGGCGATAAAACTAGCAAAACTAGCCAGAAATATACTACAGAGCTGTAGTTTCCAAGAGAGGTTCTCAAACAGATATATCTATTAGCTGTCAGTTTACCACATACCATCTAGCCAAAACGTATGATTAGTTCAATAAGACACTCCATAAAATATTCCTTCACCATATTTTAATATATCATGCACATGAGGGACTAAATACCATCCTTATTATACAGCATTTACTTTAACCAACTCTTCTCACTAATATTTCCATTATATATTAGCGCTGCGGAATCTGTTGGCGCTCTACAAATAACTGATGATAATAATAATAATATACTAAATTTGCTCTATACTTAAATATTTTATCATTATGTTACATAACTTTTATGTTACTCGTTTATTGTTATATGTGACTCTATATCATACACAATACAGTAATTTCTCTTGTTTCGGTCCAAAAGTAACCAGCTTGTGGTTACCAAGAGAGTGCCGTCATACACAACCAAATGGCCCACGAGTGGTCAATGGTCATATCACTAACCACTCACATGACAACACTATATATATATATATATATAAGAGTTTCCTGAAGCCTGTCATATCACAAAGTTTATCATTTTCTACTTAAAGGGACAGTCAACACCAGAATTTTTCTTCTTTAAAAAGATAGATAATCCCTTTATTACCCATTCCCCAGTTTTGCATAACCAACACAGTTATAATACTACACGTTTTACCTCTGTTATTACCTAGTATCTAAGCCTCGGCAAACTGCCCCCTTATTTCAGTTCTTTTGACAGACTTGCATTTTAGCCAATCAGTGCTCACTACTAGGTAACCACGTGCGTGAAAAAACTGTAAGATTAGAGGCGGCCTTCAAAGTCTAAGAAATTAGCATATGAACCTCCTAAGTTTAGCTTTCAACTAAGAATATCAAGAGATCAAAGCAAAATTGGTGCTAAAATTACATTAGAAAGTTGTTTAAAATTACATGTCCTATTTGAATTATGAAAGTTTATTTTGGACTTGACTGTCCCTTTTAATGTTCATACATTTTTTATTGTTTTATTGTATTTTTGATCTCTGTAACTTGACTTAAAATGGTGTGTTGAATTCTGTGCACAACCTCAAAAAACAATATTAAAAACAAAAACAAAAAAAAACACCTTCCCAAACAGATACAAATGCTTCCTGCTCCATCAAAGTTAAAAAAGTAATAAAAACACGTTTATGTTAAAGAGACATAAAACCCATTTTCTTTCATGTAATGGGCAAGAGTCCATGAGCTAGTGACGTATGGGATATACATTCCTACCAGGAGGGGCAAAGTTTCCCAAACCTCAAAATGCCTATAAATACACCGCTCACCACACCCACAATTCAGTTTTACAAACTTTGCCTCCTATGGAGGTGGTGAAGTAAGTTTGTGCTAGATTCTACGTTGATATGCGCTTCTCAGCATGCTGTAGCCCGGTTCTTCTCAGAGTGCAGTGAATGACAGAGGGATGTGAAGGGAGTATTACCTATTGAATACAATGGTCATCCTAATGGGGATCTATTTCATAGGTTCTCTGTTATCGGTCGTAGAGATTCATCTCCTACCTCCCTTTTCAGATTGACGATATACTCTTATATACCATTACCTCTACTGATTCTCGTTTCAGTACTGGTTTGGCTATCTACCTTATGTAGATGAGTGTCTTTTGGTAAGTATGTTTTATTTTATTTTTGACACTCTCAGCTATGGTTTGGCACTTTATATGTAAAGTTCTAAATATATGTTTTGTACTTATATTTGCCATGATTCAGGTTAATCAGTATATTTCCTTTTCACAGACTGTCAGTTTCATTTTGGGAAATACATATAAAAAAAAAATTTTTTACCTGAAATTTTCAAATTGACTTTCTTTTTTAAATTGCGGGCTGTTAGGCTCGCGGGAGCGCAAAATGCTATAATTTATTGCGTCATTCTTGGCACGAGAATTACGTTGACGTAATTTCGTCATTTCCTGCATCTTAGTTGGCGCCGAGATTTTTCACGTAGTTGCGTCATCTATGACGATCGTGTTTGTTGCAGACGTTCTTGGCGCCAAAAAATATTTTGTCAGTTGTGGGTGTCATACTTGGCGCCAGATTTCTGACATTATTAAGTCTTTATTTCATTTTGCTTCTGGTTTCCAGAGGCTTATTTTGTTTGCATTTTTTCCCATTCCTGAAACTGTCATATAAGGAAATTGATATTTTGCTTTATATGTTGTTTTTTCTCTTACATTTGCAAGATATCTCAAAACTGTTCCTGTATCAGAAAACACTGTTGGATTCCTGCTGACTGATATCAGTCCTACCAAAGCTAAGTTAATTTATTTTAATATTATGAATTTTTATCTTTAGCTATGGTTTGTAATAAGTTATCATGATAAACTTTTACATGCAGAAAAAATGTCCATCAGTATTAATGCATTGTCTATTGCTATTCTTTTAACATTTAATGTACAAGATATACCTGGGAATTTATAAAAATATTTTTGTGATTCTATTCTGAAGGCTTTGTCTGCCATCCCGCCTTCTAATAAAATGTAAAGGTCTTTTTTAAACTTCTCATTTAGTTGATGAATTTTCAAATGACCGACAACATTCTGAATTATCCTTCTCTGATGATGATTTATCTCATTCAGCATATCCTTCATCAGATATTGACACTAACAAATCTACTTTTTTACTTTTAAATAGAGTACATTCGTTCTTTATTGAAAAGGTGTTGATTATTTTGGATATTGAGGAGACTAGTCCTCTTGATTTTAAGGCTAGCTAACATTTAAATTCTGCTTATTAACCTCCGGTGGTTACTTCAGAGGTTTTTTTCCAGTTCCTAATTCTGGGGTATGGAATAGGCCTGGTACTTCTTTTATTCCTTCTTTAAGGTTTTAAAATTGTATCCTTTGCCAGCAGTTAGTTTGGAGTTTTGGGAAAAGATCCCCAAAGTTAATGGGGCTATCTCGACTCTTGCTAAACGTACTACTATTCCTCTGGAAAATAGTATTTATTTTAAAGATCCTTTAGATGGGAAACTTGTATCTTTTCTAAGGAAAATTAATTTATTTTCAGGTCCTTTTCTTAGGCCTGCAATTTCTTTGGCTGATGTTGCAGCTTTTTGATCTTTTTTGGTTGGAAACTTTAGCGCAACAAGTATTGGTTTATGATTTGTTTAGCATTGTTAACTTGATTCAACATGCTAATAATTTCATTTGTGATGCCATTTTTTTTATATTATCGAAATTGAGGTTAAATCTATGTCTTTAGCTATTTTAGCTAGAAGAACTTTGTGACTTAAATCTTGGAATGCCGATTTGATTTCTAAAATCCAGATTTCTATTTTTCTTTCCTTCCAAGGTAATAAATTATTTGGTTCACAGTTGGATTCAATACTTTCAACTGTTACTCTGGGGAAGGGAGTTTTTTTGCTTCAATATTAAGTTCTAAGCTTATATTAGTTTTTGTTCTTAATGAGGAACAGAAACCTAATTTTTCCCCAAGTAACATGTTTCTTATTGGAAGCTTTTTTTTCAAAATGGAATGAATTCAAGCCATTTAAGAGATCAAAGCCAGCCCCCAAATTCGCATGAAGGTGCGGCCCTTATTCCATCTTAGCTGGTAGGGGGCAGGTTAAGATTTTTCTAAAGTTGTTTGGTTCAATTCGGTCCAAACTTCTTAGATTGGGGTACAGAATAGAATTCAGAGTAAGACCGCCTGTGAGAAGTCTTTTTCTCTCTCACATATTCTAGCTATTCCAGTAAAGGCTCAGACTTTCCTGAAGTGTGTTTCAGACCTGGAGTTATCTGGGGTATTCCTACCAGTTCCGTTTCAGGAACGGGGTCTGGGGTTTTGTTCAGAACTATTCATTGTCCCAAAGAAAGAAAAAACTTTTGAATTGTCATGTTAGAATGGTCTATTCTGCCTTTTGTTCAGCAAGGGCATTATTTGCCTACAATAGACTTACAGGATTCATATCTTCATATTCTGTTTTCATTCAGATTATTTTCATTTTCTGAGATTCTCTTTTTTAGACGAGCATTACCAATTTGTTGCTTTTCCTTCTGGCCTAGCAACAGCTCTAAGAATCTTTTCAAAGGTTCTCAGTGTTTCCTTATTTGGACGATATTGTGGTACTTGCTCAGTCTTTTCGTTCTGCAGAATCTCATACATTCAACTTCTGTTGTTTCTTCAAAGACATGGTTGGAGGATCATTTTATCAAAAGCTCCTTGATTCCTCAGACAAGGGTCACCTTTTTTAGGTTTCCAGATAGATTGTGTCAATGTCTTTGTCTCTAACAGACAAGAGACAATTTATATTGGGTTCAGCTTGTCGGAACCTTCAGTCTCTATTATTTCCTTCAGTAGCTATATGCATGGAAGTTTTAGGTCTCATGACTGCAGCATTGGATTCGATTCCCTTTGCTCATTTTCATAAGAAACGTTTCCAGTTTTTAATGCTGAATTAATGGTGCAGGGATTATTCTAGGATATCACATTTAATATCCTTGAATCCCAATATTCAACTATCTCTGACTTGGTGGTTAGATCACCATCGTATAGTTCTACGGGTTCTCTTCGGTTCATCCAACCTGGACTATGATCACAAGAGATGCGAGTCTTTTAGGTTGGGAAGCTGTCTGGGGATCTCTGACAGCACAAGGGGTTTGGAAATCTCAAGAGGCGAGATTACCATTCAATATTTTGGAACTCCGTGCGATTCTCAGAGTTCTTCAGTTTTGGCTTCTATTTGAAGAGAGAGACGTTTATTGGTTTTCAGACAGACAATGTCACAACTGTGGCGTATGCCAATCATCAAGTTGGGACTCTCAGTCCTCAGGCTATGAAAAAAGTATCTCGGATACTTGCTTGGGCAAAATCCAGCTCCTGTCTAATTTCTGCGGTCCATATCCCAGGTATAGACAATTGGGAAGCGGATTATCTCTGTCATCGAGCTTTACATCCGGGAGAATGGTCTCTTCACCCAGATGTGTTTTTTCAAATTGTTCAGATATGGGGGCTTCCATAAATAGATCTGATGGCATCTAATCTAAACAAGAAACTTCCCAGGTACCTATCCAGGTCCAGGGATCCTCAGGCGGAAGCTGTGTATGCATTGACACTTCCTTGGAGTTATCAACCTGCCTATATTTTTCCACCTCTAGTTCTTCTTCCAAGAGTTATTTTCAAAATCATCATGGAGCAATCGTTTGTGCTGCTGGTGGCTCCAGCATGGCCGCTCAGGTTTTGGTATGTGGATCTTGTTCGGATGTCCAGTTGCCAACCTTGGCCACTTCCATTAAGGCCAGACCTTATATCTCAAGGTTCGTTTTTCCATCAGGATCTCAAATCATTAAATTTGATGGTATGGAAATTGAACGCTTAGTCATAGAGGTTTCTCTCACTCAGTGATTATTACTATGTTGCAGGCTCGTAAATCTGTGTCTAGAAAGATTTTTTATTGAGTTTGGAAGACTTACATTTCATGGTGCTCTTCTCATAAATTCTCTTGGCATTCTTTTAGAATCCCTCAAATTTTACAGTTTCTTCAGGATGGTTTAGATAAGGGTTTGTCTGCAAGTTCTTTGAAAGGTCAAATCTCTGCTCTTTCTGTTCTGTTCTACAGAAAAATTGCTAAACTTCCTGATATTCATTGTTTTTTACATGCTTTGGTTCGTATCAAGCCTGTCATTAAATCAATTTCTCCTCTTTGGAGTCTTAATTTGGTTTTGAAGGCTTTACAGGCTCCTCTGTTTGAGCCTATGCATTCTCTGGGCATTAAATTACTTTCTTGGAAAGTGTTGTTCCTTTTGGTCATCTCTTCTGCTAGAAAAGTTTCTGATTTATCTGTTCTTTCTTGTGAGTCGCCTTTTCTGATTTTTCATCAGGATAAGGCGGTTTTTGCAGACTTCGTTTAAATTTTTACCTAAAGTTGTGAACTCCAACAACATTAGTAGAGAAATTGTTGTCCCTTCTTTGTGCCCTAATCCTAAGAATTTTCTGGAGAGATCCTTAAATTTTTTGGATATGGTAAGAGCTTCGAAATATTATGTTGAAGCTACTAAAGATTTCAGAAAGACTTCTAGTCTATTTATTATCTTTTCTGGTCTAGGGAAGGTCAGAAGGCTTCTGCCATTTCTTTGGCGTCTTGGTTAAAGCTTTTGATTCATCATGCTTATTTAGAGCCGGGTAAATCCCCGCCTCAGAGGTTTATGGCTCATTCTACTAGGTCAGTTTCCACTTCCTGGGTTTTTAAGAATGAAGCTTCTGTTGATCAGATTTGCAAAGCAGCAACTTGGTCTTCTTTGCTTATTTTTACTAAATTCTACCATTTTTTTTTTTCTTCTTCAGAAGCAGTTTTTTGGTAGAAAAATACTTCAGGCAGCTGTTTCAGTTTGATGCTTCTGCTTATAATTTCAGTTTTTTCCATTATAAGATTAAAACTTTTGATTTGGGTTGTGGATTAATTTTTCAGCGGAATTGGCTGTCTTTATTTTTATCCGTCCCTCTCTAGTGACTCTTGCGTGGAGTTCCACATCTTGGGTATTTGCTATCCCATACGTAACTAGCTCATGGACTCTTGCCAATTACATGAAAGAAAACATAATTTATGTAAGAATTTACCTGATAAATTCATTTCTTTCATAAGAGTCCATGACACCCACCCTTTTTATGGTGGTTATGATTTTTTTGTATAAAGCACAATTATTCCAACTCCTTGTTGATGCTTTCGCTCCTTTCTTATCACCCCACTTCTTGGCTATTCATTAAACTGAATTGTGGGTGTTGTGGTGGTTGTATTTATAGGCATTTTGAGGTTTGGGAAACTTTGCCCCTCCTGGTAGGAATGTATATCCCATACGTCACTAGCTCATGGACTCGTGCCAATATGAAATAAATAAATTTATCAGGTAAATTCTTACATTAATTATGTTTTTTTTCTTTCATGATTTAGATAGAACATAACATTTTAAACAACTTTCTAATTTACTTCTATTATCATTTTTTTTAGTTTTCTTGTTATCCTTTGTGGAAAAGCAGAAACTTAAGCTCAAGAGTGTGCACGTGTCTGCAGCACTACATAGCAGCAGTTTTGCAAAATGTTATACATTAGCAGGGGCACTAGATGGCAGAACTATTTCCTGTCGTGTAGTGCTTCAGGCATGTGCACGCTACCTACCTAGATATCTCTTAAAGAAAGAATAACATGAGAATGAAAACAATTTGATAGTAGAAGTAAATTGGGAACTTTTAAAAAAATTGTGTCCTCTATCTGAATCATGAAAGAAAAATTTGGGGTTTAATGTCCGTTTAATAAAAATTAACAAAATCCAACAAATATACTTGCCCACTGTACCCATGATGCCCCTGTTCAAATTCCTTAAGCAGACATACATATGTCTATGTAACACAGCAGGTTAATTTCAAACTTCACCAATTAGCATCACTACATATTATTAAAAGGGATTAATGAACATGCCCTTTAACCTTGTGTAATTGCTTAGACCGTGAAAAATGTCCATTTTGTTTTTAGTTAACGGCATCTTTAAAGGGGCAGTAAACCTACACAATAATGTTATATAAAGTTGTCGCTAAGACTATGTGCAGAATTATATAACAAAGTATTCCGGTCTAATTTGGTAGCGGAAGCGAGCTACATTCAGTTTAGTGGCACAATCGATTTGGCTGTGACTAGACATCATGCCGCGATGCGCTTAAGAAAAAGACAGACCTGCTCAGTAGAGCCAGGAGCGGTGTTCTGCAAAATTCCACTTTGTGATAAAATATCTCTGACATATTTTGTTATATAAAGTTGGCGCTAAGATAATGTTATATAATTCTGCATTATGTGTAGGTTTACTGCCCCGGTAAAAAAAATTGTTACAAAATTGCGAGATTAATTAGGCAAATGATTTTGTGTTGATTCTGGAGGTAATTTCTAAAAGCGTCACAATTTTCTGATTATGACCACTAGAACAACACACTGTCAATATTAGCCAAGTTCAGAAATCGTTTTCCCCTGAAAACAAATGCAGGATTGTGATTAACCTCAAAATATTGCTGCTCTATTATGTCCATTTAATATAACAAAACTACTAATTAAAGCAATATTAAACAGTATTACATTGTAATATAGCTAAAGTACATTGCAAAAGGTTTTATATAATTATTTATTTTGTACCATTTTCCTATATAAATTGTTTTTCTACAAGTTTCTATACAGTATTGAGTGTCACCATGTTTGAACTTAAAGAAACAGTAAAGTCATAATTAGACATTCATGATTTACACAGAGCATACAATTTTAAACAACTTTCCAATTTACTTCTATTATTTAATTTGTTTCCTTCTCTTGTTATCCTTTGCTGGAAAGTTTATCTAGGTAAACTCAGGAGCAGCAAAGAACCTAGGTTCTAGCTGCTGATTGATGGCGGCATATATATACCGATTGACATTGTCTCACCCATGTGTTCAGTTAGAAACCTGTAGTGCATTGCTGCTCCTTCAATAAATGCTACCAAGAAAATGAAAAAAAAATTATAATAGAAGTAAATTGGACATTTTTTAAAATTGTATGTTTTACCTAAATCATGAAATAAAAAATGTGTGTTTCATGTCCCTTTAAGTTTTACCCCCTGTCTATTTTTCCTGCTGATTACAATTAGAGGCAGATAAAAAAAAAAACAGGCAATAAAAGAAACTGGGATTTTTTAACCCCTTAATGACCACAATATACCCTGTATGTCACTGGTCGTTAAGGGTTTTTTCCGGACATAATAGCACAAGTCTAGCAAAAACACACTATTAATGCCCTCCCTCCAGAAGGCTTTGTGGAATATAGCAGTCTCAACGCTGGTGGCAAGACCACGGTATAAAACAATCAAGTCCCAAAAAAAGGCCAGCGACATACAGGGTACGTCGCTGGTCCTTAAGGGGTTAAAAGGGATTTCACAAACAAATTTGCACAAACAAAGATAAATAGAAAACTAGTTCAAACATGGCGACACCCATTAATTTATAGAAACTTTACACTTATATTTGTAATATTTAAACAACTAATATCATTGTAAAAAACAAATCTACATATTATTGTAAGTCTAACCATTGTTTTGCATACATAATTATGTTAAGCATACATTTACTGTTTAGCAACCCTTTAAGGTGCAACTATATTTCTGTCTGATTAGTTGTGCATTGCCTGTGTATTGTAGCTTGCAGTTTTGTAATGTGATGTATTGACTTCTCACTGCCCATAGGCAGGCAAATGTTAACTTGTTTATGCAAAGCAAAACCAAAATGCCTGCAGCTCATTACTGTCAGACGCATTGTTTTCCATTCAGATTAGTTAGCTATTAAGGGGAATATTTATTCTGCAGATTTCCTTCTCAGTATAAATCTTTGCAAAGGGGGCGACATAAAGTTAGATTGCTCAATGTAGCTAAAGTGTTTTTTTTGTTTTGTTTCTGGTCTTTGTTTAGCTTAAAGGGTTAAATGTGAGTTTAAAATGCTTTGAAGTGCATTACAAAATGCTTTGTTTTGTATTTGCAAGGCCCGGCAATATTGCAACAGACGTGCATTTCTATATGATATAGCTGGAAACTTTAAAAATGTAATTTTGATTTTACTGTCCATTTAATCTCAAATAAAAAAAAAACACACAATTTAAAGACTGTACCTAAAATATATGAAAAAAAATGTTTCAATTTAACTAATAAAAACGTGGATAATATAGATGTTATCAGTTGCGCCCTTTCTACTTATGTTAATTTTTTGATAGGTTTCCTAATAATGCTTACAGACAGTGGGCCCCATTACATATGCAGCGTCGCCCGCAAAAGCCGGCAACGCCGTTTTTTGCGAGTTTTTGGTATCCTATATACAGCTCCGCATATAAATGCGGCACGTATATTTCACCTGTCGCCCGCAATTTTTACTCCCATAAGCTAACATCGGACCGCGTCATAAATCGGTATCCAATATCCAGCGCAAGGCCTTACGTGGCGAAAATGGAGAAATCTTACTCCATTTTTGCCTCGCCATAAAAGGCAGCCGTAGCAGGCCTTGCGCTGAGTATGGGAGCACCATAACTCCCGAAAATGCCTTGAAAAATAAACTAACACCTAACGCATGCGCAATGTCTATCTACCTGTCAACCGCAATCCCCCACCGCAATAACTAAGAAAGTCTATTAACCCCTAAACCGCCATAGCCCACACCGCAATAAATCTATTCTAGTATTAACCCCTAACCTGCCATAGCCCACATAGCCTATTAAATCTATTAACCCCTAATCTGCCACCGCCGTCGCCGCCACTATAATAAAGTTATTAACCCCTAAACCTAAGTCTAACCCTAACACCCCCCTAACTTAAATATTATTTAAATAAATCTAAATAATATTACTATTATTAACTAAATTATTTCTATTTAAAACTAAATACTTACCTATAAAATAAACCCTAAGATAGCTACAATATAATTAATAATTACATTGTAGCTATTTTAGGATTTATTTTTATTTTACAGGCAACTTTGTATTTATTTTAACTAGGTACAATAGCTATTAAATAGTTTATAACTATTTAATAGCTACCTAGTTTAAATAATTACAAATTTACCTGTAAAATAAAACCTAACCTAAGTTACAATTACACCTAACACTACACTATCATTAAATTAATTAAATAAACTAACTACAATTAGCTAAAATTAAATACAATAAAATAAAATAAACTATAGTACAAAAAAACAAACAATTACAGAAAATAAAAATAAATTACAAGAAGTTTAAACTAATTACACCTAATCTAAGTCCCCTAATAAAATAAAAAAGCCCCCCAAAATAATAAAATTCCCTACCCTATACTATATTACAAATAGCCCTTAAAAGGGCTTTTTGCGGGGCATTGCCCCAAAGTAATCAGCTCTTTTACCTGTAAAAAAAGAAATACAACCCCCCAACAATAAAACCCACCACCCACACACCCAACCTTACTCTAAAACCCACCCAATCCCCCCTTAAGAAAACCTAACACCACCCCCTTGAAGATCACCCTACCTTGAGCGTCTTCACCCAGCCAGGCAGAAGTCTTCATCCGATCCGGGCACAAGTGGTCCTCCAGCCGGGCAGAAGTCTTCATCCGATCCGGGCAGAAGAGGTCCTCCATCCGGGCAGAAATCTTCATCCAAGCGGCATCTTCTATCTTCTTCCATCCGACGAGGAGCGGCTCCATCTTGAAGACATCCGGCGCGGAGCATCCTTCCTGGCCGACGGACTAACAATGAATGAAGGTTCCTTTAAATGATGTCATCCAAGATGGCGTCCCTTGAATTCCGATTGGCTGATAGTATTCTATCAGCCAATCGGAATTAAGGTAGGAAAAATCCTATTGGCTGATCCAATCAGCCAATAGGATTGAGCTTGCATTCTATTGGTTGTTCCAATCAGCCAATAGAATGCGCGCTCAATCCTATTGGCTGATTGGATCAGCCAATCGGATTGAACTTCAATCCGATTGGCTGATCCAATCAGCCAATATGATTTTTCCTACCTTAATTCCGATTGGCTGATAGAATTCTATCAACCAATTGGAATTCAAGTGACACCATCTTGGATGACGTCATTTAAAGGAACCTTCATTCATCGTTAGTCCGTCGGCCAGGAAGGATGCCCCGCGCCGGATGTCTTCAAGATGGAGCTGCTCCTCGTCGGATGGAAGAAGATAGAAGATGCCGCTTGGATGAAGACTTCTGCCCAGATGGAGGACCTCTTCTGCCCGGATCGGATGAAGACTTCTGCCCGGCTGGAGGACCACTTGTGCCCAGATCGGATGAAGACTTCTGCCCGGCTGGGTGAAGATGGCTCAAGGTAGGGTGATCTTCAAGGGGGTAGTGTTAGGTTTTTCGAAGTGGGGATTGGGTGGGTTTTAGAGTAAGGTTGGGTGTATGGGTGGTGGGTTTTAATGTTGGGGGGGTATTGTATTTTTTTTACATGTAAAAGAGCTGATTACTTTGGGGCAATGCCCCGCAAAAAGCCCTTTTAAGGGCTATTTGTAATTTAGTATAGGGTAGGGAATTTTATTTTTTGGGGGGGCTTTTTTATTTTATTAGGGGGCTTAGATTAGGTGAAACTAGTTTAAACTTCTTGTAATTTTTTTTATTTTCTGTAATTTAGTGGGGGTTTTTGTACTATAGTTTATTTTATTTAATTGTATTTAATTTTAGGTAATTGTAGTTAATTTATTTAATTAATTTAATGATAGTGTAGCGTTAGGTGTAATTGTAACTTAGGTTAGGTTTTATTTAACAGGTAAATTTGTAATTATGTTAACTAGGTAGCTATTAAATAGTTATTAACTATTTAATAGCTATTGTACCTAGTTAAAATAAATACAAAGTTGCCTGTAAAATAAAAATAAATCCTAAAATAGCTACAATTTAATTAATAATTATATTGTAGCTATCTTAGGGTTTATTTTATAGGTAAGTATTTAGTTTTAAAGGGACAGTCAACCCTTGCGGTAACATTATTTGATATTGACAAATAAAAAACGAAGATCCGCCTGCACTATATCCCTTCTGCCTTGCCGCCTTGCTTCTTGTACTAATCACCGTCGATAACTTCTCTAATACCAGGTAAATATGGCAGCCGAACTCCCCCCACCGTTACGTAGCTACCTTCTTCTTCAAATGATCAGCAAATCAATATCAAATAATGTTACCGCAAGTGTTGACTGTCCCTTTAAATAGGAATAATTTATTTAAATAATATTTAAGTTAGAGGGGTGTTAGGGTTAGGGTTAGACTTAGGTTTAGGGGTTGATAACTTTATTATAGTGGCGGCGACGTTGGTGGCGGCAGATTAAGGGTTAATAGATTTAATAGGCTATGTGGGCTATGGCGGTTTAGGGGTTAATACTAGAATAGGTTTATTGCGGTGTGGGCTATGGCGGTTTAGGGGTTAATAATTTAGTTATTACTTTGGGTGTGGGCTATCGCGGTTTAGGGGTTAATAATTAGGCTTATTGCGTTGTGGGGGTTGTCGGTCTAGGGGTTAATACATTTATTATTAGTAGTGAGAGGGGGGATTGCGGATATAGGGGTTTTACATGTAGGGGTTTTACGTGTCGGGCTTTTTTTTGGGAGGCAGGTTAGACATTTACGGGAAATTTGATATTTCCTTTACTTTTCTTTGGCGCCGGCAGTTTCTAAAGTGCCGTAAGTCACTAGCGACTCCAGAAATTTGTATTTACGCTTATTTCTGGACATTGCTAGTTTATCTGACTTCTGAACTGCCGACGGGGTATATGTAATACCCCGATGTGCGAGGTGAAATTACGGGCGAAGCAGGTTTCCACACTTGAGCCGAAACCTGCGCCGTATATTTGATCGTGCCCAGTATTTATCTACCAAGAAACACCTTCTCTCTTGTGTCACATTGGAGCAATCTATAAAGAACTCCTCAGTTTTGACCTGGTTTATTCCTCAGTTTTTCCCTTAATCCTGTGTCTGCCATGGTTACAGCTTCCTCAGTTCACTGTGTCATCATAAAGAGAAGCGGGCACTGAGGTAAAAGTTCACTATTTATTGTCATCCATAACATCAAAGTTTTAAAAACATAATAGAGGGTAGGAGACACAGCCTTACTCATAGACCTGTCAGTTTTCCATGGTCTTAAGCTGAATTGCTGGTATGGGAAAATGAATGTTTTGGGTAATGTTTTTCTACAAATGAGCTTCAGAATCCCTCTACTTTTTTCTGACTGTACAGTTATCCACCTCAGTACACAAAGAGTACTCTAATATGCAGGATGTTTTCTCCAAATAAAAAGCAGAGACCTTACAGACCATTTGATTGTCTTATAGATTTACTTTCTGAGGCAACCATATCATTCTCTGCCATGCTCGGAATCAGAGGTAAATTGTCTTCCCACTTCTCCAACTGGAGCTGGATTTTTCTTTGTGGAGAAAGGTGATGAAGGTCTCTTACTACAGGGCATTGAATCAAAACACTAGGAAAGTTTATTTTCCTTTACCCCTTATACTGGAACTTTTTGATTATCTTAAAGAGACATTCCGGTTAAAATATAAATGCACATAGATCAATTACATCTCTGAATAGAAACATATTTGCAGTATACATGTATTGGCAAAAATGCTTCTAGTAAAAGTTATCACTGTTTTATAGTTATCATTTGTCTCTGCACATGCATGTGAAGCCTAACAAGATATTCCCCGTGCACCATTATTTTAAATACTGCAGCTGCTCAGAACATTAGTGGGGCTTGTATCATGTCAGCAATTATCAAATCATTACCAGTTGGTACAAGCACCTTAGGCTCTCTGAGCAAGTGCTGTGTTCAAAATGCTGGTTCACGGTGCATACTTAAATACACTTTGGAAACAGCAATAACTTTTACTAGAAGCATTTTTGCTAATGCATGTATATTACACAAATGTTTCTATTCAAAACTAAAATGTATCCATGTGGATTCCAATTTTGGTTGGAATGTCCCTTTAAGTACACTATGTATTTCACTAAGCTTGACTTGACTAAGCATATAATCTAATATGAATCAGGCAAGGGATGAATGACAGTGTTTAAAGTAAATGTCAATTTTGATGCTAAAGTGCCCGATTTTTAAAAATTCGATTAAAAACAGGGGCACTTTAATCCATCAAAATTTACATTTCACTCCTGTTGTGAAAAAAAACTTACCTTTTAATCTTCACAGCAGCTCCAGCTTCCTCCGGTCGTTGTAAGCCATTTCTGACGTCACAAATGATGGATAGGTCATCCTCCAATCATGGCTTCCCCCCCGGGGGAATCAGTGTCTGATTCAATGCCCTGATTGGAGGAAGCTGGATTCCTCATTTTAGACCCAGGAAGAGTGAAGGGTGGAGGAAGCTGGAGCTGCTGTCAAGATTAAAAGGTAAGTTTTTTTCTCAACAGGAGTGAAATGTAAATTTTAATGAATTAAAGTGCCCCTGTTTTTAATCGAATTTTTAAAAACCGGGTACTTAAGCATCAAAATTGACATTCACTTTAATAGGAGGTACTAGCATAAAGGCCATTTGGCCTTTGTAAAGCTCCAGCAGTATTTAAGAGGTTTATTAATTATATTTTTATAAGATAATTGATAAATTACCTGATTTCTCGCCAAGGACCAATTGTGCAGAGAGTGGGCAACAAGTAATCAGAATAGCAGTGGAAAAATCTGTGAACCGACTAGGGGTCAGAACCAGGAGATCTGTCTGAAACATTGTGTCAAAATAGAAGGATAAGGCAGGTGCAAAGGTTAGGGCACAGTTCAAAGGTCCATAAGCAAGTAAGTCATTCCTCAGATAGCGTATTTTAGTAGAAGGGTCAGGCAGGTAGTGTAATCTAGAAAGGTCAGGGTCAAGATCAGTGCATCTAGAAAGCTGGGCACTCTAACCCAACCTTAACCCTTTTAGTGCTAAGCACTTTCCCACCTGGGTGCTAAGCTGATTTACTATAAAAAAAAAAAAAAAATATTTTGTGAAAAAAAATGTTTTAACTTTTTTTTTTTTTTTTTTTTTTAAGACTTACACCATTGGAAAGGTTAGGCGATTACCTTTCTAATGGTGGATTTTGGGGGATACAGACTTCTAAGCAGCATGTTCCTTTCCATATACTTTATATTGACATATTGTTAATAAAGTTGCGCAGTGACCGTCATCACGTCATTGCACCTGACGTCACCACGCAAAACGTGATGCCCCGGCAATGCCTTTCACTCTACAGGCACGATCGCCAGGATAGGAGCGGGGTGGGAGCCCCCAGATCTCCCTCAAGATGAGAGAGTGCTAGTGATGGCTCTGAGCCGTCATTAGCACCAGAGTGGAAAATTCAAAGGGTTAAAGGGACAGTCAAGTCCAAAAAAAACTTTCATGATTTAAATAGGGAATGTAATTTTAAACAACTTTCCAATTTACTTTTATCACCGATTTTGCTTTGTTCTCTTGGTATTCTTAGTTGAAAGCTAAACCTAGGAATTCATATGCTAGTTTCTTAGACCTTGAAGACTGCCTCTAATCTGAATGCATTTTGACCACTAGAGGGCATTAGTTCATGTATTTCATATAGATAAATTGAGCTCATGCACGGGAAGTTACCCTGGAGTGAGCACTAATTGGCGCAAGTCTGTCAAAAGAACTGAAATAAGGGGGCAGTTTGCAGAAGCGTAGATACAAGGTAATCACAGAGTTAAAAAGTGTATTTCTATAACAGTGTTGGTTATGCAAAACTGGGGGATGGCTTATAAAGTGATTATCTTTCTTTTTAAACAGCAAAAATTCTGGTGTTGACTGTCCCTTTAATTATCATGGCCCCTGGCTCTGACAGCAGCAGATCCTCTTCCAACAGTGCACCTGCCAACTCCGCCTTCACAGCAGTGTGGCACCAGCCGCGCACAGGCTGAAGTATCATCTTTATGTCAACTGTTCTAAATGTGTTTTTCATCAGTTAAAGATACAGTTTCTAGGATATATCATCTCAGCATGTGTATTTGAAAAGGATCCTGCAAATCTAGAGTCCATCCTTCATTGGCCACACCCTGCCTCTGTGAAAAACAGCATTTGTTTCAGCTCCCATCCTACAGCATCCTGGTCCTCATCTTTAGAACATTCCGTAACTTCTGTGGTCTGTGTTGGAGCTGTATTATATAAGAAACACCCTTAATCAGGGAAAATACATCCTGTGGCATTCTTCAACAAGACATTTTCTTTTTTCATTTATTGAAGAGAAAATATTGTAAATAACATCTATTAAAGGATTACTTTCTGTTATAATTTTTAAGCTAAACAAATAACATATTAAAGTTAATAAACATGAATTAAAACCTACTGACCTATATTTTCTCCAAAACGAAGTTTCATAACGTTCTAAAAGTTATATCTTTTATTCGCCGATGATGTCACGTTATCCTGCCCACTATTTTCAGCACTGCATGTTCAAAATACTTAAACCAATAACTTTGTGTTTAAAGCGCCATTTTGAAACCTAGGTATTGTAAACGGATTGGTACAGAGCAAAGGATACCCACGGAGTGGGTTTGGAAAACAAATTTGCAGACAAGATTTCTGATATACGGTAGAGATATGTTAATGAAATGCTATTGATAAAAAGCGTATTTGGGGTAGTTAGTTAGTAACAGGCATAGAAAATATTTACTTACAGTGGCGCTTTAAACAGAGAAAACTCTTATACAGTCTCAATTCTGATGGCAAACTCTGGGAAATTACGCCAGGAAATAAACTGCTGCATGCACAACATGTGCCGCTATAAAGGCCGTGGACTCATCCTACTGATCTAAAAAAGCTTCACCTTGTTCTATAGTCACATCTTCATCATCATGGATTGCTTTCTGATTTATATATTAAATATATGTTATATATTATATATATGTTTGAATAACCACTTCTTTAACTTCAGCATATCATCCACAATCAAATGGGCAGACTGAAAGAATTAATCACAACCTGGAAAGTTAGTTAATTAAGAAACTATTCTTCAGCTCTTCATGATAATTTCCCACAATTATAAACCTCCTACTACTAAGGGTTTTTATCGCTAGTCAAATTCTGGTCTTATCCAGATTGTTGAGACAGTGTAACTATAAACCGTTTCTGAGCCACTGGATTCATTCCTTGCAACAATAGTGAAAGAATGAATATAAATACCTAATAATATGTTTTAATGCACATAAAAACTTTATAACGTGTTTTTACTGATATACAGTATATATTAGTTAAGTCTTAAAAAAGATCTAAAAGTAAAATGAATATACAGTACACATTGCTTATCTTAAAGTAAATTAATGTAAATTTGAAAGATTGATTTGATGCAACACAAAGTGAATCACTAACATTAAAATGTAACAAGTCTTGGAGTAATGACAAAGAATTGTCACAAGCGTGGAAAAAGGGCCCTACATATTGAACATGAACATAATTTAAAAAACTTAAATTACCCATAATATACCCCCCTATCTGGGAGGGATAACTACGCGGTTTCTCTTTCCTATACCGCATCCTAGATATTATACCACACTTAGTCACCATACTGTATTGTTTGAATCTATAAATAGCACCTTCATTTTTGATACCATTTGAATTGTTATCTTCTAAGCTATATATCGCACTTTAATTACTGCATAATACCTGCATACTTTAGCATAATATTTAAGCGGTTGACTGGCGCTCTCAGTGTTAATATCTTGGGACACACTAAATGTCAACCTATTCTAGATTTCCTTCAATTATTCACTTTCCTCCTTTAGAGTTTATAACAAGTACCAAGAGGTGCAGGTATTGTCCCCAGTGTTCAACGAGGAAACATCTTGTACCTTGGGTTTTGTGGGTAGTTTATATAATTATAGAAAAGAGGTTCCAGACTCTTCCATAGTATTGCCTATGTTGTAAATCTTATCTATTAAGATGGAAGTAGTATATGTGAAATGTACCATTTATATATGTTCTGTACCATATTATTTTGCATAAGTTGTATTGGTTTCCTCATAACCTCAATAAAAATCTTTAAAAAAAAAAAAAATTTAAATTAGCAGAATGCTGAAAAGCAGAACATTAAAATGTGGGCCCTACTTTATTTAAAGGGATATTAAACAGCTGGGTTTCAATTACAGTAGCAGGGTTAATACTCACCATGCTATCCCCCCCCCCTGTAGTTCTCATTAAAGGGACAGTCTACACCAGAATTTTTATTGTTTTAAAAGATAGATAATCCCTTTATTACCCATTCCCCAGTTTTGCATAACCAACACAGTTATAATAATATACTTTTACCCTCTGTGATTATCTTGTATCTAAGCCTCTGCAAACTGCCCCTTTATTTAAGTTATTTTGACAGACTTGCAGTTTAGACAATCACTGCCTGCTCCCAGATAACTTCACGTGCACGAGCACAGTGTTATCTATATGAAATACGTGAACTAACACCCTCTAGTGGTGAAAAACTGTTAAAATGCATTCTGAAAAGAGGTGGCCTTCAAGGTCTAAGAAATTAGCATATGAACCTCCTAGATTAAGCTTTCAACTAAGAATACCAAGAGAACAAAGCAAAATTGGTGATAAAAGTAAATTGGAAAATTGTTTAAAATTTCATGCTCTATCTGAATCATGAAAGTTTATTTTGGCCTAGACTGTCCCTTTAAATATAAGCTCTAAAATGGCGACGCCCAGTGTGAGGATGCAGAGCTTCATTAACATACATGTAATTAAAATAAGATAATTACTTTAAAGACAGCTGCTGGCATAGGAGGAAAAGCAACACCATGGTAAGTAGCACCCACATTGTAGTAGTTGTACTCAGCAGTTTTATGTCCCTTTAATATCACTGCTATCTGTGTTGCAGGCTTTTAAAGAGTTAAATCACCAATAGTCTGGTAAGCAGTAGTGATTTAACCACTTTATTGTCCATGGAGTTTTTGAGCAATCAAGGCATGAGCAAAGATGTTCTTGGCAGTCAAGGGGTTAAGAAACAAACGAAAGCAGGCACGGGGCAGATCCAAAAGTTTATTATACAGCCATCCAATACAAAAGTTTAATATCAAAGAGAAGAGGCAGGAAACACAGTCTTACGCGTTTTGTCTCACTCCCGCCTTACTCACTTAATTCTCCTTTTCACCAAGCAGGTTCTTACTATACCTTTAAATAGGTGGGGGTAGGTGTAAGGAAATATTGGTCTATATTTCCTTACACCTACCCCCACCTATTTAAAGGTATAGTAAGAACCTGATTGGTGAAAAGGAGAATTAAGTCCTTAAAGTCAAGGGGTTAAACCATTGCTGCAAGTATGTTATTCTTCAGTAAGTTAACCCCTTGAAGTGTTTTTCATGTCTTAATAACTTCACTAATGCTTTGCATTAGAAGCATGTAATGTTGGTAATCCAAACACTGTTGTAAATGCTTTTCCCATGAGTTCTTTTTTAACTTTTCTAATTAACCAGACTTAATTAGACATTGAGATCAAAAATAAACTTTCAAGATTCAGAGCTTACAGTTTAAAAAAGAATAGAACTATCAATTTTACTTGTAATATCAATTTTGCCTCTTTCTTTTAGTATTCTTTGTTGAAACTTCACTTATATCTATAAGAGCATACTGAGATAGGTTGTGGAGTGTGCATGTGCTGAGAACAATATGTATTTTTTAACTTTCATGTCCCTTTCAAAATTGAGTTTAAATCCCAATTTTCAACTATAAAACTATTATGCAGCTAAAACAAAACCATCAAAATGTTAATTTATGATGGCGATTAAGTGAAAAAAATGTTTATTATAAAATTGCTCTAAATTATATGAAATTGTTAATGGCAATGCTATGAATTACTAATGATCATTTAGTGAAAAATAGCTGAATTTAAACACATTAGGCAATCATCATCATCAATTAGCCACTGTGTATTACTTTAGCAATAACTGCATATATATTGATTTTACCAAGGTCTGTAAAAACCTTGGCAACCGGAAAGACGTAAAATTCCTGTTTTATATAATTTTTATGTTTCACCATAAATTCCTTTCATATTATGTGCCCATAGGGGGTGTGTTTTTTTCTTTCTATTCAAGTAGCATCTGTTCAAATAGATTGCAATGGCTGAGAAAAGACAACTAAACTCATCTCACCCATGGATCGGAAATGGTTACAAAATAGAAAAATTACCCTTGGCAATACAATTCTCTAACTACTGATTTTTTGTTAAAATATCCAAGATCTTTAACATTAACTTGTCTGTGTTTTTTTTTTTTGTAATATGTTTTTAATGTCAGAATAAATATTATTTGATTTTAGCAATCTTTTTTTTGTTTTGTTAAAGGGACATGGAACCCAATTTTTTCTGTCATGATTCAGATAAACACTACAATATTAAAAAGTTTCCAATTTACTTCAATTATCAAATTTGCTTTGCTCTCTTGTTATTCTTTGTTGAAGAGATATCTAGATAGGTATCAGTCACATGTCTAGAGCACTACATGACAGGAAATAGTGCTGCCATCTAGTACTCCTGCTAATGTATCAAATTGTTGCAAAACTGCTGCCATATAGTACTGCAGACACGTGCACGCTCCTGAGCGTAACTTCTGCTTTTCAACAAAGGATAGCAAGAAAACAAAGAAAATTAGATAAAAGAAGTAAATTGGAAACCATTTTAAAATTGTATGTTCTGTCTGAATCATGAAAGAAACATTTTGGGGTTTTATTCCCCTTTAATAAAGAAAGTCCCGTAAACATCATGTGTAAACAAGATGGCAGACACACAATTACCCTTAAAGGAAGAGGCATAGGGGCCCATTTATCAAGCTCCGTATGGAGCTTGAGGGCCCGTGATTCTGGCGAGCCTACAGGCTCGCCAGAAACTCCAGTTAGGAAGTAGAGGTCTAAAGACCGCTGCTCCATAACCTGTCCACCTGCTCTGAGCAGGCGGACAGACATCGCCACAATTCAACCCGATCGAGTACGATCGGGTTGATTGACACCCCCAGCTGGCGGCCGATTGGCCGCGAATCTGCAGGGGGTGGCGTTGCACCTTCAGCTCACAAGAGCAGCTGGTGCAATGCTGAATACGGAGAGCGTATTGCTCTCCGCATTCAGCGAGGTCTGTCGGACCTGATCCGCACTGTTGGATCAGGTCCGACAGAGCTTTGTTAAATATGCCCCAAAGACTTTTTATGCTTAGGTGTAAATATTCTTTTATATAATAAATATGCAGCTTTTTCTTGAGTACAGGAATCGGCAGTGTTTGCCCGGTATAATAGATATTCATTTTCATTTTCCATTTTTTAAGATGAGACCTGTCTTTTAGTTGAGGATAATAAAATGTTATCCAATAGAAGTTCTAAGGATTTAGTTTGAATTATAAGCGATAATTACTCATTGACCATTAGTGGCCTTCGTTTATCTTAATGACACTATCAGGTCACAGAAAGTGTCATTATCAGATGTAATTGATTAAAATGTGATGCATACCTGGAATGGTGATGATTTATGCATCTATGAAGTGGCAAATATTTCTATAAATTATATCCTAGATGACGTTATTTTTTAAGCTTTAAAGCAAATTCTGCTCTCTCCTAAATTAAAATAGTTGGCAGAAGCTATTCAATACAAAAATTGAATTTGTTGTCTTTCAGTTAGAAAAGCCTGGTGCTTAAGATGAATAAATGTAACTGATTTCTAAAAAAAAACTAATTTAAAGAAAAAAAAAGTATCTTTATAAATCTAAGAAATATGTTCAACAGAAATGTGGAAGTAACATTATTTTCAGCTTTTTACTTGGTAATAAAAAATCTAGGCCTAGATTTGGAGTTTGGCGTTAGCCGTGAAAACCAGCGTTAGAGGCTCCTAACGCTGGTTTTAGGCTAGCTCCGGTATTTGGAGTCACTCAAAATAGGGTCTAACGCTCACTTTTCAGCCACGACTTTTCCATACCGCAGATCCCCTTACGTAAATTGCGTATGCTATCTTTTCAATGGGATTTTTCTAACTCCGGTATTTAGAGTCGTGTCTGAAGTGAGCGTTAGAAATCTAATGACAAAACTCCAGCCGCAGAAAAAAGTCAGTAGTTAAGAGCTTTCTGGGCTAACGCCGGTTCATAAAGCTCTTAACTACTGTACTCTAAAGTACACTAACACCCATAAACTACCCATGTACCCCTAAACCGAGGTCCCCCCACATCGCCGCAACTCGATTCAATTTTTTTAACCCCTAATCTGCCGACCGCCACTTACGTTATCCTTATGTACCCCTAATCTGCTGCCCCTAACACCGCCGACCCCTATATTATATTTATTAACCCCTAATCTGCCCCCCCACAACGTCGCCGCCAGCTACCTACACTTATTAACCCCTAATCTGCCGAGCGGACCGCACCGCTATTATTATAAAGTTATTAACCCCTAATCCGCCTCACTAACCCTATAATAAATAGTATTAAACCCTAATCTGCCCTCCCTAACATCGCCGACACCTAACTTCAATTATTAACCCCTAATCTACCGACTGGAGCTCACCGCTATTCTAATAAATGTATTAACCCCTAAAGCTAAGTCTACCCCTAACACTAACACCCCCCTAAGTTAAATATAATTTACATCTAACGAAATTAATTAACTCTTATTAAATAAATTATTCCTATTTAAAGCTAAATACTTACCTGTAAAATAAATCCTAATATAGCTACAATATAAATTATAATTATATTATAGCTATTTTAGGATTAATATATATTTTACAGACAACTTTGTAATTATTTTAACCATGTACTATAGCTATTAAATAGTTAATAACTATTTAATAGTTACCTAGTTAAAATAATTACAAAATTACCTGTAAAATAAATCCTAACCTAAGTTACAATTAAACCTAACACTATACTATCATTAAATTAATTAAATAAAATACCTACAATTACCTACAATTAAACCTAACACTACACTATCAATAAATAAATTAAATACAATTCCTACAAATAACTACAATGAAATAAATGAACTAAAGTACAAAAAATAAAAAAGAACTAAGTTACAAAAAATAAAAAAATATTTACAAACATAAGAAAAATATTACACCAATTTTAAACTAATTACACCTACTCTAAGCCCCCTAATAAAATAACAAAGAATCCTATCAGCCAATCGGAATTCGAGGGACGCCATCTTGGATGACGTCATTTAAAGGAACCGTCATTCGTCGTTCAGTCGTCGGCCAGGATGGATGTTCCGTGTCGGAGGTCTTCAGGATCCTGCCGCTCCGCTCCGGATGGATGACCATAGAAGATCCCGCTTGGATGAAGACTTCAATCGGATGGAAGACCTCTTCTGCCCCGCTTGGATGAAGACTTCAGCCGGATCATGGACCTCTTCAGCCCCCCGCTTGGGCTTGGATCAGGACATCGGAGGAGCTCTTCTGGATCGATCGGTGAACCTGGTATGGTGAAGATAAGGTAGGAAGATCTTCAGGGGCTTAGTGTTAGGTTTATTTAAGGGGGGTTTGGGTTAGATTAGGGGTATGTGGGTGGTGGGTTGTAATGTTGGAGGGGGGGTATTGTATGTTTTTTTTTTACAGGCAAAAGAGCTGAACTTCTTGGGGCATGCCCCGCAAAGGGCCCTGTTCAGGGCTGGTAAGGTAAAAGAGCTTTGAACTTTAGTAATTTAGAATAGGGTAGGGCATTTTTTTATTTTGTAGGGCTTTGTTATTTTATTAGGGGGCTTAGAGTAGGTGTAATTAGTTTAAAATTGTTGTAATATTTTTCTTATGTTTGTAAATATTTTTTTTATTTTTTGTAACTTAGTTCTTTTTTATTTTTTGTACTTTAGATAGTTTATTTCATTGTAGTTATTTGTAGGTATTGTATTTAATTTATTTATTGATAGTGTAGTGTTAGGTTTAATTGTAGATAATTATAGGTATTTTATTTAATTAATTTATTGATAGTGTAGTGTTAGGTTTAATTGTAACTTAGGTTAGGATTTATTTTACAGGTAATTTTGTAATTATTTTAACTATTTTAGCTATTAAATAGTTCTTAACTATTTAATAGCTATTGTACCTGGTTAAAATAAATAAAAAGTTACCTGCAAAATAAATATTAATCCTAAAATAGCTATAATATAATTATAATTTATATTGTAGCTATATTAGGATTTATTTTACAGGTAAGTATTTAGCTTTAAATAGGAATAATTTATTTAATAAGAGTTAATTAATTTCGTTAGATGTAAATTATATTTAACTTAGGGGGGTGTTAGTGTTAGGGTTAGACTTAGCTTTAGGGGTTAATACATTTATTAGAATAGCGGTGAGCTCCAGTCGGCAGATTAGGGGTTAATAATTGAAGTTAGGTGTCGGCGATGTTAGGGAGGGCAGATTAGGGGTTAATACTATTTATTATAGGGTTAGTGAGGCGGATTAGGGGTTAATAACTTTATTATAGTAGCGCTCAGGTCCGGTCGGCAGATTAGGGGTTAATAAGTGTAGGCAGGTGGAGGCGACGTTGTGGGGGGCAGATTAGGGGTACATAGGGATAATGTAAGTAGCGGCGGTTTACGGAGCGGCAGATTAGGGGTTAATAATAATATGCAGGGGTCAGCGATAGCGGGGCCGGCAGATTAGGGGTTAATAAGTGTAATGTTAGGGGTGTTTAGACTCGGGGTACATGTTAGAGTGTTAGGTGCAGACGTAGGAAGTGTTTCCGCATAGCAAACAATGGTGCTGCGTTAGGAGCTGAACGCGGCTTTTTTGCATGTGTTAGGTTTTTTTTCAGCTCAAACAGCCCGATTGTTTTCTATGGGGGAATCGTGCACGAGCACGTTTTTGAGGCTGGCCGCTTGCGTAAGCAACTCTGGTATCGAGAGTTGAAGCTGCGTTAAATATGCTCTACGCTCCTTTTTTGGAGCCTAACGCAGCCTTTATGTGGACTCTCAATACCAGAGTTATTTTTATGGTGCGGCCAGAAAAAAGCCGGCGTTAGCTACGCGGGTCATTACCGACAAAACTCTAAATCTAGTCGATAATAATTTATATGTATTTTTTTATCCTGCTCTTGCTTGTCAGTAACACAGAATTTAAAGTGACAGTGAAGTAAAAATTAAACTTTCATGATTCAGAGCAAGCAATTTTAAACAATTTTCAAATTTACTTCTATTATTATCAAACCTAGTTTGTTTTCCTGCATCCTTTGTTGAAAGCATACCTAGGTAGGCTTAGGAGTAGCAATAGCCTACTGGGAGCTAAAAGGTGGTTGGTTGCTGCACATATATACCTTTTGTCATTGGCTCACCTGATGTGTTCAGCTAGCTGCCACTCCCAGTAGTGAATTGGTTCTTTTGAGCCTAATTAGGCTTACTCTTCATTGCAGGATACAAAAAGAACAATGTAAATTTGATAATAGGAGAGCATTAAAAAGTTGTTTAAAATTGCCTACTCTATCTGAATAATGACTGTTACATTTTTACTTTACTGTCTGCCCCTTTAACTTTAACCCTTTGGTTGGCAATAATATGCAGTAGGCCTAGATTTGGAGTTTGGCGGTAGCCGTGAAAACCAGCATTAGAGGCTCCTAACGCTGGTTTTAGGCTAACTCCGGTATTTGGAGTCACTCAAAATAGGGTCTAACGCTCACTTTTCAGCCGCGACTTTTCCATACCGCAGATCCCCTTATGTAAATTGCGTATCCTATCTTTTCAATGGGATCTTTCTAACTCTGGTATTTAGAGTCGTGTCGGAAGTGAGCGTTAGACATCTAACGACAAAACTCCAGCCGCAGGAAAAAAGTCAGTAGTTAAGAGCTTTCTGGGCTAACGCCGGTTTATAAAGCTCTTAACTACTGTGCTCTAAAGTACACTAACACCCATAAACTACCTATGTACCCCTAAACCGAGGTCCCCCCACATCGCCGCCACTCGATTAAATTTTTTAACCCCTAATCTGCCGACCGCCACCTACGTTATACTTATGTACCCCTAATTTGCTGCCCCTAACACCGCCGACCCCTGTATTATATTTATTAACCCCTAACCTGCCCCCCACAACGTCGCCTCCACCTACCTACACTTATTAACCCCTAATCTGCCGACCGCAAAGCGCCGCCACCTACGTTATCCTTATGTACCCCTAATCTGCTGCCCCTAACACCGCCGACCCCTATATTATATTTATTAACCCCTAATCTGCCCCCCACAATGTCGCCTCCACCTGCCTACACTTATTAACCCCTAATCTGCCGACCGGAGCTCACCGCTATTCTAATAAATGTATTAACCCCTAAAGCTAAGTCTAACCCTAACACTAACACCCCCCTAATTTAAATATAATTTTAATCTAACGAAATTAATTAACTCTTATTAAATAAATTATTCCTATTTAAAGATAAATACTTACCTGTAAAATAAATCCTAATATAGCTACAATATAAATTATAATTACATTGTAGCTATTTTAGGATTAATATTTATTTGACAGGCAACTTTGTAATTATTTTAACCAGGTACAATAGCTATTAAATAGTTAAGAACTATTTAATAGCTACCTAGTTAAAATAATTACAAAATTACCTGTAAAATAAATCCTAACCTAAGTTACAATTAAACCTAACACTATACTATCATTAAATTAATTAAATAAAATACCTACAATTACCTACAATTAAACCTAACACTACACTATCAATAAATAAATTAAATACATTTCCTACAAATAACTACAATGAAATAAACTTACTAAAGTACAAAAAATAAAAAAGAACTAAGTTACAAAAAATAAAAAAATATTTACAAACATAAGAAAAATATTACAACAATTTTAAACTAATTACACCTACTCTAAGCCCCCTAATAAAATAACAAAGACCCCCAAAATAAAAAATGCCCTACCCTATTCTAAATTACTAAAGTTCAAAGCTCTTTTACCTTACCAGCCCTGAACAGGGCCCTTTGCGGGGCATGCCCCAAGAAGTTCAGCTCTTTTGCCTGTAAAAAAAAAAACATACAATACCCCCCCCAACATTACAACCCACCACCCACATACCCCTAATCTAACCCAAACCCCCCTTAAATAAACCTAACACTAAGCCCCTGAAGATCTTCCTACCTTATCTTCACCATACCAGGTTCACCGATCCGTCCTGAGGAGCTCCTCCGATGTCCTGATCCAAGCCCAAGCGGGGGGCTGAAGAGGTCCATGATCCTGCTGAAGTCTTCATCCAAGCGGGAGCTGAAGAGGTCCATGATCCAGATGAAGTCTTCATCCAAGCGGGAGCTGAAGAGGTCCATGATCCGGATGAAGTCTTCTATCAACGGCATCTTCAATCTTCTTTCTTTGGTAGCCATCATCTTCCATCCGACGCGGAACATCCTCTTCTCCCGACGGAACAGCCAATAGAATGCGAGCTCAATCTGATTGGCTGATTCAATCAGCCAATCGGATTGAACTTGATTCTGATTGGCTGATTCCATCAGCCAATCAGAATATTCCTACCTTAATTCCGATTGGCTGATAGAATCCTATCAGCCAATCGGAATTCGAGGGACGCCATCTTGGATGACGTCCCTTAAAGGAACCGTCATTCGGCTAGTAGGCGTCGGGAGAAGAGGATGTTCCGTGTCGGATGGAAGATGATGGCTCCCGAAGAAAGAAGATTGAAGATGCCGTTGATAGAAGACTTCATCCGGATCATGGACCTCTTCAGCTCCCGCTTGGATGAAGACTTCAGCCGGATCATGGACCTCTTCAGCCCCCCGCTTGGGCTTGGATCAGGACATCGGAGGAGCTCTTCAGGACGGATCTGTGAACCTGGTATGGTGAAGATAAGGTAGGAAGATCTTCAGGGGCTTAGTGTTAGGTTTATTTAAGGGGGGTTTGGGTTAGATTAGGGGTATGTGGGTGGTGGGTTGTAATGTTGGGGGGGGGTATTGTATGTTTTTTTTACAGGCAAAAGAGCTGAATTCTTTGGGGCATGCCCCGCAAAGGGCCCTGTTCAGGGCTGGTAAGGTAAAAGAGCTTTGAACTTTAGTAATTTAGAATAGGGTAGGGCATTTTTTTATTTTGGGGGGCTTTGTTATTTTATTAGGGGGCTTAGAGTAGGTGTAATTAGTTTAAAATTGTTGTAATATTTTTCTTATGTTTGTAAATATTTTTTTATTTTTTGTAACTTAGTTCTTTTTTATTTTTTGTACTTTAGCTAGTTTATTTAATTGTATTTATTTGTAGGAATTGTATTTAATTAATTTATTTATAGTGTAGTGTTAGATTAATTGTAGGTAATTGTAGGTAGTTTATTTAATTAATTTATTGATAGTGTAGTGTTAGGTTTAATTGTAACTTAGGTTAGGATTTATTTTACAGGTAATTTTGTAATTATTTTAACTATTTTAGCTATTAAATAGTTCTTAACTATTTAATAGCTATTGTACCTGGTTAAAATAAATACAAAGTTACCTGTAAAATAAATATAAATCCTAAAATAGCTATAATATAATTATAATTTATATTGTAGCTATATTAGGATTTATTTTACAGGTAAGTATTTAGCTTTAAATAGGAATAATTTATTTAATAAGAGTTAATTAATTTTGTTAGATTTAAATTATATTTAACTTAGGGGGGTGTTAGTGTTAGGGTTAGACTTAGCTTTAGGGGTTAATACATTTATTAGAATAGCGGTGAGCTCCAGTCGGCAGATTAGGGGTTAATGTTTGAAGTTAGGGAGGGCAGATTAGGGGTTAATACTATTTATTATAGGGTTAGTGAGGCGGATTAGGGGTTAATAACTTTATTATAGTAGCGCTCAGGTCCGGTCGGCAGATTAGGGGTTAATAAGTGTAGGCAGGTGGAGGCGACGTTGTAGGGGGCAGATTAGGGGTTAATAAATATAATATAGGGGTCGGCGATGTTAGGGCAGCAGATTAGGGGTACATAGGGATAATGTAAGTAGCGGCGGTTTACGGAGCGGCAGATTAGGGGTTAATAATAATATGCAGGGGTCAGCGATAGCGGGGGCGGCAGATTAGGGGTTAATAAGTGTAAGGTTAGGGGTGTTTAGACTCGGGGTACATGTTAGAGTGTTAGGTGCAGACGTAGGAAGTGTTTCCGCATAGCAAACAATGGGGCTGCGTTAGGAGCTGAACGCGGCTTTTTTGCAGGTGTTAGGTTTTTTTTCAGCTCAAACAGCCCCATTGTTTTCTATGGGAGAATCGTGCACGAGCACGTTTTTGAGGCTGGCCGCTTACGTAAGCAACTCTGGTATCGAGAGTTGAAGCTGCGTTAAATATGCTCTACGCTCCTTTTTTGGAGCCTAACGCAGCCTTTATGTGGACTCTCAATACCAGAGTTATTTTTATGGTGCGGCCAGAAAAAAGCTGGCGTTAGCTACGCGGGTCTTTACCGACAAAACTCAAAATCTAGGCCGTAGTGTTTTATGCTCATAGCTTCCATAAACACACACAAATAGTGATTAATTAAACCCCTTAATTGCAAGTAACAAGCAACAGAGTTTAACCCTTTGAATAATGGGAAGTCACTTGGCAAAGAAAATGTTAGATGACGGCTGAGTAGCACACTTATAAAGGGACAGTAAAGTCATAATTAGCCATTTATGATTTAGACAGAACATACAATTTTAAACAACTTTCCAATTTACTTCTATTATTTAATTTGATTCATTCTTTTGTTATCCTTTGTTGAATGGTTTATCTAGGTATGCTCAGGAGCAGCAAATCACATGGGTGCTAGCTGCTGATTGGTTGCTGCATATATATATTAATATTATTGTACTTTATTTATGAAGCGCCAGCATATTCTGCAGCTCTGTCCATGGATACAATTCATTTCAATAAAACAATGATATAAAACTTGTAAAAACTTGTAAGAGATGGAACAAAATTTACAAACGCATACAGGAGGAATTGAGAGCCCTATTCCCGTGGGAACATACAATCTAGAAGGGTAGGAGGTTGAGAAACAGGAGGTGAGGACTGCAAGATTGAGAAAGATGTTAATGAAGAGTTAGATTAGGGAAATGTTGTTAGGTAAGTGAAATTAATGAATTATTGAGTTGGATGATAGACTTCTCTGAACAGAAAAGTCTTCAGGGAGTATTTAAAGGAAGAAAGATTAGGGCAAAGCCTGACAGCACGAGGGAGAGTGTTCCAGAGGGTAGGTGCTGCACGGCAGAAGTCCTGCAGTCTAGCATGAGAATAGGTGATAATCACGGATGCAAGGAGCAGGTAATTATTGGATCTTAGTGGGCGGGGTGGAGTATACTTGTGTATTAGAGAGGATAGGTAGAGGGGAGCGGCATTGGTGAGAGCTTTATATGTAAGGGTGAGAATTTTGAATTTTAGTTCTGCTGTGAATGGGGAGCCAATGAAGGGACTCACAAAGAGTTGCAGCAGATACAGAGCGATGGGAAAGGTGGATTATCTTGGTAGAGTCATTTAGGATGGATTGAAGGGGGGAGAGGCGGGAAAGAGGAAGGCCAGTAAGTAGGTTATTGCAGTAGTCAAGTCGGGAAATAACAAGGGAGTGGATTTTTTGCTTTGTGGTGTTAGTGCTCAGAAAAGGGTGAATCTTGGAAATATTGCGTAGATGATTGCGGCAGAATGTAGAAAGCGATTGGACGTGGAGGACAAAGGATAGATTTGAGTCAAGTGTAACTCAGAGGCAGCGGGCTTGGGGAGATGGGGAAATGGTGATGTAGTCAACAGGGATGAGAAGTCAGAAGTCGGTGTAGAGCTTGAGGGGGGGGGGGATAAGAAGGAGCTCAGTCTCGGACATGTTAATCTTTAGGTGGTGAGAGGCCATCCAGGAAGAAATGACAGATAAGCAGTCGCTGACATGAGAAAGGATATAGGGAGAGAGAGCAGGAGTGGAGAGGTAGATCTGGGTGTCATCAGCATAGAGGTAATATTTGAAGCCATAACTGTTGATAAGTTTACCCAGTGAAGAAGTATAAATGTAGAAGAGTAGAGGACCCAGAACAGATCCTTGAGGTACTCCAACAGACAGAGGCATTAGAGAGGAGGAGTCGCCGGCAAATGACACAGAAAAAGACCTGTGAGAAAGATAGGAGTGAATCCAGGAAAGAGCAGTGTCACAGAGGCCAAACGAGCTGTTTGGGGTGGAATCCACATAGCAGGGGGTCAAGCAAGGAGTTGGTGGACAGGAAGTGGGTTAGGCGATTGTAAACTAGTTTTTCAAGGAGTTTTGATGTTAGTGGAAACAGTGATATGAGGCTGAAGATATGAGTAAGAGCAGGAGTGAGGGTGGAAGACAGGGAGGGTTTTAGATGGGAAAGGATAGGGTCGAGCCGGCAGGTAGTTGAGGCGTGAAGAAGATAGTAAGGAAGAAACTTTATTCTCAGTAGCTGGATGGAAGATGCAGAGGGAGTAACTGGGCCTATTGTTGGAATATTGCAGGTTGGTCTTGGGATGTTGTTTCGTATAGTACGTGTTTTGTTTAAAAAGTAGTCTGCCAGGTCTTGAGCACTAAAGACAGATGGGGGGGGGGGGGCTGGGTGGAGCAGGTGGGTAGAGGAGAGAGTTAAAGGTACTGATTTTCATTGGCTCACCCCATGTATTCAGTTAGCAACCAGTAGTGCATTGCTGCTCCTTCAACAAATACCAAGAAAATGAAGCAAAATTTTTTTTATGTTCTTCTAGACCAGTGTTTCTCAATTCCAATCTTCAAGGAGCCCTAACTGGCTAGAGTTAAATGACTTTCCCGATGAGTGTAGCTAAGACTATTAGAACAATTGTACTGCTATATAGCTCAAGAATACATAAAGGAATATCAAACCCCCAAAAAATATTTTGTGATTCAGACAGAGCATGCATTTTTTTTTTAAAGTTTTAAATTTACTTCTATTATCAAATATCCTTTGTTCCCATGGTATTCTTTGTTGAACATACCTAGGTAGATGTTTGAAGCACTACATGGCAGTAAATAGTGCTGCCATCTAGTTCTCTTGCAAATGGATAAGATTCTTGCAAAACTGCGGCCATATAGTGCTTCAGCCACCTCTGTGATTACCTTGTATCTAAGCCTCTGCAGACTGCCTCCTTATTTTAGTTATTTTGATGGACTTGCATTTTAGCCAATCAGTGCCCTCTCATAAGTAACTCCACGGGCATGAGCACAGTGTTATCTATATGGCACACATGAACTAACACCCTCTAGCTGTGAAAACTGTCAAATGCATTCAGGTAAGAAGGGCATATAAATTAGCATATGAGCCTACCTAGGTTTAGCTTTGAACTAAGAATACCAAACAAACAAAGCAAATTTAATGATAATAGTAAATTGGAAAGTTCTTTAAAATAACATGCCCTATCTGATTCATGAAAGTTTAATTCTAACTAGACTGTTTGTTTAAGAACTGAAATTGAGAAACATTGTTCATGTCCAAATGAAGGATATATTAAAGAGACATTGTACTCAAACATTTTTTACCTTCCATAAAATCAGTATTTTAAAAATACTGTACATTTTCCTAATTAAAACTTTTAATATACAGACCTATATTACTGCAACACATCCCAAATACGGTATATTCCCTAATAATTAGGGCCTTAGTGCATATAGTTGCGCACAAAAATGTGAGTGACTTATGAATTTTAACCCCTCACAAAATTACAGGCATTGATATCTATTACATTACTTAACCATATATAATTGAGGTGCTTTACTATCTAGTATAAATTTCCACAAGGTTATAGGATACTTGTGTAAGGTGACAATTAATTTTACTTAGGCTTCTCATTAACACGTGTGCTAAAATAATGACTGAATATATGGACTTGTCTAGTTTCAGGTTTAATATAATTTATACGCATAAATGAACATGGTAATAACATCAGTAAAATTGTTAAATATCTTTGATGCTTTTTTGTATAGATAATGAATCTTGCAAGATACTTGTTAAAATTCTGAACATGAACTGTATCCTTAATGTTTTTTAATATGTTAGCTAAGTAGATTTAATAGATTTCTGTGCATGAAGCATGAGATTTTGTTCCAGAAAATGTCATGTTAATAGTCTGTATTTAATCCACACGGATAGCAGATACATTTCCTTAAGGGACATGAAACCCTCAAAAAAGTATTTCATGGTCCAGAGTGTACAATTGTAAACAACCTAATTAAAAGGATAGTAAAGTCCAAATTAAACTTTCATGATTCAGTCAGGGCATGTAATTTTAAAAAAACTTTCTAATTTATTTTTATCATCAAATTTGCTTTGTTTTCTTGTTATTCTTAGTTGAAAGCTAAACCTAGGTAGGCTCATATGCTAATTTCAAAGCCCTTGAAGGCTGCCTCTCATTTGAATGCATTTGATAGTTTTTCACTGCTAGAGGGCGTTAGTTCATGTGTTTCATATAGATAACACTGTGCTCAGGCATGAGAAGTTATTTAAGAGTAAGCACTAATTGTCTGAAATGCAAGTCTGTCAAAAGATCTGAGATAAGGAGGCAGTCAGCAAAAGCTTAGATACAAGGTAATTACAGAGGTAAAAAGTATATTTCTATAACAGTGTAATGGTTATGCAAAACTGGGAAATGGTAAATAAAGGGATTATCTATCTTTTTAAACAATAACATTTTTGGTGTTTGCTATCCCTTTAACTTCTATTATCTAATTTGTTTTGTTCCTTTGGATTCCTTTGTTGAAAAGCATACATAGGTAGGCTCAGGAGCTGGGAGCTAGCTGCTGTTTGGTAGATATAGGTATAGATATATATTTACAAAAAAACATTGTGTATATATATATACTGTTTATATAGAAATATATATTTATGAATAAATAACATATTTTTCTATGTGAAGAACATGGAATGTGACATTTTAATACTTGATGTCGTGTTAGCACACTTGGTTAAATGCGATCTAGTTTGTTTTCGAGTCAGGGTCGCGATATTGAAGTTCGGCTTTTTTTTTTACTTTCAACTTGTAAAGCTCACTTAAAGTGAAGGTCAATTTTGATGATTAAGTGCCCGGTTTTTAATAATCCTAATAAAAACAAGGGCACTTTAATGAATCAAAATTGACATTTCACTTGTTTTCTTCAAAAACTTACCTTTTAATCCTGGCAGCCACTCCAGTACTTCCTCCACCTGTCGCAAGCTGTCTTCGCGGGTCCAAAATGAGGAATCCGGCTTCCTCCAATCATGGCATTGCATCAGGCCAAGATTCCCCCAGGGGGGAAGCCGTGATTGAAGGAAGTCGGATTCGTCATTTCTGACGTCTGCAGAGGCTTCCGACGGCCATGGGAATCGCTGGAGCGGCTGCCAGGATTAAAAGTTACGTTTTTGAAGAAATAAAGTGAAATGTCAATTTTGATGAATTAAAGTGTTCTTGTTTTTAATAGGATTATTAAAAACCGGGCACTAATTCATCAAAATTGACATTCACTTTAAAGGGACAGGAAGCCCCAAATTTTTATTTCATGATTATGATAGAACATACAATTTTAAACAATTTTGCAATTTACTTCCATTATCAAATTTGCTTTGTTCTCTTGTTATCTTTTGCTGAAGGAACAGCATTGCATTACTGGCAGCTAGCTGAACATATCTAGTCAGCCAATCACAAAAGACTAATGTGTGCAGGCACCAATAAGCGGCAGCTCCCACTAGTGTAGGATATGTGTGTATTCTTTTTCAACAAGGGATACCAAGAGAACAAATCACATTTGAAAATAGAAGTCAATTTAAAAGTGTCTTAAAATCACATGCTCTATTGGAATAATTTATTTAGGATATGGGAGTGATGGAACGCTTCAATAGTGAGGCTTAAGCATACTATGGAAATACGTTATCCCAATGATGATGTTGGGGAGATATAGAAAAAGGAGTACATATAGTTATGATGAATTAGATAGAAGCAGTATGACTAATAGATAAAATGCACTTAAAGTGCTAAAGAGGAATTGGGTATTCCAACAAATTATAAAACAGGTCTAAAAACAAATAAAAACTGCTAGTGGTTGCAGTTATAAAATAACTGTAAATGTAGACTAATATATTTTCTAATAGCTTAAAGGCATGTATTATAGCTATGGCAAAAGGCAACAGTAGTACGTACAAATGGCAACAATAATAACTAGCAAACAGAATTGGCTTGCAAACGGTAACAATTTAAGTATATGCATTAGGATACAAATGTAGCGATAGTATTGGAGGAAAATAAAATGAACTAAAATATGCAGATAAATTTACAGTTTAATATTAAAACAAGTTAAAAACATAATATGGTTAGCATATGGAACAAAATATACTTAGCGTAGCTAAGTCTAAATGTTAGAGCTTTGAAAAAAGATTGGCCAATCAAAAAACTAAAAGAAGTCATGTGTGCACAAAAGTGGAGGAAGGCAAATATTGCTTTAGAAAGTGTTTATGAAAAAATAAAAAATATATTATGGTGATAAAGTTCCTGGTGTGGAGAGTCCATAAAAAAAGTAAAATAAAAGGTATCCAAAAGTGATGTCCCCTGAGGGGGGAGAACAAACTGCTTGATTAATGTGAATGTGATCTATTTCCTGGGGGATCCAAGGTGAAGAAATTAAAAAGTGTCTAAGAGAATCCTATAGGGTAACCTGTGAAAAGAAACAAAGAAATACTGCACAAAGCGATATCGGTAAAAACGGCTATGTTAGGAAATGTGCTCATCGGTATAGTAGAAAACTCGGGCTGGTATGTCAATATGGGTGTCTACGCGTTTCAGCCTACAGTGAGGCCTTTGTCAAGACTATTACCAGCTGTGAGCTTTGTGCCATAGCCGTTTTTACCGATATCGCTTTGTGCAGTATTTCTTTGTTTCTGCACACATGACTTCTTTTATTTTTTTGATTGGCCAATCTTTTTTCAAAGCTCTAACGTTTAGACTTAGCTATGCTAAGTATATTTTGTTCCATATGCTAACCATATTATGTTTTTAACTTGTTTTAATATTAAACTGTAAATTTATCTGGGGGGCGGAGCTAGCCATCGAGAAGAGCAGACACAGCATTTAGAAGCTCCTGCTTATTCTCACATTATACCTGCATCCCATGAATAACCACCCAAATATTTTACACCAAAATGCTCCCATTTCAGCTGGAAAAACTCAAGATGTGAGAGATTGTGAATTTAATCAGCTATGAGAAAGGGGGACTGCGATGCAACGCTCCTATATGACGCGGCCCTGCTCTGGAAAAGGCAGTAAGTGACTATTGTTGACATATTCGTGTCCCTCAGAGAGGGGAAATAAGCCAGACAGCCCCCCGATAGAACCGGGCATACACGCAGTGATCACCTAAGCTAAAACCTATAGCAGCGTGTTATGTACTTGGTTCCCTTTTTGCAACAATACAGGGCCGCAGAAAACCCCCCTTCCCCCCCACTTCTCTGTATTTATTATGTTGCCTGGAGAACAGATAATAGTGACTGACAATAATAGCAATTGAAGCTGGACCCTTTAACCCACTCGGATTGCTGCTCATTAACTGCATCTCTCTCAAGTGCTCAAAACTATGGAACATTCAGACATTCAGGAGGATCTTACTGTCCGCAATATGGACGCCAGCTACTTAGATCTCAAACGGAGCCTGCTTGCGGTATTATACCACGCCCAGCAGTGTCTTCAACCTTCACAGCGTGATACCCAGCAATGTCTTCAGCCCTCACAGCGTGAACTATGGCGCAGGAGCGATGGAGCTCCCCTATCAACAACCACAGACTACTCTGTAACTAGAGAGGAAGGCACACTGGATAATGACCCGTTTCACCCGATGCCTAAGCTGACTCACATCAGCAGCAGGAGACAAAGGGCCGGGCAAGCTTCAACCTGCCAGATTGAGAACACCACTACTGGTAGCAGCCTACGGACTCTCCCTGATCTCCAGCCAGCAGGTACGCGAAAAGAACAAGTGAATCCTCCATACTGGCGCCTACCCCACACAGAAGCCACAAGGAGGTTGTGATCCTCCTGCATTACGATCAGGAGCACCAGTCATTAAGGCTGTACAGAGACTGCAAGAGCTTAATTTCCTTTTACTGGACCTTACTTAAATCCGAATTGGCTAAAATGTCTCTTTTTACAGGACTTGTAACTTTCAGTTTTATAACTGCTCCCTACTTGTTACCTGGTCACCTGCATATTCTAGGACTGCTCATTTTCCTCACCTAATCCCTACTGATTAGCGTTTATAACATGTTTATGTTTCAGATATGTTTTTTAGACCTTTCCAGTTTAAAAGTTAGTTACCAGGGACAGCGTTTTATTTCATTCCTATCAAGGTTTATATAATGCCTCTGTCTTGCAAAGATTTTCAATGTTTAGCTTGTCCTATTTTAATGGTTTATACTCAACTAAAGCAACTACAGAGCACTCTTTACTGACTAAGCAAAATCAATTTCTGATCCCCAGGGTCATCACAGGACTAGCATATAATTACATAATCTTTCCCCTCTGAGCTCTTCTCTGGTACCCATATAATGTATATTGATTGTAGGTCCCTCCTAGTCCCTCATCCTTACTCTAATGCAGATTATTTTGGTTGGGATGCTGTCAGCGGCTGGGGCAGCATTCTATCTAATGGACGGGGAGGGAAGTATGTTAAATACTCGACACACATTGCAGGAGGGGTACATCCTGGGGATCCTGGGGACCCTAAAAATCTCATATATAGTTGTGTAAAGTGATTCCCTTCCCAAATGTTTAACATGTTTTGATCTACCTTATGCCAACATATTTAAAAAAAAAACCTCACTTATAGAAAGACTCACATTTTTGCCCCATTGAAACCACACTCTTCTTATAGATATTAAGCCCTACCTGTAGATTTATTGTACAATATAACAGCTCTGATATAACCCTTCTAGTCAGCTGATTCATTGTGTGAAAGTGCCAGCTTCTAGCAGTTCTCCTAGGCCCATAATCTAATAACCCCTCTAAAGTGGCGCTTGTCCACTGTATCCCATCACCCCATACCCCAGTTGATACTTCAGATCACCATATAATGACTGATCTTTTCAGCCAATATTTATATATATATGTCTCAGACCATTAGTTGGTGCCTGGGTAACTACCATTATATATACTTGCTCTAAGTTAGCGGGTCCCTCAGAGGCCTAGACAGTAGTTACCCCTACATAACATATAATATAGAAAATGAGGTTTAATTAGCACAGGCTTAACTGTATTATAGACTGTTTATTTTTACTTTCATGCTTATATTAACCTATATACCATGTTTTTTTTTTCATTTATTTCTATGTGATATTATAATAGTTGTACCTCTGTTTGTGTAACTATTCCATGATTGCTCTCAGGTTAAGCTCAGATGGCCATCTAGCCCTATATTATGTTTTGAAGAAATATGTCTCTTATACAATAATATGTCTAAAGCCTTATTTACCATTGTCTAACTTGAAAACCTCAATAAAAACTTTATATATAAACTGTAAATTTATCTGCATATTTTAGTTCATTTTATTTTCCTCCAATACTATCGCTGCATTTGTATCCTAATGCATATACTTAAATTGTTACCGTTTGCAAGCCAATTCTGTTTGCTAGTTATTATTGTTGCCATTTGTACGTACTACTGTTGCCTTTTGCCATAGCTATAATACATGCCTTTAAGCTATTAGAAAATATATTAGTCTACATTTACAGTTATTTTATAACTGCAACCACTAGCAGTTTTTATTTGTTTTTAGACCTGTTTTATAATTTGTTGGAATACCCAATTCCTCTTTAGCACTTAAGTGCATTTATCTAATAGTCATACTGCTTCTATCTAATTCATCATAACTATATGTACTCCTTTTTCTATATCTCCCCAACATCATCATTGGGATAACGTATTTCCATAGTATACTTAAGCCTCACTATTGAAGTGCTCCTTCACTCCCATATCCTAAATCCATTTCTGAACAATACGGTTAGGCTATTGTTCTTTTACGAAGTGAGCCTGTATATAATCACTTATCTTTTGGCGCTGTCCTCTATGCATTCATTTTAGATCTCTATTGGAATAATGCAAGTTTAATTTTGACTTTCCTAACGCTTTAAATAGTGATCCACTAGTAATATAGCCATAAATAGGTTTTATTGAGTAGAAGTTCAGTTCAGGTTTAAACTTTTACATAGAACAAAATCACCTGTATTAGGACTGAACACATCCGCAGGACGATTGGTGCAGGTAAAAACACAAACTTTATTGTAAGTAGTACAACAATCACAGGGTGCAAACAAGCTCAGGAGTGAACTGAGAACAACTGAAACGTCCGACGCGTTTCCTGCCCGTAGGCACTTCGTCAGGGACTAAACATATTGATACACACACAGCTTAAAAAGACTCATCTCTCTTACGTCACAATATAAACACCTGCTCATTATTATTAAAGGGACGGGCAGGAAACGCGTCGGACGTTTCAGTTGTTCTCAGTTCACTCCTGAGCTTGTTTGCACCCTGTGATTGTTGTACTACTTACAATAAAGTTTGTGTTTTTACCTGCACCAATCGTCCTGCGGATGTGTTCAGTCCTAATACAGGTGATTTTGTTCTATATTTATTGCCTGTGCATCCGGGAACCAGAGGAGCGTCTCCCTACCTGTTAACAGGACGTCCTAAGGTGGAGCTTCAGAAGCGGCAGAAGTGGTGAGAATACCTGGCTTATTTTGCACCGTGATTTGCATGCATTACTTAACTGCCGTTTACTCTGCATTACCAGCAAATTTTATCATTACCACAGTTCCACCTTTTGATAATAAGGACTTACTATACTCACTGTGTACATGTCATTACTAGTTTGATACCGTCACGTATACGCTATCATTTTGTCTTTAAACAGAGACAGTTTAACATTCACAGTGATCGAATACTTTTACAGTGTGCTACAACTGCATTGCATATTTAACTATTTGTTAACGTTGGGATACTTTTGTGTCCCAATTAGCTCCCAGCAGTTTTACGAGTCCAAAACATGGCGGAAGCCATTTATACCAGCCGCAGGGCGAAGTTCAATTCGATGCTACAGGGTGCTAGCTCAGGAGGTGAGACTCCAGAGGATTTATGTTCCATCTTTGTACTGAGGGAGAAAAAGGAGGTCAAGGAGCTAAAACTCTGGTGGGACATTGAGTTTTTGAAACTTTACATCAATGAGAGTAAAATACCCAGAGGCTTGAGAATGAAAAAGTATCCTGCATATGCCTCACAGCGCTTGGAGTTTATGACTGAATGGAACAACACTCTAAGCCAATGTTCACTTACATTGATGAAACAGCTTCTAAAGGATAAAGAGCTGGAGTATACAAAAGCCTGTCAGGAACTAACCGACATTAAAGACAGCTGTGAGCAATTTACTAGTGATCCAAAGTACAATGATTATTCAACCCAGTTGGAAACAACCCTAAAGAAACTTGACGATGAATTAACTGAAACTAAGCTCAAGAAGTATCACAGAGATTGCAAAGATTATGAGCTCAATACCGTTTACAGTTGGAATTCAACAAGACGAAATATGAGGAGCAAAAACAAGAAAAAGGTTGCAGATAAAAAAGTCACCTTTTCCAGCTTCGAAACAGATGTAAGTGATGAGAGCCCACAAGCTTCTACTCCTATCAGTGAGAAGGAACAGAGCCGAGCTTCTGAACCAACAGTTAAACCTAAGAAGGGGTCATCCCACAGATCTATTGAAGATATCACATCCGTTGGATACTCTAGTAGTGTGCATGGAGCTAGCAATGGCGCTTCAAAAAACGATCATCCAATAGAAGTCAGCACAGCTACTCCGGCGAGATATCCAAGTAGAAAACCACCAAGGGGAAGGGGCCATGTCTCAAGGACATAAGAAATATACATGAAATAACCCAACATGAAGATCTTAACGTAGTAAATCTGTCATGTATACCACTGAAGAAGGAGGAATTATCTGTTCTTTCGAAAGGCTTGGGATTTGCACCTAGCAGGGATTTCAATCTCTTTCAAACCCTTGTAGACTTTAACAGATTTACTAGGAAGCTCACGTTAAAGAGACATTTTGCCTTGGCGGATCGCAACATGGGTCAAGAATGTGAGGCCGGCTTGACAGCAAGCAACACTGAGGAAGGAGAATTAATTAATGCAGACTTGAACATTACTACCACTACTATCATTGGCATAGATAGCCTCAATTTTGAGGATCAATGCCAAATTGTCAGTTTATTGTCGCTTGAAAGTGAGAGTACACGATCCAATGTAAATAATTCAAGCATACCTAACATCAATATGAGCTCAGGCAAATATTTCTATCCCATACAAATGAGGGGTGACTTTATTGAGGTCTTTCAAAGTTTGGTAGAAAGATATTTACATGCACTAGCGAGGGAAACGAACATTAGTTCATTACATAGTCACGACAGGAGTAATAATCTTTCTAAAAAAGACAAAAATATCTTGAAAAAGCTACAGAATAATAAGGATCTCATCATTCAGAATTCTGATAAGGGTGGCTGTATAGTTATACAGGATAGGGCACAATACCCCCGGGAGGCATACAGACAGCTCAATGATGACACTACTTATAAAAGGTTAACATTTAATCCTACAAAAAGATTTATTGCTGAACTTGATAATTTTTTAGACCATTTTGTCCAGCAGGGTGTTATTACTAAATACAAATCAGATACACTCAGAGTACATTTCCCCATTATACCAGTCTTCAAACACCTACCCAAAATCCACAAATCTAGGGAGACTCCCCCAGGATGCCCCATTATTTCTGGGGTAGGGTCACTTGGGGAGAAATTGGGGTCATTTATTGATACAGTCCTACAACCCATCGTTCAGATAACTCCAGCATACCTCCGTGACACCAAACATTTATTAAGACTGCTGAATTCCATACATGTGTCTGATGATGATATTTTACTTACTATCGATGTTACATCATTATACTCTTGTATACCACATGATCAGGGAATAAAGGCACTGCATGCTATGCTTGAAATGTACACTGCATATGATGAGAAGTTTATTGGATTTGTATGTGATGGTGCAAAATTTCTTCTGAATCATAACAACTTTACATTTGAAGGCAACCATTATGTTCAGAACCAGGGCACCGCCATGGGTGCAAAGTTTGCACCATCATATGCAAATCTTTACCTAACGAATTTTGAATTTCAAAAGATTTTCCATGATGATAACCCTTTTAAGTCGAGCATTAAGTTTTATAGGAGATTTATAGACAATTTGGTTAATATGGAATGGGGACATTGACACAATAGGTGAATTTGTGGAATATTTAAATAATAACCATTACAACCTGAGGTTTACTTATTTAGCATCTAAGGATAGTATATCCTTTTTGGATATTACATTAACATTGGATAACACTTCACATTCTATTAAAACCTCTACATTCAGAAAATCCACCTCAGGGAATACAATCTTACGAGCAGATTCACATCACCCAGTACACCTCAAGAAGGCTATTCCTAAGGGGCAATACATGCGACTTAGACGCAACTGTAGTAGTATACATACATACAGAGAACAAGCACAGTCCTTGTCTCAGCGCCTCTTAATAAGGGGATATGATGCCAGCTCTCTTGAAAAAACTAGTGGTGAGGTGGAAAAAATGAATAGGGATGAATTATTAAAAGATGTTCAAAAAAACAAACCTAGTTCTAAGTCTCCTATAACTTTCTCAACCAGCTACAGTAGACAATTCAATCGTATTAGCAACATTGTTAAAACATATTTACCTGTTTTAGACAGAGATGCCCTCTTACATGATTCTTTAAAGAATCAGGGCATTAGACTAGTCAGCAAAAAAGCTAAAACTATTGGTAATCATTTATATCGAGATTTTTCAACCAAAGGAACTAACTCCTGGTTACAACCAACAAAGGGGTTTTATAGATGCAGAACAATTCCCTGTAAGAGTTGTGAATTCGTCACTACGGGCACTGAATTCAAGTCCATGTTCTCAGGAAAATTGTTTGACATAAGATTTAGATTAACTTGCAATTCAAGATTTGTGGTTTACTTAATTAATTGTAACATTTGTTGCAAACAATATGTAGGTAGGACCACCAGACTCCTCAAAGACAGGATCAGAGAGCATTTGCTTTCTATCAAACATGATCCACCCTCCACACCAGTGGCCAAACATTTTGTTGAACATTTCACCTCTATGAATATTCCTATCAATGATGCTAACCTGAGGACTATGTTTAGTTTTCAAGGCATAGATCATGCCCCTTATGATATTAAAGGAGGAGACAGAATGGCTCTCCTTAACAGGAAAGAGGCTTTCTGGATTTTCAATCTATCCACAGGTGCACCTCAGGGTATGAATAAAATTACTGACCTTAGATATTTTGTAGACTAGAACAGCTTGCTCACCCTTAGGAAGTTAAAATCCCATAGCCCCATGGAAGTGGCATATTTGGATATGTATTCAATAATCATGTTTGTTCTGGCCCTTATTTGTTTACTCTATATAAAAACCAGAGCCTCGCTCTCTTCACCTATCCTTTAATGCTTCTCCCTCCAACTCTACACTCCCTTGCCACTATAGCTTTATAAGATACAGGCTAATCTTCACTTTAATGTATATAAGTAAGGGCCTTTCACCCTAGTTAGTAGTAAAATTAACTATAGCCCCACAAGACATTAGCCAGTTTTTTTCTCCTAGCCCACATCTTGAAATAAACAATTAGCGGCCTTTTTACCCCTTTAGTAGAAGCTGCGAACCCATTAGATTTGTTAAATCCATCATAGTTATTCCTCACCTTGTTTTACAATATTAATATTTATTAGTTCAATTCTTATTAACAATAGGTTAGGTTCAACACAATAAGTGCACACTCAACTTTACTATTCACTCACAGAGTAGGATTTCGTTATATCGTTATTCATTTATTAGATACACCGGTACATTAAATATATAACATATATCTATAAATCCATTGGCCATTTGAGCACGACAATTAGAGTCAAGAATCTAATATTTAATATTTATTAGTACCCTGCACACCTTTTATTCATGCATTTTTAAACATGCATGTTTATTCTATTTTCACACTCCCACCTACTCACTTCACATTTTGTTTACTCACTATGCAAACATCTTTCTTCTTTCACAATGTAGATACTTAATCACCGACAGTGGATAGTTATTTTGGAGGATTTGCTTCTCTTCTTTTTGCTGAATTTGACAAATAAATTGAATTTGATAATTTCAGGTCCAGAAACTTTGGTTCATGCAGTCTGGGTTGTAGATGCTGGGTCAGAGGTGCCTTAGCTTGGTCTGTATCAATATCCTTTTCTCACATCCTATAGTGGACGGGTGTAGAATAGCTGGCTTCACATGTTATACTTCATTATATCAATATTGCATTTATATATATATTTCTTTATTGTGTCAATACTATATACATTTTTTGCAATTATATGTGAGCTGGTCTAATAATCCTTTTTTGAGTCCCTTCAACATCCTTAAGAACAATAACATTATATTTTCTTAGCTTTTAAAAAAGTTGTTATTAATGCTCATCTATTACTATTTGGTTGGCGATAACATCAGGGAATACCGAGATCCAATTGTTTATTATTGTCTATCACTGTTTAATCAAGTCATTTGTATTGTATTTTTCATATGTTACTGTTGCTGATACAAGATTTATACACAGTTATTACATAAGATATGATTTTGACTTGTATTACAAGTGTATTTGGATATCTCTCATGCTCCTTAGTAACGATTTTATGCCTGTTGTTATTCGCTGTCCCTTTAATAATAATGAGCAGGTGTTTATATTGTGACGTAAGAGAGATGAGTCTTTTTAAGCTGTGTGTGTATCAATATGTTTAGTCCCTGACGAAGTGCCTACGGGCAGGAAACGCGTCGGACGTTTCAGTTGTTCTCAGTTCACTCCTGAGCTTGTTTGCACCCTGTGATTGTTGTACTACTTACAATAAAGTTTGTGTTTTTACCTGCACCAATTGTCCTGCGGATGTGTTCAGTCCTAATACAGGTGATTTTGTTCTATATTTATTGCCTGTGCATCCGGGAACCAGAGGAGCGTCTCCCTACCTGTTAACAGGACGTCCTAAGGTGGAGCTTCAGAAGCGGCAGAAGTGGTGAGAATACCTGGCTTATTTTGCACCGTGATTTGCATGCATTACTTAACTGCCGTTTACTCTGCATTACCAGCAAATTTTATCATTACCACAGTTCCACCTTTTGATAATAAGGACTTACTATACTCACTGTGTACATGTCATTACTAGTTTGATACCGTCACGTATACGCTATCATTTTGTCTTTAAACAGAGACAGTTTAACATTCACAGTGATCGAATACTTTTACAGTGTGCTACAACTGCATTGCATATTTAACTATTTGTTAACGTTGGGATACTTTTGTGTCCCAATTAGCTCCTAGCAGTTTTACGAGTCCAAAACATGGCGGAAGCCATTTATACCAGCCGCAGGGCGAAGTTCAATTCGCTGCTACAGGGTGCTAGCTCAGGAGGTGAGACTCCAGAGGATTTATGTTCCATCTTTGTACTGAGGGAGAAAAAGGAGGTCAAGGAGCTAAAACTCTGGTGGGACATTGAGTTTTTGAAACTTTACATCAATGAGAGTAAAATACCCAGAGGCTTGAGAATGAAAAAGTATCCTGCATATGCCTCACAGCGCTTGGAGTTTATGACTGAATGGAACAACACTCTAAGCCAATGTTCACTTATATTGATGAAACAGCTTCTAAAGGATAAAGAGCTGCAGTATACAAAAGCCTGTCAGGAACTAACCGACATTAAAGACAGCTGTGAGCAATTTACTAGTGATCCAAAGTACAATGATTATTCAACCCAGTTGGAAACAACCCTAAAGAAACTTGACAATGAATTAACTGAAACTAAGCTCAAGAAGTATCACAGAGATTGCAAAGATTATGAGCTCAATACCGTTTACAGTTGGAATTCAACAAGACGAAATATGAGGAGCAAAAACAAGAAAAAGGTTGCAGATAAAAAAGTCACCTTTTCCAGCTTCGAAACAGATGTAAGTGATGAGAGCCCACGAGCTTCTACTCCTATCAGTGACAAGGAACAGAGCCGAGCTTCTGAACCAACAGTTAAACCTAAGAAGGGGTCATCCCACAGATCTATTGAAGATATCACATCCGTTGGATACACTAGTAGTGTGCATGGAGCTAGCAATGGCGCTTCAAAAAACGATCATCCAATAGAAGTCAGCACGGCTACTCCGGCGAGATATCCAAGCAGAAAACCGCCAAGGGGAAGGGGCCATGTCTCAAGGAAATAAGAAATATACATGAAATAACCCAACATGAAGATCTTAACGTAGTAAATCTGTCATGTATACCACTGAAGAAGGAGGAATTATCTGTTCTTTCGAAAGGCTTGGGATTTGCACCTAGCAGGGATTTCAATCTCTTTCAAACCCTTGTAGACTTTAACAGATTTACTAGGAAGCTCACGTTAAAGAGACATTTTGCCTTGGCGGATCGCAACATGGGTCAAGAATGTGAGGCCGGCTTGACAGCAAGCAACACTCAGGAAGGAGAATTAATTAATGCAGACTTGAACATTACTACCACTACTAACATTGGCATAGATAGCCTCAATTTTGAGGATCAATGCCAAATTGTCAGTTTATTGTCGCTTGAAAGTGAGAGTACACGATCCAATGTAAATAATTCAAGCATACCTAACATCAATATGAGCTCAGGCAAATATTTCTATCCCATACAAATGAGGGGTGACTTTATTGAGGTCTTTCAAAGTTTGGTAGAAAGAGATTTACATGCACTAGCGAGGGAAACGAACATTAGTTCATTACATAGTCATGACAGGAGTAATAATCTTTCTAAAAAAGACAAAAATATCTTGAAAAAGCTACAGAATAATAAGGATCTCATCATTCAGAATTCTGATAAGGGTGGCTGTATAGTTATACAGGATAGGGCACAATACACCCGGGAGGCATACAGACAGCTCAATGATGACACTACTTATAAAAGGTTAACATTTAATCCTACAAAAAGATTTATTGCTGAACTTGATAATTTTTTAGACCATTTTGTCCAGCAGGGTGTTATTACTAAATACAAATCAGATACACTCAGAGTACATTTCCCCATTATACCAGTCTTCAAACACCTACCCAAAATCCACAAATCTAGGGAGACTCCCCCAGGACGCCCCATTATTTCTGGGGTAGGGTCACTTGGGGAGAAATTGGGGTCATTTATTGATAAAGTCCTACAACCCATCGTTCAGATAACTCCAGCATACCTCCGTGACACCAAACATTTATTAAGACTGCTGAATTCCATACATGTGTCTGATGATGATATTTTACTTACTATCGATGTTACATCATTATACTCTTGTATACCACATGATCAGGGAATAAAGGCACTGCATGCTATGCTTGAAATGTACACTGCATATGATGAGAAGTTTATTGGATTTGTATGTGATGGTGCAAAATTTCTTCTGAATCATAACAACTTTACATTTGAAGGCAACCATTATGTTCAGAACCAGGGCACCGCCATGGGTGCAAAGTTTGCACCATCATATGCAAATCTTTACCTAACGAATTTTGAATTTCAAAAGATTTTCCATGATGATAACCCTTTTAAGTCGAGCATTAAGTTTTATAGGAGATTTATAGACAATTTGGTTATAATATGGAATGGGGACATTGACACAATAGGTGAATTTGTGGAATATTTAAATAATAACCATTACAACCTGAGGTTTACTTATTTAGCATCTAAGGATAGTATATCCTTTTTGGATATTACATTAACATTGGATAACACTTCACATTCTATTAAAACCTCTACATTCAGAAAATCCACCTCAGGGAATACAATCTTACGAGCAGATTCACATCACCCAGTACATCTCAAGAAGGCTATTCCTAAGGGGCAATACATGCAACTTAGACGCAACTGTAGTAGTATACATACAGAGAACAAGCACAGTCCTTGTCTCAGCGCCTCTTAATAAGGGGATATGATGCCAGCTCTCTTGAAAAAACTAGTGGTGAGGTGGAAAAAATGAATAGGGATGAATTATTAAAAGATGTTCAAAAAAACAAACCTAGTTCTAAGTCTCCTATAACTTTCTCAACCAGCTACAGTAGACAATTCAATCGTATTAGCAACATTGTTAAAAAATATTTACCTGTTTTAGACAGAGATGCCCTCTTACATGATTCTTTAAAGAATCAGGGCATTAGACTAGTCAGCAAAAAAGCTAAAACTATTGGTAATCATTTATATCGAGATTTTTCAACCAAAGGAACTAACTCCTGGTTACAACCGACAAAGGGGTTTTATAGATGCAGAACAATTCCCTGTAAGAGTTGTGAATTCGTCACTACGGGCACTGAATTCAAGTCCATGTTCTCAGGAAAATTGTTTGACATAAGATTTAGATTAACTTGCAATTCAAGATTTGTGGTTTACTTAATTAATTGCAACATTTGTTGCAAACAATAGGTAGGTAGGACCACCAGACTCCTCAAAGACAGGATCAGAGAGTATTTGCTTTCTATCAAACATGATCCACCCTCCACACCAGTGGCCAAACATTTTGTTGAACATTTCACCTCTATGAATATTCCTATCAATGATGCTAACCTGAGGACTATGTTTAGTTTTCAAGGCATAGATCATGCCCCTTATGATATTAAAGGAGGAGACAGAATGGCTCTCCTTAACAGGAAAGAGGCTTTCTGGATTTTCAATCTATCCACAGGTGCACCTCAGGGTATGAATAAAATTACTGACCTTAGATATTTTGTAGACTAGAACCGCTTGCTCACCCTTAGGAAGTTAAAATCCCATAGCCCCATGGAAGTGGCATATTTGGATATGTATTCAATAATCATGTTTGTTCTGGCCCTTATTTGTTTACTCTATATAAAAACCAGAGCCTCGCTCTCTTCACCTATCCTTTAATGCTTCTCCCTCCAACTCTACACTCCCTTGCCACTATAGCTTTATAAGATACAGGCTAATCTTCCCTTTAATGTATATAAGTAAGGGCCTTTCACCCTAGTTAGTAGTAAAATTAACTATAGCCCCACAAGACATTAGCCAGTTTTTTTCTCCTAGCCCACATCTTGAAATAAACAATTAGTGGCCTTTTTACCCCTTTAGTAGAAGCTGCGAACCCATTAGATTTGTTAAATCCATCATAGTTATTCCTCACCTTGTTTTACAATATTAATATTTATTAGTTCAATTCTTATTAACAATAGGTTAGGTTCAACACATTAAGTGCACACTCAACTTTACTATTCACTCACAGAGTAGGATTTCGTTATATCGTTATTCATTTATTAGATACACCGGTACATTAAATATATAACATATATCTATAAATCCATTGGCTATTTGGGCACGACAATTAGAGTCAAGAATCTAATATTTAATATTTATTAGTACCCTGCACACCTTTTATTCATGCATTTTTAAACATGCATGTTTATTCTATTTTCACACTCCCACCTACTCACTTCGCATTTTGTTTACTCACTATGCAAACATCTTTCTTCTTTCACAATGTAGATACTTAATCACCGACACTGGATAGTTATTTTGGAGGATTTGCTTCTCTTCTTTTTGCTGAATTTGACAAATAAATTGAATTTGATAATTTCAGGTCCAGAAACTTTGGTTCATGCAGTCTGGGTTGTAGATGCTGGGTCAGAGGTGCCTTAGCTTGGTCTGTATCAATATCCTTTTCTCACATCCTATAGTGGACGGGTGTAGAATAGCTGGCTTCACATGTTATACTTCATTATATCAATATTGCATTTATATATATATTTCTTTATTGTGTCAATACTATATACATTTTTTGCAATTATATGTGAGCCGGTCTAATAATCCTTTTTTGAGTCCCTTCAACATCCTTAAGAACAATAACATTGTATTTTCTTAGCTTTTAAAAAAGTTGTTATTAATGCTCATCTATTACTATTTGGTTGGCGATAACATCAGGGAATACCGAGATCCAATTGTTTATTATTATCTATCACTGTTTAATCAAGTCATTTGTATTGTATTTTTCATATGTTACTGTTGCCGATACAAGATTTATACACAGTTATTACATAAGATATGATTTTGACTTGTATTACAAGTGTATTTGGATATCTCTCATGCTCCTTAGTAACGATTCTCTGCCTGTTGTTATTCGCTGTCCCTTTAATAATAATGAGCAGGTGTTTATATTGTGACGTAAGAGAGATGAGTCTTTTTAAGCTGCGTGTGTATCAATATGTTTAGTCCCTGACGAAGTGCCTACGGGCAGGAAACGCGTCGGACGTTTCAGTTGTTCTCAGTTCACTCCTGAGCTTGTTTGCACCCTGTGATTGTTGTACTACTTACAATAAAGTTTGTGTTTTTACCTGCACCAATCGTCCTGCGGATGTGTTCAGTCCTAATACAGGTGATTTTGTTCTATATTTATTGCCTGTGCATCCTGGAACCAGAGGAGCGTCTCCCTACCTGTTAACAGGACGTCCTAAGGTGGAGCTTCAGAAGCGGCAGAAGTGGTGAGAATACCTGGCTTATTTTGCACCGTGATTTGCATGCATTACTTAACTGCCGTTTACTCTGCATTACCAGCAAATTTTATCATTACCACAGTTCCACCTTTTGATAATAAGGACTTACTATACTCACTGTGTACATGTCAGTACTAGTTTGATACCGTCACGTATACGCTATCATTTTGTCTTTAAACAGAGACAGTTTAACATTCACAGTGATCGAATACTTTTACAGTGTGCTACAACTGCATTGCATATTTAACTATTTTTTAAACTTTTACAACCTAATCAAATAGTTTCCAAGCAATATTCAGTAAGCTTTAGTCATAGAAGTGGCAGTATCCACAGCTGTGCCCTTTTGCTGGAAACAACTCTGATTAGGAAGAGACACATGTAGGTAAGACCTAGGTAAATCATTAGTCCATGGGAAAGCAGGGGGTCATAACCAGATTGTCCATCAGCAGTCAGGCGTTACATCAAAATGAGATCCCAATATCAAATGCCAAGGTATAGGTCCAAGGGTCTTTAGCCAGTAAATCAGTCCACAGGTAGCGGTACAGTTAAGGGTCAAACAGGAAAGCCAGAAAACGTGCCAAGGTCAAAACCAGGAGGGCAGACCAGGTATAAGTTTTCTAAGGTCTCCATACAAAATAACCACTAAACTGAACTAAACATGTTCAGGAAGGAGCATTTTAACACCACCCATTCAGTGTTGGTGCCCAGGAAATAACAGCTAGTGCTGTTCTAGCACACTTACTTACAGTCAGATCTTCAAGGATGGTGAATAGTGCATCCCAGGCTGCCGGCCATGCTAAGGGAAGCTTCCTTAGTAGAGCCCCTGACTCCATCAGATATAGCCCTCCTCAACACAACTTGCCCCCCAAATATATCATGGCTCCTGCTGTGCTTAAGTGCCTTACATGCATAGTAAAAATAATTAAAGTGACCATAGAAAATCAAGATAATATAAACAATATTAAAGAAGCTATGTCACTGGATTGTAAAACCATGCAATTGTTTTGTAACAAAAGGACATTTTAATTTTTTTGAGTATTTGACACATTACATTTCTGTCCATATCTTCTTCTGTTGGTGATAGCTACCATACTAAAATCTAAACAATGACTTTGATGTCTTTTAAAGACCACGTTAATAACCTGATAAAGCAACTGCACTGTTCTGATAAATCCTAAAACTCACTGCACAAGCATTTTAGAGTTCTATGTTGTCATCTTTTAGAATTTAGGACTAAAACACGTTCATAAATTGAAGTATTTCCACTAATTGCAGGTGCAAAACTTTTTTACTTACTTGTCAATATTAATTGACAGTTAAAACAGTGTTCCAGCTCGATAGCAAGTCAAGCCTTTGAGTACACTACTGTTAGATATGCTTTACTGTTTCAGCATTACTGAAAATCAAGCTTTTGAAAATAATAGTGTTAACTATGTATCACCGTATCCAACTCCACAAAAGAACTATAACATATTCAGTAGGTTGTTTTAAATTTCCTTTTTATAAAAAAAAATCATAATGAGCAATAGCACAGGGTAACATCACCAAAATATGTTACATTATTGTTTCATATTTAATGGTAATCATACAGCTTCATAGAAGTACGCTTTAAGTACGCCGGTTAGCACGCATATTACAAGTTGAAAGTAAAAAGTGTTCTCACAAGCACTAAACTGATACGCACAAAACGCAGAACTTTGAATATTGAGAAAGTATCAACATATTCCCCCATAGACTTTAATGAAGCACGGAAAGTGGAAAAACCTAACACCCTTACTCGCGCAAATATTAATGTTTCAGATTAGATGAGTGTAACTGTACTTTTAAATGTATTTTTGATGTGTTTTGTACAACTTTTAAGTCGAGCTTAACAGTTAACCAGAGCTCTGAAGTGGCACTATCCTGGCAAATGCGTTTACTTTCAACCTGTAATATGCCGGCTACTACCTTTGCATGCAAAGAGCCATGATAAACCCCTTTTCACTTGCGCAGCACTCGTAATCCAGCCCTAAGAAAGGTTACTCCAGTCTGGGACTTGCTAATTGTATTCCTAAAGCTACTATAGTATAAGCTGAAACAACTGCAAAAAGATTATTGCTCTTCTCCTTATGACCCTGTTGGAGGATGTGTTATGAGAAGAAATAATACTGTGCTGGGATAGTCTTGAAATAATTGCATTTATTTTGGGTACCTGTGTCCAGCTGTGAAGAGCTGAAACATGGGAATGGTAGGAAGTTTTAAATCTGAATGGAGCAGTGAAGCTTTTACTTGATCTAGATTTTCTAGATCACTAATTTTCAAACCTGTCCTCAGGCCTCCCCAACAGGCCAGGTTTTCAGGATTACATTGGATGAGAGCAGGTAAAATAACTGACTGTTTCATCCTCTAGTTCAGATATCCTGAAAATGTGGCCTGTTAGGGAGTCCTGGAGACAGGTTTGAAAACCAGTGATCTAGACCATAAGGCTGATGTAGGGTTATGTGTGACAAAAAAAATAAAAATATTTCTTGCTAGTTGCTACCTCAAATTATAAGAATACTTTGCTTTCATTATTCTAGCTTTTATTTTCTCTCCTTCTCTCTCCCCCCACTACCTTCCCCGTTCAATCATGGATTGCGCTGACCATCATACCCTAAATTCTTTATAAATCAATAATTCTTCTGCTTTCATCATTGTTTATTCTGCACAAGGTTTAACAAGCTTTTGTTACATGTTTTGAGAACATTTTAAATTACAACTTTAATGGGAACAATCCACAGAGGTTTGCTTGCAGACTCTATCATCAGATTACGAACTGCCCATTCCCCAAACCAGACTTTTCTTTTCCTCAACTCTGGACGCAGATTTCCAGACTGTTTTGTTTAAAATAGCATTCACAAATGATTGCTATCATTGTTAATATACATTGCAATTTGTCAATAAAGCTTGATTTAAAAATAAATAAATAAATAAATATATATTTCCCAATATAGCTGTAATTCTTAACTTCTACCTAAAGTTAAACAAATAAATGATTGTGTTAGGCAGATCATTAGCTTTGTTTGACACAACACACACTTTATTCACTTTATAGTGAAAAGAACAAGAAAAGTTGAACAACTCCTGATGGAACAGATAAAAAGCTGTTTTTGTCATTTGCACCATGCACGCAATAGTATGACAATGCTTATATAAGGGAATATTTCCTATTAAAGGGACATAATACTCATATGCTAAATCACTTGAAACTAATGCAGTATAACTGTAAAAAGCTGACAGGAAAATATCACCTGAGCATCTCTATGTAAAAAAGAAAGATATTTTACCTCACAATCTCCTCAGCTCAGCAGAGTAAGTTCTGTGTAAAAAGTTATACTCGGCTGCTCCCAGCTGCAGGTAAAAAAAAATTAAAAAATGAAGAAATTAACTGCAGCCAATCAGCATCAGCAGTGCTGAGGTCATGAACTCTTTTACTGTGATCTCATGATATTTGACTTAACTCTCATGAGATTTCCTAGTAAGCTTCCTTTACCTGATTGGTGAAATAATATGAGAGTGCACGAGGCTCATCCCCTAAACTGTCCTAGGACAAACACACTAAAATGCTGCTTAGAAATCCTTTACAATGGGAAGTGGCTACTGAGGAACTTTTGAAGTAAAATATCTTTCTTTTTTACATAGAGATGTTAAGGTGATATTTTCTAGTCAGCTTTTTACAGCTATGCTGCATCACTTTCAAGTGTTTAAACATTTGGGTATTATGGCCCTTTAAGGCAAGCAGATGGCCTATATCCAGAACATTTGTGGAATAGGTCAGACTATAGTTTTATAAAGCAGTAAAAGAGAAATCAATATTAACAGACAAATCTACAGTGTCTCTGCTAAAATCAGAATCAGATAGCCTCTCACACATTCTAGGTTTTGACCTCCCAACACCATAGGGGTTTAGCAATGCTTCCAAATCAATATATTCCTCTGACACAATAAGATAAACACAATAATCACTTCACTTTAATTGGCTGTCTAAAGCAAATGTTGTCTTTATATGAAGTCATAATCTTCGGGGATTTCTTAGCCTTATCTTCTTCAAAGGTAATATTGAGAAATGGAGAATAAGCTCTTGCTGTGGAACATCCCAGAAGCAAATCTTAAAGATTGAAACAAATAAAGACCTGGTAGTAGTTATAGATGCAGTTACATGCTGTGTTGGGAGAGACAATGAACTGCTACTGTAGAATGTGCTGGATTTCTGACTCTGCTCCCTTGAGGCATTAAACAAACATGAAATATAATACCTGCATAATCAACAAACAAATAATAAAAAGACAATACAATAGCACTTAATCTTAATTGCAAATGAGTAGTAGATTTTTTTTTCTGCAAAATTTCAAAATTAGTTAAAATTTCCTCTCCCCCGGTATGATGTGACCCTCATCAGTCAATCACAAAATGCATACTCATATATTCTGTCAATTCTTGCACATGCTCAGTAGGAGCTGGTAGCTCAGAAAGTGTGCATATAAAATGATTGTGCATATTTTAATTATGGAAGTGAATAGGATTTTTTTTGTTTAAATTGCCTGCTCTATCTGAATCATAAAGGTTTCATTTTAACTTTATTGTCCTTTTAAAGCTAAATGCTCCAGTAGTGCGATAAAAAGCCGCTTAACACATTTCAATTCAGCTAATACTTAGCAGGAATGACAATAAAGTATCAATGGCTAGATTACGAGTCGAGCGCTAACAGTTACATACAAGCAAAAAGGGGTTTATTTTGGGTGTTTGCGTGCGTTTGGTTTTTCGCTCGTATTACAAGTTGAGAGTATATGTGATTGCGTGAGCACAGTTGAAGTTAACGTGTGTTGGGTTAGCTCAATGTCAGATCTCTGGTTATTCAAAAAAATATGGTCTAGAATGATGCTCTAATTATTTTTATAAATGACAGTGCCCCTCTTTTTATAAATAATTATATATAGTGTGGATTCAAAAGCCAATGTTTACAATCACTTTAACCTTTTAACGCCGTTAGGACGTTGTATTTCGTCCGAATTTTGCTGGGCTTTAGCACCGAAGGAAGAAATACTACATCCTAACCGCTTGGCTTTCCTGAAGCCACTGGCGCTTCCCTGATGGGATCACGGTCTAGAGGGCGTGCCTAGAATCATAGGGATGCCCCCCTCACGCAATCCCATCATTGAAATCTCGTGATCACGTGCACAATTGCGAGATTTCAATTTGTTTACATCGGCACGAAAGGGTTAATCAGACTTGTGCATTGTTTATTTTTATACCCGCCTGCCTTTTAATACATGGGGCCCCTAATGACTTTGAATGATTTAATTTTCACTTTAACTGTAAATAGGAACTGCTTTTGGCCTAAAAATTAAGATGTTTATTTTAAATAATATATTATTTTAATACATTGGATTTATAAATAAACTTAGATTACCTAAATTTTTCAATTTTTTTTTAAATGTATGCAGTTTAATATCTTAATGTACTTAATAAAATGAAAGCATAGAACAAAAACAATTGGAAATAAAAAATAAAAAAAATTAAGTTTAATTTTTTTTTATCAAAATAGTCACCTTTTGCAAATATAACAGCAAAATACACTTGTGTCATTCTTTCTACCATGGAAATAAAATATTATTCTGAAAGTTCTTTCCAACACTTTGATGAAGTTCTGACAAATATGTTGCACTTGTAGGTTGCTTTGCTTTCTCCCTTCTGTCCAGCTCATGTAAAACCAGCTTGAAGAGCTTTAAGTCTGGAGACTGTACTAGTAATTTCTTTTTCTTTTCTTCTAAAGTAATTCTGACATATCCTGGAGGTATGTTTTAGGTTATTATCTTGCTGTAGGATGAAGCCCTTACAAGCTAGGCATATACCAGAAAGTATTGTCCCAAATCATCACGCTACCTCCTTCATGTTTCACAGTTAATGTCACACAATGAGGAACCATCTGTTCTCCTGCTCGACTCTGTGCAAAAACCCTGCAATATAAACAGAAGATTTCACTTTTTTAAAATATATATATTTATTAAAGGGACAGTCAATTCCAAAAAAAACTTACATGATTCAAATAGGTCATGTAATTTTAAACAACTTTCCAATATGTCCTTTTATCTTTCATGTAGGTCGCAAGAGTCCATGAGCTAGTGACGTATGGGATATACATTCCTACCAGGAGGGGGCAAAGTTTCCCAAACCTCAAAATGCCTATAAATACACCTCCCACCTCAGTTTTGCAAACTTTGCCTCCTTGTGGAGGTGGTGAAGCAAGTTGTGCTTGATTTTCTTCTGTGAAAGGCGTTTCTAAGCATTTAGAAGCCCAATTCCTCTCTGAGTACAGTATTTGTCTGAGGGATGGGAAGGGAGTATTGCCTGATGATACCATGTTTTCGCCTATGGGAAATCTTTTCTAAGGCTCTCTGTAAATCGGTCGCAGGGATTCATCTGCTGCCTCCCTTTACAGATCAACATTATACTCCTCTATCATTACCTCTACTGATATGTTTCAGTACTGGCTTGGCTGTCTGCTATATGTGGATGGGTGTCTTACATGGTAAGTATATACTCTCGGCTATGGATTGGGCACTATTTAAGTAAAGTTGTTATATATTGTTTGTATACAAGCCTTGAGTCAGTAATTCAGTGCTCTTTTTTAGCGACCTTATTTGTGGCTTAATGTTTGTCAAGGTTGGTAGAGTCTAAGTCTCAAGCCTTTTATATATTTATCATATATAGGAGAATGGATATAAATTTGCAGAATTCATTTATTTTTATTTTTTTCTAATTTTGTTTTTTTGCAATTATGTCTCAAACTGAACCTGCCTCTGATGTTACCATAGGATTTGAGCTGCCTAAACAAGCGTTTAACAAAGCTAAGTATGCATGTTGTAATTAAGCTGATCTAAATTATTCAGCTCTATTAGGTGGCTCTTGTTTAACAAATTGTTAAATATATCTATGCGTACAAATACACACACTGATATTTTATCTCAGTCTAAATGTACATAGCATTACTGCCGAAATGTAAGACTTTCCTAAACTTAGTGAATTAAGTTCTGACTTTCAGCATACTGACGCATCCTCTACTGATGGGTTCTCCTCTGATTCAGAGGATGTCACGTCAGAGACTTATATAGACAAATCTTCTATTTTATTTAAGTTAGAATATATTCGTTCTCTCTTAAAGGCAGTTTGTTTACTTTAGGTATTGAGGAGTCAAAATCTCCTGATGATAAAGCTAGTAATTGTTTAAATTCTTTATTTAAGACTACTGTTATTACTCCTGAAGTATTTCCTATTCCTGACGCTCTCTCTTATGTGATTGCTAAAGAATGGTCTAAGCCTGGTACCCCTTTTAACCTTTCTTCTAGGTTTAAGAATTTGTATAATTTACCTGTAGCCAAGGATCCTTTAGATAGGAAGCTTGAATCTTATCAAAGAAGGGCATATTTACATTCTAGCTATATTCTTAGACCTGTTATATTTATGGCTGATGTTGCTGCTGCTTCTACTTTTTGGTTGAACAGTTTAGCAAAGCAGTTGTCTTCAGATTCTGAATTATCTAACATTATTGTTTTACTTCAACATGCAAATCATTTTATTTATAATGCTATATTTGATGTTAAGAAGATCAATGTAAAATCCATATCTTTAGGCATTCTAACTAGAAGAGCTTTATGGTTTAAATCTTGGAATGCTGACATGGTGTATAAAACTAGATTGTTATCTCTCCCTTTTCAAGGTAAAGATCTTTGTGGTTCATAATTGTTTGTTTTTTTAATCTCCACTGTTACTGGAGGTAAGGGAGTTTTTCTGCCCCAAGACAAGAAATCTAAGGGTAGATTTAAAGCTCCCAATCGTTTTTGTTCCCTTTGTCAGAGAAGAGAACAGAAAACCACTCCTTCCCCTAAGCCCTCTGGCTCTAATTGGAGACCATCTCCGAATTGGAATAAATTGGAATTGGAATAAACCCAAGCCTTATAAGAAACCAAAATACTGCCCCTAAACCTATATGAAGGTGTGGCCCTCAAGCCAGTTCTTCTGGCAGGGGGCAGACTAAAGCTATTTCAAAGAGTTTGGACAGACTCTGTCTAAAATCAGTGGATTCAGAATATAATTTCTTAGTAGTGTTGAATAGGATTCAAAATAAGACTTCCTTTGGGAAGATTCTTTCTTACCCATGTAACAAAAAAACAAGCTCAAGTCTTTCTCATATGTGTTTCAGATCTAGAACTTTCAGGGGTAATTTTTCCCAGTTCCACAGCAGGAACAAGAATTGTTTTTTTTATTCAAATCTATTCATTGTACCTATGAAGGAAAATTCTTTCAGATCTATTTCAGATCTGAAAACTTTAAATGGTTTTGTAAGAGTCCCAACTTTCAAGATGGTGACTATAAGGACTATTCTGCCTTTTGTTCAGCAAGGTCACTTCATGTCCACAATAGACTTACAGGATGCTTACCTTCACAATCCAATCCATCCAGGTAACTATCTTTTTCTGAGATTCTCTTTTCTGAAGAAGCATTACCAATTTGTCACTCTTCCATTTGGCATTGCAACAGCACCAAGAATATTCTTAATAATTTTAGGTGCCCTTCTATCTGTAATCAGAGAACAAGGTATTGCTGTGTTTCCATATTTGGACAATATCTTGGTACTAGCTCAATCTTTTCATTTAGCAGAATATCACACAAAACAACTAGTGAGAGACAAATGAAGTCGGTTTAAGCTTGTCTAAACCTTCAGTCTCTATCATTCCCTTCAGTGGAATGATAGAAGTGGAAGTTTTAGGTCTCATGACTGCAGCATCGGACACAATCCCCTTTGCTCATTTTCATATGAGGCCTCTACAGCTTTGCATGTTGCACCAATGGTGCAGGGATTATACTCCGATATCACAACTGATATACTTAAATTCCAACACTCAACTCTTTCTGACTTGGTGGTTAGACCATCACCTTATTGTTCAACGGCCTCCTTTGTTTGTCCTTCCTGAACTGTGATCTCAACAGATGCAAGTCTCTCAGGTTGGGGAGCTGTCTGGGGGTCTCTGACAGCACAAGGGGTTTGGAACCCTCAAGAGGTGAGGTTAACAATCAATACTTTAGAACTCTGTGCTATTTTCAGAGCTCTTCAGACGTGGCCTCTATTGCAGAGGGAACTTTTCATTAGTTTTCAAAAAGACAATATCACAACAGTGGCATATGTCAATCATCAAGGAGGGACTCACAGTCTTTCAGCAATGAAGGAAGTATCTCGGATACTTTCTTGGGTGGAATCCAACTTTTGTCAAATTTCTGCGAGTCATATCCCAGGTGTAGACAATTGGGAAGCGGATTATCTCAGCCATCAGACTTTACATCCGGAGGAGTGGTCTCTCCATCCAGATGTGGTTTTTCATCTTTTACAGTTGTGGGGTCTTTCAGAAATAGATCTTATGGCCTCTCATCTAAACAACAAGCTTCCCAGATACCTTTCCAGGTCCACGGATCCTCAGGCGGAGATGATGGATGCCTTAGCAGTTCCTTAGTTTTAACAACCTGCTTATATTTTTCTCCGCCTCTTGTTCTTCCTCCAAGGGTGATCTCCAAGATTATAATGGAACAATCTCATGTGTTTCTGATAGCACCAGCATGACCTCACAGGTTTTGGTATGCAGATCTTGTCCGGATGTCCAGTTGCCAGCCATGGCCACTTCCTTTAAGGTCAGACCTTCTGTCTCAAGGGCCGTTTTTCCATCAGGATCTCAAATCTCCAAATTTGAAGGCATGTAAATTGAACGCTTGGTGCTTAGTCATAGAGGTTTCTATAACTCAGTGATTAGCACTATGATACAGGCTGGTAATTCTGTTTAAAGGAAAATTTATCATCAGGTTTGGAAAACCTATATTTCTTTCATGTAATTGGCAAGAGTCCATGAGCTAGTGACATATGGGATATACAATCCTACCAGGAGGGGCAAAGTTTCCCAAACCTCAAAATGCCTATAAATACACCCCTCACCACACCCACAATTCAGTTTTACAAACTTTGCCTCCTATGGAGGTGGTGAAGTAAGTTTGTGCTAAGATTTCTATGTTGATATGCGCTTCTCAGCATTGTTGAAGCCCGATTCCTCTCAGAGTACAGCGAATGTCAGAGGGACGTGAAGGGAGTATCACTTATTGAATACGATGATTTCCCTAACGGGGGTCTTTTTCATAGGTTCTCTGTTATCGGTCGTAGAGATTCATCTCCTACCTCCCTTTTCAGATCGACGATATACTCTCAATTTACCATTACCTCTACTAATAACTGTTTTAGTACTGGTTTGGCTATCTGCTATATGTTGATGGGTGTCTTTTGGTAAGTATGTTTTTTATTTCTTAAGACACCTCAGCTATGGTTTGGCACTTTATGCATTTATATAAAGTTCTAAATATATGTATTGTATGAGTCAGGTTCATGTATTTTCCTTCTGCAGACTGTCAGTTTCATATTTGGGGAACATCTTTTAAAAATGAAATTTATTTCTTACCTGGGGTTTAGTCTTTTTTTCAATTGACTACTTCTTACAAATTGCGGGTAGTATTAGGCCCGTGGGTGCAACAAATGCTATACTTTATTGCGTCATTCTTGGCGCAAAAAAATTTTTGCAGCGAAAAAGTACGTCTATGACGCAAGTTCGTCACTTCCGGCGTCATACTTGACGCAGAGACCTTTCACACTGTTGCGTCATTAGTGACGCGAGTGTGTCATTTCCGGTTATTTTTTTGCCGCAAAAAAAGTTCAGTTACGTTGTGCGTCATACTTAGAGCCAAACTTTTTATTTTATTTTAAACTTTCTTTTTATTGAAGAAGCATAACATAGCAGTACAAACTTGGCAAATAAAAATACAAGTCATATAACAGGTCTAAGCATCATAGCAGTAAAATAAAAAGAAATAATCTTAATGGCCTTACTTCTCTGTTCTTCAATTTAAATTTTTGAAAATTGTTGTGTCATCAAAGCGATCTAGGTCTATAAAAAGGCCCTAATTCTCATACCTACGTGGATGACACCCAATACATACAAAGATAGTGTCAGATAACGTTGTTTAAGGTAAACTATAGAAAAATAAAGTTATGTCCTCGCAAAGTCTAGGCATCACAATAAATACATTAGGATACTATTAATAAGCTTTTTTGCAGTGGAAAGTATTATAGTAGAGCTATCAATCATATGTAAATGTCAACGAACTAAGGGCGCCTAATCAAATACAATAAACATCCTAAATGTGTAAATAACGAGGCACATAAGTGCAGACACTATATCATTTCCGATTGGTAAGGGTCTGAAGAGCTTATCAACTGATGTACAGAGGAAAGCTTTAGCTAGGGCTCTTCAGACTGGGCAAAGACTACGGTACTCTGCCGAAAAGGTAATGCGGAGGATAAATACTTATCCCTAACCGCACAGAAAGGGAGGGGGGGAGTGGAGAGGAGAGGAGACTGGCATATCTAATATAATCTGGCTGCATTTGAACAGTAGTTTATACATGAGGAGTAAATAACTTTGTACAGTAAAACATAATAATAGACAGGAACATATAGTAGTGCAACATATCATGCAGGCAACTAAGCAATTAATACTACTATCTTAAGTCTTCAATAGTTCTACATACAATATCAGCAGTAAGAGGATTCAGCTATACAATCTGCACCTCCTCCAATACAATTCTTCATAAGTATAGATTCATTGCTTTCAGTACACATAAAGTTATGCAGGAAGTCCATTCTCCTTTCTGGATTAAATTTAACAAAGGCCGCAACAAGCCTCAAAATATCAGTTGTGTGGGATAAGTAATCATAGACAATGGAACCTGATTCAAATTACTACCCCATGCATAAAGGTTTCTGCAAGTACTATATATTAATAAGCTATTGGGGTTACCAATAAGGAAGTGAGTTAGTCAGGTATTTCCCTAGAACAAAGCCCATTCCTCCCCTAACAAGATGTAAATAAACTGCAGCAAAAAAGCGTGAGTGGGAAAATATTACATACATTAGCAGTTACTTTCCTAATAAGAGTTCCCAATAGTGAAGAATATAATCCACTGAGAACAAGGCACATAAAAATGAAAAACATGGTAACAATAAATAATACGATTATTTAGTATAAGAGCATAATCTGGGTAAATAAGCAGATACAGTGTGGAAGTCCAAATATCAGGCCTCAGGGCCATCATAACAAGCTGCAACGGACATCATAGCATATTATTTGGGAACCGCAGCAATATACTTATAGAGAGTGTCTCATCAACGGCAATCCCCTCAGACAACAACACATCCCCAGAGTTATAACCCATCACCTATCCAATGCCTGCTCTGGGTCCCTGGGAAGCGTGATGCCATAGTACTCTGACTAGGAGAATCTGTAGGATCCGCCAGCTCTCACAGCTATCCAGTCGGAACGAATGTACAGTTACATGCAGATAGTGTATCCATTAGTAATAGGACATTGCCAGTTGCAGTTCCTTCAACTTCTAATGTGCATGATATACCTGTAAAATTTAATTAATTTGTTTCTGATTCTATTCTGAAGGCTTTGTCTGCATTTCCACCTTCAAATAAACGTAAAAGGTCAGAGGATGGAGAGGATCGAAATCTGCTGGGGACCCGGAGACTGAGGAGCTTGCATAAAGTCACCTCAAAAGGGAGTAGGTAGAGTTTCCGCGGGGGCTTATTTTTTTTTTGCCACCTCTTTTACGGGCTTGTACCCACTCCCTTATGAGGTCGACTTTTTTTTGCAATCGCAATCGCAACCTCATATCTCCGACTCTCCGCATGATCTGATCCTGGCTCCTCTGGACGCCACACACCAATTAAACCACATTGGTGATAGATGCCCAGAGGGTCTTCTTAACATGCGCATCTGTCGACCTCCTCTTATTCCCAAACAGCTGCGTATAAAAGTCCTGGACGGCGTGGACCAGTGCAGCACTCTCCTGCTTGGTGAACCTGGGAGGTGTCATGCCTGCTGGGTTGTAGAATATAGGTATTCAAATAATATATACTGCCTGCAGGCATTAGAGAACTGACAAAGATGGCAACGTGTAATGGACTTTTATATGGTGAAGTAAACATGAGATGCACCATGGGACATGGTATCTGTACATCTGATTGGATCAAACTTTGAAATATTGTTATCATGTCTGTGAGACCATCCTGACTCAAGTTGTGTTTGTGTGATGAACTCTGATTGGCCGTTCCTTAATGTATCATATCTTAGTAACTTCCATACACATACCTCCTGGGGGTGCTGTTACTACATTTTTCATGTAGACTTATTTGTAACTCATGGGGCTGTTATGCGAATGTGTGACGCAGATTTAATATACGTGATCCATTGAATATTAATGTTTACATTTTAAAAAATAAAATACTTTCACATTATTAAATGTTGTATACATTTCTATGTTTAATATCGTTCTGTTTCTTTAATACAAATACGTTTTAGTAATACCAATTTTACATTGTATGTATTTATTGTTCATTAAATCAATTTTGTGACTTATTGTGAAGTATTGACATTGCTCTATTAAATGTATTTATAATGCACATCGATTGTGTGCTATTGCGTGACATTAGACTAGAATGTGTAAAGATGCGAATCTCGTGTTGCCAGATACGTTTCCCACGCAACATTTCTGAAATGCGTAATTCTGGTTCTAATGTCCGTAACATGGATAATCTGTTTATAAATGTTAAACTACACGTTTGTTTGTTATTAGTAAGTAAACCTTGAGCTTATATTTGTCTGAACTGCTCACATATGTTATTGTGCAATGGCATCTTTATTTTTAAAGAGACATTGCAACAAAATATTTTATTAAAATGATCCGGAGATAGAATAAATGTTTATACTTTAAAATGTAACTCAATTTATATTTTTATTTAGATATCCTGCACAGAAGAAATTTCAATGCACATGGTTGAGCCAATCACATAAGGCATCTCTGTGCATCCACCAATCCTCATCTACTGAGCCTGTCTCGATATGCTTTTTAAGAAAAGTATGTCAAGATAATGAGATAATAGAAGTAAAAGACACTCTTTAAATCGCTAAAAGGATATTTTGTGTTCATGTCCCTTTAAGGAGACATTTCCCAATATTGCTTGAAAGATCATAAACCTATACACCTCCCTTTCTCAAACTTAGTATAACATGTGACTAAAGCATATTTATTTTACCTTCTGTATTGTTTTCTCCACTGTAAATGAAATATATTGTAATGGCTGTATTTAGCTGTCTTCAGCTTAAAGGGATATTAAGCTATATGTTCTTTACTGATTTCGATGGATAATAGAATATTAAAACAACTTCATATTTAGTTTTTTTCTCTCATTAGCTTTTTAAAATTTATATTCTTGGCTGAAAAGCATAGCTAGATAGGCTCTTTTGATGCTGATTGTTGGTTGCACATAGATGCCTTATGTCATTATCTAAGCCATGTGCATTGATATTTATTTATCAAAGGGTATTTAAAGACTGAATGTAATTAGATAATAGTAAATTAAAAATATTTTACAAATTAATTTGTATTGGTTAAAATTCAATAACCAATATATTTTTGGAATGTCCCTTTAAGGACCAAACCATTAGGAATATGTTGATTTAACATTGTAGAAATAAACTAAAGGGGAATGAAAATACATATAGATATGTGATATCTAAACAAGGTAAGATGAATAAATTTTTGAAATTATATTACAAACTAGCTAGAGTTAAATGAGCCTTCAAATGACTCCACTAGAACAGAACAGTAATCAATATGGCATACAATAACTAGCTTGTGCTAAATATGAAATTAACTGACTTACCATTTTCAAGAATTTTAAAACTATATTTATTAGAATAATGTTTTTGTATACCTAAGGGAGATACAAGATCTTTTAAAACAAATTGAAAATTCAACTACACTGTCAGTTTAATGTAAGTTAACCACTTTCCCTTCTTAAAAGGGAAAATAACAAAGTTGTTATGTCGAATTCTGACTACATATCCTCATAAATATTTTAAAATTTTACCATCTATAAATTACACGATAAAAGCATCGATGGATTTCACTCCCAAATTAATTTATAAAAGCTACTTGACTTTAACATTCTCTGAATAAGTGGATTTTCGAAAATGAATTCAATACATGAGGCCTAATTTTATATCATATTTATTATAATCTGTTTGTTAAAAAGATGGACTTTAATAAAAAAAATTAAAAAAAGGTTTAGTATTACAAAATATTTATTGTCAATATTTTTTTTTATCACAAAATAAATCGAACAAGTGTAATTCATCACAGATGAAACTCTGAAAAAACCCCAGAAAAAAAACAGTTATTTCATACACACGTCTTAAAATATTCATTACATAAAATAACTTTAAAATCATCTTGTGTCTATGCTCTAACTTTTGTAAAATATTTCTAAAGATATTTTTTATTATATATAAAAAAAAAACATCTATACCTATCCATCATTTAAAATACCATTATACTGTGTAATCAATATTACATTTAAATATCAGCATTTACAATTGTACCAAATAATGCATATAACATTTTAACTAATACAAATAAATATATGTATGCTGAACATAAATGTAATATTTCATGTCCATTCAAATACCTCTATATCAACCATAATATGTATTCCTTTGTCTGATTGTTCATAATTGGATTCTTCTGTATCACAAAGTAGGGTTAATGTATATAAGCCACAAATATTCTAATATAGGACATATATGTTTTCCTAATTTTTAACATTCTCCTCCTGTGATTCTTAACTAGCATGCATTGGGAAAACCAACCTGGATTATGTATGGTCTTTGAAAGTCAATTCTCTTGAAAATAAAAGTTTATCTTCATTAGGTGTCTTATTCCTCATTTCCAAAGTAGAGGATTGTGAAATACCATCTAAAAATAAAAAAATAATCTAAGTGTCTCCAATAGGATGCCTCCACAGACTTAATCCATCAAATTGTTGCCACTTACCATGTGAACGTGTCTTTTTGTATGATTTCCAGGTCAGCACATTTGAAAGACAATGCCAGACATGATCCCATTAGTATTCTTCACTTTCAATCTTGGATTCTTCACATTCAATCTTGGATTCTTCACTTTCAGTCTGGGAATTCTTCACTTTCAGTCTTGGAATTCTTCACTTTCAGTCTTGAATTCTTCACTTTCAGCCTTTAGATGAAGTCATCTCCCTAATGACAGAAAAAGTGAGAATAAATATATTAATAGAAGTGTGTGAATTAGTTCTGCACCCCTCTCCCACCCCCCATTTCTTAAACTATTTCTGTCACTAGCTTACTAAGCGTGTGTAGCATCTTGTGTTATGTTCTATCAATTCAAGTGTGAAGATGAGTCATATTGAGCAGACCGAACCTCTAATGTGTGACTTTGAATCTGACTTTGAACCATAGTCATGCTAGAGGATCCCTTTCTGAGTATCCAAATTTTAAGTAATGTGTAAACTAAATACTAGTTTTGAAGATGTATGCCATATGATGTATTTTTGTGCCAAATTCTGGACAACCACAGTCCATACATTTATACTTACCAGCTGATGTTGTCTTTAAAAGCCAGGTGGCAAAGTTGTTACAGGACCCAATGACCAGAGCATCACCTATAGTAATAAATTAAAACATTTGAATCATTTGATGAGCAATCCTAACATATTTGCACAATTCTCTACTTGTCATTTCCCTAGAATTCACACATATTCACAATACTGCAATCTAACGTCTATTATTTACCGTCTGAAGTGGCGGTTGATGATGTCTGCTCTGACATTGAGCCCCTCGTCCCGGAATGGCCCCTCTACAACTGGGTCATCCTCCTCATCTCTGAGGAGGTTTTGGGGTGCCTGGATGGCCTGCAGCATCCCAGCCCACTGTGCAATATTATGCAGGACGCTGCAGGCTATAACAATCTTCGCCACCTTCCTAGGGCTGTACTGGAGGGCTCCTCCCGACCTGTCAAGGCATCTGAGCCCAAACATCCTCTCGACTACAGCCCTAGTCCTCTTGTGCGCCCTATTATAGCGCTCCTGAGCCTCATCAGTAGGGTTAGTAACAGCCTAATGCGCCAAGGCCGGCTCATGTAACCAGAATCACCTATAAATTCTGAACAGAACAAAATGAAACTATTTTTAAAAAATTTACATTATATTAAACAAATTTGTTTGTGTACACGAAAATCCAATAATAAATGTTTAAATTTAAAATTAATAATCTGGTTAAATCTTATTCTCTATCTGACCATTTCAGCTAAGACATGCTACATATGCGTATTTCGCATAAACAAGACCTTTGCTAAACTAAAAACAAAATGGTTATATTGCATTCTCTATCTGGACATTTAAGCTAGAACATGCTACATATCTGTTTTGAGCTAAAACTATACATTTGCGGAAAGAGACAATGACATGGTTAAATTGCAGTCTCTATCTGCGCATTCGAGGTAAGACATGCTACATATACGTATTTTGCATAAACAAGACCTTTGCTAAAATAAAAACAAAATGGTTACATTGCATTCTCTATCTGCCCGTTTAAGGTAAGACATGCTACATATCTGTTTTGAGCTAAAACTAGACATTTGCGGAAAGAGACAATGACATGGTTACATTGCATTCTCTATTTGCGCATTTGAGGTAAGACATGCTACATATGCGTATTTCGCATAAACAATACCTTTGCTAAAATAAAAAATTAATGGTTAAATTGCATTCTCTATCTGGACATTTAAGATAGAACATGCTACATATCTGTTTTGAGCTAAAACTATACATTTGCTGAAAGAGACAATGACATGGTTAAATTGCAGTCTCTATCTGCGCATTTGAGGTAAGACATGCTACATATGCGTATTTCGCATAAACAAGACCTTTGCTAACATAAAAACAAAATGGTTACATTGCATTCTCTATCTGCCCGTTTAAGGTAAGACATGCTACATATCTGTTTTGAGCTAAAACTAGACATTTGCGGAAAGAGACAATGACATGGTTACATTGCATTCTCTATCTGCCCGTTTAAGGTAAGACATGCTACATATCTGTTGCAAGCTAAAACTATACATTTGCGGAAAGATAAAGAAATGGTTAAATTGCATCCTATAGCTGCACATTACACTAACAGTTTAAGACTACAGTGGCAATTGTCTAACTAATTAACCATGTTGTGCACAAATACTCACCAACGAGATACCCAGGGGGAAATTGTCTTTCCTCAAACTGCCGCCACATAAAGGACAGACAAGCCCCGCCGAAATTCGCACACACCTGCATAATCCTCATCCGTGCATCACAAACATACTGCACGTTGAGGCTATGGAAATGTTTGCGATTTCGGAAGGGCAAGTCATCGGCTGGAGCATGCAGCGCAATGTGGGTGCAATCTATTGCTCCCAAGACATTGGGCAATTCAGCAATAGCAAAGAATTCCCTCTTCAGGCGCCTCCAATCACCATCATTCTGAGGGAATCCTATGTAACGCTTACTGATACGTACCATGGCATCCAGAAAGTGGTCAAACACCACCGAGAATGTACCTTGAGACAGGCCATGCATGTACATCTCTCCTGATTGAAAACTCCCGGAGGCCAGGACTTATATACAACTTAGCATCTTAGTGATGCCAGGGACAGCAGTCCTTATTCGTATACGTGGTTCCAGATGAGGTCTAAGAACATCGTAAAGGCCAATGAGCTGTTTGCGATTGAGCCTATACTTGTCATAAACCTCAAAGTCACTCATGTTTTCCAAGGTGGGTCTTACCCTGTAGACACGAGGACCTCTAACCAGACGAGCCCTTTGTCTCACTCGGAGATGCCGAGGCTGCCTGATTCTATCAACCACTACTTGGGCAACAGCAACACCAGCAGCGTCTATCAGATCATCGTCATCCATATTTGCCAAGCTTAGCAGCACGAAGCCAAACAGCAGAGTAAACACAACGCAAGGAGTAACATGGTATGCAAAAACACAAAAGCGAATTCATACAATTATCGATCACCATGGACGCTTTGGCCATGTTGTTTGGGGGATTTATAGTGCAATTAGTCCAATGGTAGTGAGTTCGTAATGATTGCTGATTGTATTCACTTGTTTGTATGTGAGCGGCACGAATGCTTTCAAAGTGGGCGTTTTTTTAGCAGTTTGCTGAAATTTTGTTTTCCACCAATGAATATCAGTATGAAAGTGTAAAATGTAACACATACAGTACATGTTTGTAATGTTTGTTCATGTGCGTAATAAATATTTATTAAACGCGATCTTATAGTAAAAAGCACACGTCCAGGCTAACATGAATGAAAGTGCATACTTGTGTATAATGTGCATAGAATCTGATCGATCAATGTTGCTGCAATATTGTTTGTAAACAATAAAGTAACAGCTGCCATCTGTAGTATTGTATATATAAGTGATTAGCGAGATGTCAATATTGTACGCGTCCCTTTAAAATGGCAATAATAATGAAGAACTTCCGGCTGTCATCTGTAGTATTGTATATATAAGTGATTGGCGAGATGTCAATATTGTACGCGTCCCATTAAAATCGCATTAATAATTCCGAACTTCCGGCTGTCATCTGTAGTATTGTATATATAAGTGATTTGCGAGATGTCAATATTGTACGCGTCCCATTAAAATCGCCATAATAATGATGTTCCAAACTCTTGTTTACGTATATGTTGTATTGTAGTATTGAGTGCTAAAGTTCTGAAAGGGGCGGTACAGTCGTAAAGCTGTAATGTGTATGGTTGAATCTTCCAATGATGTCATCATATTATCAACTTGCCTGTGTAGTTATGAAATCCTCATTGTGTTGTTGTATTTGACTACATTGTTATTGTGTGCTGATTAAAATATAAATGTGTGCTTTGTGGTTGCGTGATGCGTGTTATGTACATATACGTATATATTGTGATTGTGTCCCACATATGCTGACTTCTATAAAGCAGTGTAGCATTGTTGTTCCTTCACAAAAAGTGACATTTGTAATCTGTTCCAATGATGTTCTTATTGTACATAATTCCTAATGGTATATTGTGATCGAATCATGATGTTAAAGGTACAGTAAAATCCCTATTTTCTGTTTCCTGATTCATAGAGAGAATGTAATGTGTTTTTCCCCCATCATATGAATGCACATGTATGAGTGAATGCTAAAAGTAATGTATGTGCATCCATAAATGATCATGTGTTAAGCCTATGTAGATATGCTGTTGCTGCAAACATATGAGTTGAATAAATAAAATGCTATAATAAAGGTAAATGAGAGGTGTTTCCAATTGTCTACTGTTTGTGAATCCTGAAATGTTCCAATTATTTTTCTGTCCGTTTAAATCTGATGTAATTGTTGAAAATGTTTGTTACTAGTGATGGTGATTTGTAGTTGATGTAATGTAAAAGTATCAAACAATTTAATGTTGTTGTGAATTTGCCATAAGTAAAATCCATAACTCCATAGGGAAGCCATTTCTTGATCTATTTTTCATAGCGGGGCTAACGCAGAAAAACATGAGTTATTTTCCGAATTCTAGCGCTGGTATTTAGAGTTTTCTTGTCTACGCTTTTTGCGTGCATTAGGGAAATCTGTCTGTCTCGTGCACGAGCACGTCTTCCCCATAGAAGTCAATGGAGGCTAAAAATGTGTGTGTAAATAAAATCCAAGACTGATTTTGAGCGTAAAGTGAGTGACGTCATGGTCTTGTGTGAAAAAGTAGCTAAATCGTATTTATTTCATAATCAAATTCTTCTTTGTGTATGTAATGTGGTGTATATTGTTTGTATGTATCGATGAGTGTATGTATGTGATAATATTATTAGTTAGATGTAGCTATATGAGTGTATTTTCCCGTCTGTCAATGTAAGTCAATGGCAAAATGGATTTGTGTTGATTTTTTTTCAAACAAAAAATGAAAAATGAAAAATAAATATAGTGTAATGTTTGTATGAGTATAAGTGTACTTTGTATAATATTTGTTTTGTGATTCGTGGATGTTTATTTTGTCGTTAGATGTTAACTCCTGGGTCTGGGTTGTCTGTAACGATTTCAGTGTTAGGAAATTTTTGAGTGTCGGTAAGTAAACTCTAAATACCAGCGGGCGGTAAAAAGCAGCGTTAGAAGCCCTTTACGTTGGTTTTGACGGCTAACGCAAAACTCTAAATCTAGGCGTTAGTTTGTTATTTTTTGTAATGGTAGTTTTTTTAAATTTTTTAATTTTAGTGTTTTTTATTTTTGCAATGGTAGTTTTTTTATTTTGTAATGTTAGTTTTTAGTGTAAGGCAGCTTAGGTTTTATTTTTATTTCACAGGTAAGTTTGTATTTATTTTAACTAGGTAGTTAGTAAATAGTTAATAACTATTTTTTACTAACTAGTCTAACTAGTTAAAAAAAATAACTTACCTGTGAAATAAAATAAAACCTAAGCTAGCTACAATTTAACTATTAGTTATATTGTAGCTAGCTTAGGTTTTATTTCACAGGTAAGTTACTTTGTATTTAGATTTAAATAGGTATTATTTAGTTAATAATTGTAACTTTAATTTAGTAATATTTTAATTATGTTAAAGTTAGGGGGTGTTAGGTTTGTGGTTAGGGTTATGGTTAGGGTTAGGTTTAAAGTTAGGGGGTGTTAGGTTGAGGGGTTAATATAGTTTAATTTAGGTTGTTGCGATGTGGGGGCCGGTGGTTTAGGGGTTAATAGGTTTAGTTAGTATTGGCGATGTTTGGGAACGGCAGTTTAGGGCTTAATAGCTTTAGTTAGTGTTGGCGATTTTTTGGACCGGCGGATTAGGGGTTAATAGGTTTAGTTAGTGTTGGCTAGTTGGGGGGAGCAGTTTAGGGGTTAATAGCTTTATTTGGTGGCGGCGATGTGGGAGGGGTTGTGGTTTACGGGTAAATAGGATGTTTTGGAAACAGCTAGGGGTTAATAGGTTTAGTTAGTGTTGGCGATGTGGGGGGTGCGGTTTAGGGGTTAATAGGTTTAGTTTGTGTCGGTGATGTGGGGGCATGCAGTTTAGGGGTTAATAGGTTTAGTTCATGTTGGCGATGTGGGGGTGTGGTTTAGGGGTTAATAGGTTTAGTTTGTGTTGGCGATGTTTCGGGATGGCGGTATAGGGGTTAATAGGTTTAGTTAGTGTTGGCAATGTGGGGGTATGTGGTTTAGGGGTTAATAGGTATAGTTTGTGTCGGCGATGTTTCGGGATGGACATTTAGGGGTGAATAGGTTTAGTTAGTGTTGTCGATGTCGGGGAATGGTGGTTTAGGGGTTAATACCTTTATTATAGACTTAGAGTTAGTGTCAGGGAACTGCGGTTTAGGAACAATGAAAAATTCAGAATATGAATAATGGATCCAAAAATTCGGAAACTAATTTATTAACCCCTTAACGACCAACGACGTATGGGGTACGTCCTGCAAAAAAATGCAGTTAACGACCAAGGACGTACCCCATACGTTGGTTGGTCTTTGAAAGCAGTGGAAGCGATCCTGATAGCTTCCAGCTGCTTTCATGTTATTGCAGTGATGCCTCAATATTGAGGCATCCTGCAATAACTGTTTTTAGCCATCCGATGCAGAGAGAGCCATTCTGTGGCCCTCTCTGCATCGGCTATCGATGGCCGTTATCGTTGGTGGGTGGGAGCTCATCCAGGGAGGCGGGTGGGCAGTCATTGGTGGAGGAGGGGGGAGGGATCTTGTGCGGGTGCGTGCGCGTGCATGGGCGCGTGCACGTGAGATCTAAGAAAACAGCATCAATATGCTGTAGATCTGGAGGGTGGGAGAGAGGACTGGGGAGGGTGGGATTTTAAAATGAAGGCATCTGGGAGAGGGTGGGGGTTGGATGTTGAGGGGGGGGCAGCTACACTACAGAAATAAAGAAAATATTTAATAAAATACATTATTATTTTTCAAACTGGGTACTGGCAGACAGCTGCCAGTACCCAATATGGCGCACAATAAAGGCAGAGGGGGGGGTTAAAGAGCTGTTTGGGGGTGGGGATCAGGGAGGTTGGGGGCTAAGGGGGGTCCTACACAGCAGAAGAATTATTATTATTATTTTTTTAAAAAAACTAAACCCCCCAAAAAACTTTTATTTTAGTACTGGCAGACTTTCTGCTAGTACTTATGATGGCGGGGACAATTGTGGGGTGGGGGAGGGAAGGGAGCTGTTTGGGAGGGATCAGGGGGTGGGATGTGTCAGGTGGGAGGCTGATCTCTACACTAAAGCTAAAATTAACCTTGCAAGCTCCCTACAAGCTACCTAATTAACTCCTTCACTGCTAGACATAATATACGTGTGAGGCACAGCGGCATTTAGCGACCTTCTAACTACCAAAAAGCAACGCCAAAGCCATATATGTCTGCTATTTCTGAACAAACGGGATCCCAGAGAAGCATTTACAACAATTTGTGCCATAATTGCACAAGCTGTTTGTAAATAATTTCAGTGAGAAACCTAAAATTATGAAATATTCAAAGTTTTTTTTAATTTGATCGCATTTGGCGGTGAAATGGTGGCATGAAATATACCAAAATGGGCCTAGATCAATACTTGGGGTTGTCTACTACACTACACTAAAGCTAAAATTAACCCTACAAGCTCCCTACATGCTCCCTAATTAACCCCTTCAATGCTGCGCATAATACACGTGTGGTGCGCAGTGGCATTTAGCAGCCTTCTAATTACCAAAAAGCAACGTAAAAGCCATATATGTCTGCTATTTCTGAACAAAGAGGATCCCAGAGAAGCATTTAAAACCATTTGTGCAATAATTGCACAAGCTGTTTGTAAATAATTTCAGTGAGAAACCTAAAGTTTGTGAAAAAATTTGTGAAAAAGTGAACAATTTTTTTTATTTGATCGCATTTGGCGGTGAAATGGTGGCATGAAATATACCAAAATGGGCCTAGATCAATACTTTGGGATATCTTCTAAAAAAAAATATATACATGTTAAAGGATATTCAGGGATTCCTGACAGATATCAGTGTCCCAATGTAACTAGCGCTAATTTTGAAAAAAAGTGGTTTGGAAATAGCAAAGTGCTACTTTTATTTAGTGCCCTATAACTTGCAAAAAAAGCAAAAAACATGTAAACATTGGGTATTTCTAAACTCAGGACAAAATTTCGAAACTATTTAGCATGGGTGTTTTTTGGTGGTTGTAGATGTGCAACAGATTTTGGGGGTCAAAGTTTGAAAAAATTGTTTTTTTTTCTATTTTTTCCTCATATTTTATAATTTTTTTAAAAGTAAATTATAAGATATGATGAAAATAAGGGTATCTTTAGAAAGTCCATTTAATGGCGAGAAAAACAGTATATAATATGTGTGGGTACAGTAAATGAGTAAGAGGAAAATTACAGCTAAACACAAACACCGCAGAAATGTAAAAATAGCCTTGGTCCCAAACGGTCAACAAATGGAAAAGTGCTCTGGTCACTAAGGGGTTAATTTTCGGAATTTTTTGGGATATGCCAATTCGGAAATTCGGATGTATGCAAATCGCCGAATCTGCCAAAATTCATCCGAATTTCAAATTTGTCCAAAACGAAACGCACATGTCTACTTTATATGGGGGAAGTAACACCTCCTAAATTCCAGGACGTTATTATAAATTTCTTGTCCCCATTCATTTGTTAAACCCATTAGAATATGAGAGAAAACAGGGAAACAGGGAGGAGAACACCGAGGAGGAGAACCCCCCCATAAAAAAAAACTGATAATAAAAAACCTGGGGGCCGAATTCGTCATTGTAAATTGTACATTCATACATGACCTCTACACAAATAAACAAAAAAGGCAAAATTAAATACCAATTGAACTCTATTAGAGCAAAAGAAAAAAAAAGAGCTACTAACTAGATGCACTTAAAAATTCTCCAGCTTCTGAGGCATTATCAAAAAAGTGTGTTGTGTTACCTTCAGAGACTTTTAACTTAGCCGGGTAAATGACTGTAGCCTTAATACCTTCTTTTAACATTCTGCTGCAAATAGGAGTAAACTTCTTTCTTTTTATTAAGTGTTTCATACGGAAAGTCTTGAAATATTCTAATCTGGGCATTGTCTATTTTGACAATTTGATTTTTACGAAAATATTGTTAGAGAAGGGTCTTGTCCTGAAAATTCTGGATTTTAGCAATGACTGGTCTATATCAATTGGTACCATCTCTGTTGGCTAAAATTTTACCCAATCTGTGTGCTCTTTCAACAGTAATTGGGATGTGTGATGGGGACAATGTGCTATTGCATTGTCTTGTTATCTTGCATTTGTTGATTATGCTTATCTACTATGTTGACTAGTCCTTTAAGTGACTCGAAATGGGGAGTTAAAGAGTCAATAATATCCTTAACTAAAGTTTGTCTATCCAAAGGGTCATTCATTAAAGAAGGGTTAATGTCAGAGTGTATTTCTGCTGAAGTTTCAAGAGCGTCAGTGTTTATTTGTCCTCTCTCTCTGTTTGGATGCCATACTAGGGGGTTTAACCTTGGACTGCAAAGTAGGGGATAAAAATGTCTCCATAAAAGTGATTTAATTTTTAGATGAAAAAGAAAAAAAAAATGATGAAAAAACAAACAAAAGTGAAATACTCTGTGTTAATGATTACGGAATTGATTAAAGAACTCTCGCCTAGATTTAGAGTTCTGCGGCCAAAGGGGTGCGTTAGCTACGCTGGCTTTTTTCTGGCCGCACCTTTTAAATACCGCTGGTATTTAGAGTTCACAGAATGGCTGCGTTAGGCTCCAAAAAAGGAGCGTATGGCATATTTACCGCATCTTCAACTCTCGATACCAGCGGTGCTTACGGACGCGGCCAGCTTAAAAAACGTGCTCGTGCACAATTCCACAAAAAATAAAAAAGAACTAAGTTACAAAAAATAAAAAAATATTTACAAACATTGGAAAAATATTACAACAATTTTAAAATAATTACACCTACTCTAAGCCCCCTAATAAAATAACAAAGCCCCCCAAAATAAAAAAATGCCCTACCCTATTCTAAATTAAAAAAGTTCAAAGCTCTTTTACCTTACCAGCCCTGAACAGGGCCCTTTGCGGGGTATGCCCCAAAAAATTCAGCTCTTTTGCCTGTAAAAAAACACATACAATACCCCCACCCACATACCCCTAATCTAACCCAAACCCCCCTTAAATAAACCTAACACTAAGCCCCTGAAGACCTTCCTACCTTATCTTCACCTCACCGGGTATCACCGATCGGTCCTGGCTCCAAAATCTTCATCCAACCCAAGCGGGGGCTGGCGATCCATAATCCTGCGGCTGAAGAGGTCCAGAAGAGGCTCCAAAGTCTTCATCCTATCCGGGAAGAAGAGGCGATCAAGACCGGCAACCATCTTGATCCAAGCGGCATCTTCTATCTTCATCCGATGAGGAACGGCTCCATCGTGAAAACCTCCAGCGCGGACCAATCTTCTTCTGACGACGTCCAACTGAAGAATGACGGTTCCTTTAAGGGACGTCATCCAAGATGGCGTCCCTCGAATTCCGATTGGCTGATAGGATTCCGATCAGCCAATAGAATGCGAGCTCAATCTGATTGGCTGATCGGATCGGCCAATCGGATTGAACTTGATTCTGATTGGCTGATTCCATCAGCCAATCAGAATTTTCCTGCCTTAATTCCGATTGGCTGATAGAATCCTATCAGCCAATCGGAATTCGAGGGACCCATCTTGGATGACGTCATTTTAAGGAACCGTCATTCGGCGAGTAGGCGAGTAGGTAGAAGATGCCGCTTGGATCAAGATGGTTGCCGGTCTGGATCGCCTCTTCTTCCCGGATAGGATGAAGACTTTGGAGCCTCTTCTGGACCTCTTCAGCCTCAGGATTATGGATCGCCAGCCCCCGCTTGGGTTGGATGAAGATTTTGGAGCCAGGACCGATCGGTGATACCCGGTGAGGTGAAGATAAGGTAGGAAGATCTTCAAGGGATTAGTGTTAGGTTTATTTAAGGGGGGTTTGGGTTAGATTAGGGGTATGTGGGTGGTGGGTTGTAATGTTGGGGGGGGTATTGTATGTGTTTTTTTACAGGCAAAAGAGCTGAATTTCTTGGGGCATGCCCCGCAAAGGGCCCTGTTCAGGGCTGGTAAGGTAAAAGAGCTTTGAACTTTTTTAATTTAGAATAGGGTAGGGCATTTTTTTATTTTGGGGGGCTTTGTTATTTTATTAGGGGGCTTAGAGTAGGTGTAATTAGTTTAAAATTGTTGTAATATTTTTCTAATGTTTGTAAATATTTTTTTATTTTTTGTAACTTAGTTCTTTTTTATTTTTTGTACTTTAGTTAGTTTATTTCATTGTAGTTATTTGTTGGTATTGTATTTAATTCATTTATTGATAGTGTAGTGTTAGGTTTAATTGTAGGTAATTGTAGGTATTTTATTTAATTTATTTATTGATAGTGTAGTGTTAGGTTTAATTGTAACTTAGGTTAGGATTTATTTTACAGGTAAATTTGTAATTATTTTAACTATTTTAGCTATTAAATAGTTCTTAACTATTTAATAGCTATTGTACCTAGTTAAAATAAATACAAAGTTACCTGTAAAATAAATATAAATCCTAAAATAGCTATAATATAATTATAATTTATATTGTAGCTATATTAGGGTTTATTTTACAGGTAAGTATTTAGCTTTAAATAGGAATAATTTATTTAATAAGAGTTAATTTATTTTGTTAGAATAAAATTATATTTACCTTAGGGGGGTGCTAGTGTTAGGGTTAGACTTAGCTTTAGGGGTTAATACATTTATTACAGTAGCGGCGAGATTAGGTCGGCAGATTAGGGGTTAATAATTGAAGTTAGGTGTCGGCGATATTAGGGAGGGCAGATTAGGGGTTAAAACTATTTATTATAGGGTTATTGAGGCGGGAGTGAGGTGGATTAGGGGTTAATAACTTTATTATAGTAGCGGTGCGGTCCGCTCGGCAGATTAGGGGTTAATAAGTGTAGGCAGGTGGAGGCGACGTTGAGGGGGGCAGATTAGGGGTTAATAAATATAATATAGGGGTCGGCGGTGTTAGGGGCAGCAGATTAGGGGTACATAGGGATAACGTAGTTGGCGGCAGTGTACGGAGCGGAAGATTAGGGGTTAAAAAATGTAAATATAGTGGAGGCGATGTGGGGGGACCTCGGTTTAGGGGTACATAGGTAGTTTATGGGTGTTAGCGTACTTTAGAGCACAGTAGTTAAGAGCTTTATAAACCGGAGTTAGCCCAGAAAGCTCTTAACTACTGACTTTTTTCTGCGGCTGGAATTTTGTCGTTAGATTTCTAACGCTCACTTCAGCCACGACTCTAAATACCGGCGTTAGAAAGATCCCATTGAAAAGATAGGATACGCAAATTACGTAAGGGGATCTGCGTTATGGAAAAGTCGCGGCTGGAAAGTGAGCGTTAGACCCTTTCCTGACTGACTCCAAATACCGGCGGTAGCCTAAAACCAGCGTTAGGAGCCTCAGAGAAAAGCCAGGAGTTAAGAGCTTTCTGGGCTAACGCCGGTTCATAAAGCTCTTAACTAATGTGCTCTAAAGTACACTAACACCCATAAACTACCTATGTACCCGTAAACCGAGGTCCCCCCACATCGCCGCCACTCTATTAAATTTTTTTAACCTCTAATCTGCCGACCGCACACCGCCGCAACCTACGTTATCCCTATGTACCCCTAATCTGCTGCCCCTAACACCGCCGACCCCTATATTATATTTATTAACCCATAATCTGCCGCCCCCAACGTCACCACCACCTACCTACAATTATTAACCCCTAATCTGCCGACCGGACCTCACCGCTACTATAATAAATGTATTAACCCCTAAAGCTGTCTAACCCTAACACTAACACCCCCTTACGTTAAATATAATTTAAATCTAACGAAATAAAATAAATCTTATTAAATAAATGAATCTTATTTAAAGCTAAATACTTACCTGTAAAATAAACCCTAATATAGCTACAATATAAATTATAGTTATATTGTAGCTATTTTAGGATTAATATTTATTTTACAGGCAACTTTGTATTTATTTTAACTAGGTACAATAGCTATTAAATAGTTAAGAACAATTTAATAGCTACCTAGTTAAAATAATTAAAAATTACCTGTAAAATTAATCCTAACCTAAGTTACAAATACACCTAACACTACACTATCAATAAATTAATTAAATAAAATACCTACAATTATCTACAATTAAACCTAACACTACACTATCAATAAATAAATTAAATACAAATGCCTACAAATAAATACAATTAAATAAACTAACTAAAGTACAAAAAATAAAAAAATAACTAAATTACAAAAAATAAAAAAATAATTTACAAACATAAAAATATTACAACAATTTTAAGCTAATTACACCTACTCTAAGCCCCCTAATAAAATAACAAAGCCCCCCAAAATAAAAAAAATGCCCTACCCTATTCTAAAATAAAAATTGAAAAGCTCTTTTACCTTACCAGCCCTTAAAAGGGCCTTTTGCGGGGCATGCCCCAAAGAATTCTGCTCTTTTGCCTGTAAAAAAACCCCATACAATACCCCCCCAACATTACAACCCACCACCCACATACCCCTAATCTAACCCATGATGAGGTCCATCATCCGGCTGAAGTCTTCTATCAAGCGGCATCTTCAATCTTCTTTCTTCCGGATCCATCTTCATCCCGCCGACGACTTCCCGACGAATGACGGTTCCTTTAAGGGACGTCATCCAAGATGGCATCCCTCGAATTCCGATTGGCTGATAGGATTCTATCAGCCATTCAGAATTAAGGTAGGAAAATTCTGATTGGCTGATGGAATCAGCCAATCAGATTCAAGTTCAATCCGATTGGCTGATCCAATCAGCCAATCAGATTGAGCTTGCATTCTATTGGCTGTTCCGATCAGCCAATAGAATGTGAGCTCAATCTGATTGGCTGATTGGATCAGCCAATCGGATTGAACTTGAATTTGATTGGCTGATTCCATCAGCCAATCAGAATTTTTCTACCTTAATTCTGATTGGCTGATAGAAGTCGTTGGCCAGGATGGATGTTCCGCGTAGGCGGGATGAAGATGGATCCGGAAGAAAGAAGATTGAAGATGCAGCTTGATAGAAGACTTCAGCCGGATGATGGACCTCTTCAGCCCCCGCTTGGATCAAGACTTCAGCCGGATGACGGACCTCTTCAGCCCGATGATGGACCTCTTCAGCCCCCGCTTGGGCTTGGATGAAGACTTCGGAGCCTCTTCTGGACGGATCGGTGATACCCGGTGTGGTGAAGATAAGGTAGGAAGATCTTCAGGGGCTTAGTGTTAGGTTTATTTAAGGGGGGTTTGGTTTAGATTTGGGGTATGTGGGTGGTGGGTTGTAATGTTGGGGTGGGGTTATTGTATGTTTTTTTTACAGGCAAAAGAGCAGAATTCTTTGGGGCATGCCCCGCAAAAGGCCCTTTTAAGGGCTGGTAAGGTAAAAGAGCTTTTCAATTTTTATTTTAGAATAGGGTAGGGCATTTTTTTTATTTTGGGGGGCTTTGTTATTTTATTAGGGGGCTTAGAGTAGGTGTAATTAGCTTAAAATTTTTGTAATATTTTTATTTATTTGTAGGTATTTGTATTTAATTAATTTATTGATAGTGTAGTGTTAGGTTTAATTGTAGATAATTGTAGGTATTTTATTTAATTCATTTATTGATAGTGTAGTGTTAGGTGTATTTGTTACTTAGGTTAGGATTTATTTTACAGGTAATTTTGTAATTATTTTAACTAGGTAGCTATTAAATAGTTCTTAACTATTTAATAGCTATTGTACCTAGTTAAAATAAATACAAAGTTGCCTGTAAAATAAATATTAATCCTAATATAGCTACAATATAATTATAATTTATATTGTAGCTATATTAGGGTTTATTTTACAGGTAAGTATTTAGCTTTAAATAGGATTAATTTATTTAATAAGATTTATTTTATTTCGTTATTATAGTAGCGGTGAGGTCCGGTCGGCAGATTAGGGGTTAATAATTGTAGGTAGGTGGCGGCGACGTTGGGGGGGGCAGATTAGGGGTTAATAAATATAATATAGGGGTTGGCGGTGTTAGGGGCAGCAGATTAGGGGTACATAGGGATAATGTAGGTTGCGGCGGTGTACGGAGCGGCAGATTAGGGGTTAATAATAAAATGCAGGGGTCAGCGATAGCGGGGGCGGCAGATTAGTGGTTAATAAGTGTAAGGTTAGGGGTGTTTATACTCGGGGTACATGTTAGGGTGTTAGGTGCAGACTTAGGAAGTGTTGTCCCATAGGAAACAATGGGGCTGCGTTAGGAGCTGAACGCTGCTTTTTTGCAGGTGTTAGGTTTTTTTTCAGCTCAAACGGCCCCATTGTTTCCTATGGGGGAATCCTGCACGAGCACGTTTTTGAAGCTGGCCGCGTCCGTAAGCACCGCTGGTATTTAGAGTTGCAGTGGCGGTAAATGATGCTCTACCCTCCCTTTTTGGAGCCTAACGCAGCCCTTCTGTGAACTCTAAATACCAGCTGTATTTAAAAGGTGCGGGGGAAAAAAAGCATGCGTAGCTAACGCACCCCTTTGGCCGCAGAACTCTAAATCTAGCGATTAGAAAGATAAAACAATTAACAAAACTAAGAGTCTCCTTATTAGCAGAAGACCAGATGAGAATGAAAATTCCAACAGAAAACAGATTTCAAAAGCAGCCATGATAGATATCTTCACAGAAATTCACCAATATCAGAGAAAAAAATAAATAAACAGTATTTCTCGCTTCAGTTATATGAAATAAAGAAGCTCAGTATAGATCAAGCTGGTATTAAGAGTACGAACAGGTGAAGGGATCTCTTTTTGAGCATATGTTTTCTCCTTAATGTTATCCCCTACTGTTTTCAAATGTAAGATTCAATATTCCAGAATCTCATTTTAAATAGAAGTCCCAGTGAATACATTTTTCCAGGCACCCAGCAAGGATGAATTTACAGAATATCAGAAAAACTTCGCCTGTGTTGTTGTCTTCACTGAGATTAAGCTTGAAAACAGCATATGAGAGGCTACATAAGGTTATAGACAAATACATATTCAAGTTATAATCAGAAGTAAAAGGAATCATCAAACACCTCCCACTCTCAGACTAGAATACCAATCCACAGGACATACCATGTTCTTCTTGTATATAACACAGCATACCTTTAATTTGGAAGCCATTACATAGTATACCCTCAACTTGCATAGGAATCTGTAAAGTTTGAGGTATTTCACAAAGAGGCTGTTACGGAGTGGAATGGGTCGGTATAGGGCCCTAATTGGCTATTCCCCGGTTAGGTCCCCACACCAAGGATTCAGCCATGCGAAGAGATGCAGTGCATCAGGGTAACTATGGGGTGACGACTATGTGCATGCATGCTCACGCAACTCCACACCTCCTCCGCAGCAGGTTAGACTTCAAGATTTCACATTTTGATTAATTGCTCTATAAGACCTTTTTACTGTCCACTAGTGGTACTTCATGGCCCAGGTAAGTCTCTTTTTCTTATTTTTCTATCATAGCAATGGCTGTCTTACTGTCACTCAACTTGTCAGACCTGCAAATTAAAGTCTTCTCTTCACAATTAAAAGTGAGACATATTATATCTAATGTTGTAATTTCTGCTGCTTACTTTGACCTTTGTTAAGCTGGGCTTGAAACTATTGTACTGTAAGCAGCTAGAGAAACAATTACTGCCACCGATCTGAATTGTTTCTGGAATTAACCCCAGGTTTCCCTAACTGGTGTAATAGTATGGGCTCTGTTCTTGTGTGCTAGAAAGCATTAACTAAGGCAGATAGGTGTATGGTGAAAAATTATTTTGACTTTAACATTCCGAGTAATGATTAGAAGAGCATAATGCAGGGATGGGCCATGCAGGCTGCACACTGGGGACTCTACATTCCTGTGGGAACAGTACAGTGCGTGCCGTCAGATGGGTGGTACCTGAGTCAAACATATGTCTCTATAAGGTTGGTAAAAATGTATTTAAAATGTGGTTCAGGATGATCTTGAATGTTTGGTGAAAGATGCCCCTTTCCACTTTGTAAGAGCTTCTGCCGCTTCATGTAGTTTTGATGCATTATTTTTAAATAGATAATTTAATGGTTGAGTAATTAACACAAACTACAGATGGCTTTCAGGGGCCCTTGTTCAATATATCCTTCAATATATTCACACACTTATTTAAAAAAGTAAGTATTATACGTTACATCTGTAATAAAGGGATGCTTACATTTGTTTGACAAATGCTCTATACGAATGGTTGGTAATAAAAGATGAATACCTAATAGTACAGGCAAAAATATTGAAAATACAAAGGCCTAGATTACGAGTTGTGCATTAGGGTTAAAAAGCAATGTTAAGAGGTCCTAACGCTGCTTTTTAATGCCCGCTGGTATTACAAGCCTTGCAGGTACAGGTGTACTGATCACTTTTTTGGCCAGATTCGGAAATACCGCAAATCCACTTACGTCAATTGCGAATCCTATATTTTCAATGGGACTTGCATAGCGCCGGTATTACGAGTCTGACCATAGTGAGCAGTAAACCCTCTCCTGTCAAGACTGGTACCGCATTTAAAAGTAGTTAAGAGTTTTACACTACAACGCCGTAGCATAAAACTCTTAACTAAAGTGCTAAAAAGTACACTAACACCCATAAACTACCTATTAACCCCTAAACCGAGCCCACCCCCCACATCACAAACACTAAAATAAATATTTTAACCCCTAATCTGTCGAACCGGACATCGCCGCCACTATAATAAACATATTAACCCCTAAACTGCCGCACTCCCGCATCGCAAACACTAGTTAAATATTATTAACCCCTAACCTGCCATCCCTAACATCGTCGCCACCTACCTACATTTATTAACCCCTAATCTTCCGCCCCCAACGTCGCCACCACTATATTAAATGTATTAACCCCTAAACCTAAGTCTAACCCTAACCCTAACACCCCCTAACTTAAATATAATTACAATAAATCTAAATAAAATTACTATCATTAACTAATTAATTCCTATTTAAAACTAAATATTTACCTATAAAATAAACCCTAAGCTAGCTACAATATAACTAATAGTTACATTGTATCTAGCTTAGGGTTTATTTTTATTTTACAGGCAACTTTGTATTTATTTTAACTAGGTAGAATAGTTATTAAATAGTTATTAACTTTTTAATAACTACCTAGCTAAAATAAATACAAATTGAGCTGTAAAATAAAACCTAACCTAAGTTACAATTACACCTAACACTACACTACAATTAAATTAATTACCTAAATTAAATACAATTAATTACAATTAAATAGAATTATCTAAAGTACGAAAAAAACAAACACTAAATTACAGAAAATATTAAAGAAATTACAAGATTTTTAAACTAATTACACCTACTCTAATCCCCCAAACAAAATAAAAAGCCCCCCAAAATAAATAAAAGGCCTAACCTACACTAAAAAATTACAAATAGCCCTTAAAAGGGCCTTTTGCGGGGCATTGACCCAAAGTGATCAGCTCTTTTACCTGTAAAAAAAAAAGTACAAATACCCCCCAACATTAAAACCCACCACCCACACAACCAACCCTACTCTAAAACCCACCCAATCCCCCCTTAAAAAAAAACTAACACTAACCCCTTGAAGATCACCTTACCGGGAGACGTCTTCACCCAACCGGACAGAAGTGGTCCTCCAGACGGGCAGAAGTCTTTATCCAACCAGGCAGAAGTGGTCCTCCAGACGGGCAGAAGTCTTCATCCAGACGGCATCTTCTATCTTCATCCATCCGGCGCGGAGCGGGTCCATCTTCAAGACATCCGGCGCGGAGCATCCTCTTCTTTCCACGGCTTCTTGCTAAATGAAGGTTCCTTTAAATGACGTCATCCAAGATGGCGTCCCTTCAATTCCGATTGGCTGATAGAATTCTATCAGCCAATTGGAATTAAGGTAGGAAAAATCCTATTGGCTGATGCAATATTTTAGAATAGGGTTGGTTGTGTGGGTGGTGGGTTTTAATGTTGGGGGGATATTTGTACTTTTCTTTTACAGGTAAAAGAGCTGATTACTTTGGGGCAATGCCCAGCAAAATGCCCTTTTAAGGGCTATTTGTAATTTAGTGTAGGGTAGGGCTTTTTTTTATTTTGGGGGGCTTTTTTATTTTGTTAGGGGGATTAGAGTAGGTGTAATTAGTTTAAAAATCTTGTAATTTGTTTATTATTTTCTGTAATTTAGCATTTTTTTTTTTCCGTGCTTTAGATAATTTTATTTCATTGTAATTAATTGTATTTAATTTAGGTAATTAATTTAATTGTAGTGTAGTGTTGGGTGTAATTGTAACTTAAGTTAGGTTTTATTTTACAGGTCAATTTGTATTTATTATAGCTAGGTAGTTATTAAATAGTTAACTATTAAATACCTATTCTACCTAGTTAAAATAAATACAAAGTTGCCTGTAAAATAAAAATAAACCCTAAGCTAGATACAATGTAACTATTAGTTATATTGTAGCTAGCTTAGGGTTTATTTTATAGGTAAGTATTTAGTTTTAAATAGGAATTATTTAGTTAATTGTAGTAATTTTATTTAGATTTATTTAAATTATATTTAAGTTAGGGGGTGTTAGGGTTAGAATCAGGTTTAGGGGTTAATAACTTTATTATAGTGGCGGCGACATTGGGGGTGGCAGATTAGGGGTTAATAATTGTAGGTAAGTTGCGGCGACATAGGGAGCAGCAGATTAGGGGTTAATAAATAAAATGTAGGTGTCGGCGATGTTGGGGGCGGCAGATTAGGAGTTCATAAGTATAATGTAGGTGGCGGCAGTGTCCGGAGTGGCAGATTAGGGGTTAATAATATAATGCAGGTGTCTGCGATGTTGGGGGTGGCAGATTAGGGGTTAATAAGTGTAATATCAGGGGTGTTTAGACTCCGGTTCATGTTAGGGTGTTAGGCGTAGACATAAATGTTATTTCCCCATAGGAATCAATGGGGCTGCGTTAGGAGCTTTACGTTGCTTTTTTGCAGGTGTTAGGTTTTTTTTCAGCCGGCTCTCCTCCATTGATTCCTATAGGGATATTGTGCACGAGCACATTTTACCAGCTCACCGCTAACGTAAGCAGCGCTGGTATTGAGGTGAGATGTGGAGCTAAATTTTGCTCCACGCTCACTTTTTTGCGGCTAACGCCGGGTTTTTAAAACCGGTAATACCAGCCCTGTCTGTAAGTGAGCGGTGAGCATAAACTGCTCGTTAGCATCGCACAGCCTCTAACGCAAAACTCGTAATCTAGGCAAAAGTTTTTTTAGTATTTGTAATGAAAGATTCAGCCAAACCAAATTTTTTTGCCAGTGCACATCTTTAGTAAAAGTGCATCACTTTCAGGACTTTTTTTTCTATCTATCTATCTATCTATCTATCTATCTATCTATCTATCTATTATCTATCTATCTATCTATCTATCTATCTATTTATCTATCTATCATCTTTAAATTAAAATATAATTTTATACTGTGTGCTGTGTGAAGAACTTAACTATTTCTTCTTTTTTTAGAGCACCTTTGTGTTAGAACTCAAGCAATAGCCAGAACTGAGTTTTGTAACGTGCCCCATAGAAATCTCTTATGGGAGGGATTTAGAGTTGTTGCACTATAAGACCACCAGACTATAGCAAGTCTGAGGCTTTTGCATTAGTGCTAACATTTTACTTTCATCTTGTAATATGGAAGCAAAAATTGAAGCACAATGGCGCTACCATTTTTACTTTCGACTTGTAATCAAGGCCAATGTATTTCCTTTTTAAATAAGAAATTTACTGTGGAATTTAAATTAGCATTCTTCTGAGTATTTTTCTTACAAATCTTAATGTGTGATTTTAATATGATTTTTAAAGTGAACTTTAATTATAATTAATTATAATTCTGACTTTGTACTTTCACTGCAGTTATGCATGTTTCTCTCCACTTACATAGCTTTAGGGAATACCCAGTGTTCTCCAAAGAAAAATTTACCCGCTGGGTGGCCTTATGAAGTAGCTGTGTGGGAGCAGTGTAATTCTTTGTAATATGATAATATTTTTGTGCAATTTAATTGCAATTATATACAGATATGGTTGAAAGTATTGGTTGAGATTAGGCATCTGCATATGAAAAAGGGTTATTTCCGGGGTGTATGATGGAGTTATTCTGAGTGAGTGTAGGAGTGTATACACATTCCTCCAGAGTGGTTGAATAACTGGGCAGGACCACCATATGTGTAGTTCCGCACCGCTGGCTCCACATTTCCTCCAGCATAAGGGGGACTGTGTGCTGTAGATCCTGTGTAGGACAATTGGAATTAAATGCCATCAGACTAGGATTTTGTAGTGGAGTTCCCATAAAGTGGTGCAGTGTAGTAGTTTCTTGGTTGCTATAATCCTATTATGCCAGATATCGGGCTCAGCAGTAAACCCTATTTCTCTCTCCCATGCGCAGTGCTGTGGAATTTTGAAAGAGGAGTGGGAATTGATAAGGAGATTGTAATGAAAGGAGATGAGGTGTTTGATGTTGTGTGCATTTTGCCAAGCATTCTCCCAGAGTGATAACAGCCTCAGTGACTGTTTGGGGTATCCCCATGTGCGTAGGCGTGTGCTTAAACGGTATGCCTCAAATGTAAGTCTCGGAGGCAGCTGAAATTAAGCACATAGGTCAGGGTGGGAGAGCCATGTTCCATTTTCATAGAAATCCGTCACTCGTAAGATCTGTCGATGTGCCCATGTGTCAGGGTGAGAGTCAGAAAGACAGAAGAGGGCGCTAGGAATAGAGAGTGTGCAGGAGATGGGTGCGGGGATATGGTCGGGTTGTGTCTGATTTGGTCCCAGAACTGAAAGGCATGTTTGAATATTGGGTGTATGCTATCTAGATTTCATCTGTAGTGATTAGGGATCCAGAGAGAATCCGAAAGAGCTATGTCAGAGGGTAGTATTGATGATTCTACTAGAAACCAGCCCGGTTGTTGTTCCGAGTCTTTCCATCTCAATATGTGTGAGAGTCTGGCAGCATTATAGTATAAGATTATATTTGGTAAGGCAAGGCCGCCTTGTGCGATAGACTTCTCCAGAGTTCGCCCAGAGGTCCTGGGTCTCTTGTCCTTCTACACATAGGTGGTGATCATGCTCTGGAGCCTGTTGAGAACAGATCTGGGGACATTGTACGGAATGGATCTGAACAGATATGTGACCTTAGGGAGGAAGGACATCTTGATCGCAGCTATGCGTCCTGTCCATGAGATTTCCCGGAACTCCCACGATTCAAGCAGTTTCCTGAACTCCCCAAGCCTATCTCCATAGTTTTTAACTACGGTAGTGGAGGGGTCTGGACTAAGGTGAACCCCTAGGATCCTGATGGAGGTCGTACTCCACTGAAATTGGTATGTCCTCTCTAAGTGTTTGAGGTCATTAGGGGGAATATTTATAGAGGGAGCCTCTGTCTTTGAGAAATTAAGTTTATAGAAGCTTAAATTACTAAAGTTCTTTAATATTGTAAAACTGCAGGTAGTGACTCTTTGGGGATGTCATGAATAGAGTTACATCATCTGCATATAAGGAGATTTTGTGGGTGTGAGTCCTGATCGAGAGTCCTTTGACTTGTGAGTCTTGTCTAATACATTGGGCTAGAGGTTGAATTGCTAGTGCAAACAAGAGAGGTGACAATGGGCAACCCTGTCTAGTGCCATTAGCTATACTAAACATAGGGGACTGGAATCCAACTCCCCGCACTCTGGCCGAGGGGTGTCCATAGAGGGCTCGTACTGCATAGATAAATTCATTGGGGATTCAAAAGGCTCTCATGGTCTCCCACAAATAATCCCATCTGACCCTGTCAAACGCCTTTTCGGCATCAAGAGACATGGCCAGGAGGGTGGTGTCTGTTCTTGATGCAAGGTTAAGGAGAGTAAGTATTCGTCGGGTCGCATCAGGGCCTTCTCTGTCAGGGATAAAGCCTACCCGATCATTCACTATAAGGGATGGGATAATTCTTGAAACTATGTTGGCTTGAAGTTTGGCGTAGATCTTGGTGTCAAGATTAATTAATTAATGAGATAGGGTGGTAGCTGCTACAGAGGTCTGGGGGTTTGCCCGGCTTTAAAATTGTCACTATCATAGCCTCCAGAAATTCTGCTTTAAAAGAGCCTCCCGATATTATCTCCTGAAAGAATCTGCAGACAATGGGGGTTAAAAGGTGGGGAAAAGTTTTATAGAATCTAGCTGTGAAGCCACCGGGGCCAGGTGATTTCCCTAATTTCATGGCTTGAATGATTTTCGCTATTTCTTCAATCGTTACTGGAGCTGTAAGTGTGGGGGTGTCCTCCAGATTCAGCAAAGGGAGAGATAGAGAATTAAGGAAAGAGGAAATTTCCACTTGAGTATAAGGAGGAGAATTCAAGTCTGCTTCAATATTATATAGGGTTTGATAATATCGCTTAAAGGTGTCTCCTATATCTGCGGGGGGGGGAAACTTTTTTCCCGGAAAGGTTTTGTAGGAACATTATTCGAGATTGGGCAGTGCGATGCTTAAGTTTCATTGCTAAAAGGGAGGAGGCTTTATTGCCTTGGTGATAGCAAATTCTTTTGAATTTTTCTAGCATGTTTACTTTCTTGAGCTCCGGAGCTTGAATTTGCCTAGAAATTTCAACTATTTCTTTATTTACTGTGCTCGAGTATGAGAGGGAAAGTTCAGTTCTTAATTTTCTTAGTTTTATCATTAGGGAGGATAGAGTAGCTCCGCTTCTCGAGCAAACTTCTGTCTCCATCTGTATGAAGTGTCCCCTCACAACATCTTTGAGAGTGGCCCATAGATTTTGTGCCGTAGTCTGGTTATCGTCATTTAGGCTTAAAAAGTCAGTAATCTTAGTTTGAAGGTCAGTTTTGAGAGTGGGATCTGTAACGGTCCAATCCTGCATGCGCCATAAGGGAGGAGGAAAGGATGTTAGACATGGACCTAGTCGAAGATGTATGGAGTCATGGTCAGACCAGGAAACTGATATAGGAGATGTTATGTAAACATTTAGCACTGGTGAAGAAATAATCGATACGGGTATGTGATTTGTGTGGTGAGGAATAAAATGTGAAATCCCTCTCCTGTGAGTGGAGCGCCCGCCATGCGTCATATAAGTCATATTGGGCGATTAGAGATTGAAAGGCCTTGGATAGAGAGTGGGAGGCTCTATCATATCGAGAGAATGGAGGACCTGTTCTATTGAGCGTTGTGTCCCATATCAGGTTGCAGTCTCCCCCTACAATTAGTTCCCCCTGTTTTACATCCGAGACCGAACTGAGAAGTGATCTAAGGAATTTAATCTGTTTGTTGTTGGGTGCATAGAGATTGAGAAGTGTGACTAGATGTTTATTAAGTTTGCAAACTATAATGATGAATCTGGCTTGAGGGTCTGACTCAACTTAGATATGTTCATAGGATAGGTTCAAGATTCTTGCCTATATATATGGCTACCCCTCTGGATTTGGAAGAGAACAAGGATTCTATAAGTGTGGGAAACCATTTAGAGGTACGTATGATCCCAGGGGCCGGTGTCCAGTGAGTCTCCTGGATAAAAGCAATGTCTGTTTCACTTTTACGTAGGTATGTGAAGAGGAGGCTGCGCTTGGTAGTTGAATTAATTCCCTGGACATTTAGTGTGAGTAAGGAGAGACCTTCCATGGTTGCGGGGAGGGAGGTAGGTGAAGAGGAAATGATGAGGAAAGGAGAGGAAGAAAGAGGGCGAGAGGTATATGAGGGGGTATTTTCCCAGGTCACTAAACTCAAAAAGAAGCTTGATCTAGCAAACTTTTATAGAGCAGGGCTTGTGAGTATAATTAGATACAACTAAGTGTTAGGTATTTCAAAGAGGTATGGGTGTTCAGCGGTCCAGAGCCGCTTTGGTTGAAAAGAAACAAAGGGAGAGGGGAGATAGGTAGGCGGAGAAAAATTTATCTAGCCTAAAATAGGCTAATTGGTAGAGAGAGGAAAAAAATGTATATGAGTGGTCTAGCATGGAAATGTCTAGTAAGGCAAATTCGAAGAATAGGGTGATGTGAAGATGCGGGAAATGGTTGAGGAGTGAAGAGAATAGGTGTGTAAGAGAGAGGGAGAAGTGCTCGGACATGAGGCACCTCCCAGTTTATGTATGCGAGAATGGATGGGTGAGGAAGTTTGGGAATATAGGAGTTCAATATGAAACTACTAAAGATGTAGAAGGGTTCAGGGTTGTATCGAATACTGTGTATGATTAATGGGAAGGGAAGGATGGGAATAGGGTTGCCTAGAGATATAGTGATGTGAAGAGGAGCTGGGTGTTGTGTGTTGGTCACAGAGTTGTGCCTAGATTAAGTAAACTAGGTCAAGGTAGAGTCTGAGTGTAGGAACAACCGCTTTTAGAGAGGAAGGGGTTTGTTCAATAGAGGGGGCCAGATGAAATTTGAAAAGGAGGATAGAGAGAATGAGTAAAAGATCAAACTAACAATATAACATTTGAACACAACATAATTAGGTATTACTAGCTATAACATAACATTCTAAAACAAATATATGTGGGCCTAGTATTATAGTGAAACTAAGGAATGTTACTAATATGTATCCTGGTTTTGAATCCATTAATCATCCCCTGTGGTACTTAGGCATCTTCTCTTATCAGAGAGTTGTGAATTCTTCCCTGGGGGAGCCTGAAGGGAGATCGTAGACAGTGGGGGACTACAAATATATAAGTTAATGAGTAAAGAGATAGGTAAGGAGGAGGAACCTAGAGCCAGAAGAGAGTAAGGTATGTACCCGTATGTGGGCTCCAGGCTTACCTGGATAAGGAACTTCTGATGAGAGGATCTTCTTTATGGGGGCCGACTACTAAAGGGCTAAATCAGAGTAAGATATGTACCCATATGTGAGCCCAGGTCGGTCCTCATTTGGAAGTCTCAGACAGAGAGGTGGATAGTCTTTGTGGAATAAGACTCTACATGTGTCCAGGGCCTAATCCTCTTTCATCTTCTTCTTGGCGGGTAGGTGTAGGGTTCGGTGGCCACCACTCTAGGGCTGCTAAGTTGAGGTCTTTGGAATTGCCCTGCTTCTTGGTGGTGGTATCAGGAGTGGTCGAAAGTCCCAAAGTATGAAGTAGTTTGAGACCTTGATCTAGAGATGAGATCAGATATGAATGGTCTTCGTGTTGTAGAAATAGCTTCACCGGAAAGCCCCCTCTATATTTTATCTTGTGATGTCTCAGTGCTTGTGTGAATTGTTGGAAAGTTCTCCTTTTAGCTAAGGTGTGTGGGGAGAGATCCGGGAAGATTTGCAGGTTTTGTTAGGGTTCTTTAAGTGGTTTATTGTTGAAAGAAGCTCTCAATATCCTCTCCTTAATTGTGTAGTAGTGAAGGCAGAGAATGACATCTCTTGGGGTATCTATGGTAGAATTGCGAGGCCGCGAGGCTCTGTGTGCTCTATCTATCAGAAGCTCTTGTTCTGTAGCTGTACCCAGGAGGTCCTTGAAGAGGGCAATGAGATAATTCTGGAGTTCAGCCCGAGACACTTCTTCAGAGATGCCTCTAATCCGGAGGTTATTTCGGCGGGATCTATTTTCAAGGTCCGCTAGTTTGGTCTCCAGATCTGAGATCTGTTCTGCGAGATTTTGAGAGTAGGCGACCAGATTGGAATGATCAGTTGCCAGAACCTCATGTTTCTTCTCCATTATCTCTGTCCATTCCCCAAGTTTGGAGATGTCCCGCTTGAGTTCGCTGACAGATTGGCGAAGGTCTTGTCTCAAGGATGTATAATGAGTGTCCATCTTATCAGATAACAGTTTGACAGATTCTAAGAAGGTGAATTGTGAGAGTGTGGCTCTGTCCTTACGAGGGTTATCTGTTTTAGTATTTTCGGAGAAGAATGGTGTAGAATCTCTAGAATCTTCACCGGAAAGATCTGGGTCCGACAGGTTCTTACTATGGAAGTGGTCAGTGAGAGTTCTTTTAGGGTTCTCCTGATGTTTTGGTTTTCTCTTTACTGAGTTTGCCATAATTATTAGAGTGGAACACAAAATCTCTGGAATTTAGCGTGGAATACTTCTTCCTCATTTAGAATTGGAAACTGGGAGGGGGACCAAGCCGGCACCTCTACACGTAAGGTTTTAGCCCTTCATTACCCTTTTCAGGCCTTAAGAAAAGGTGGTCAGAGACATCAAGGCCCAGGTGGGGGGGCTGGTATGGTTGGGGTTTTAGGGCCAAGATTGCATGCCTTGGGGTGTGCTTCTGAGTTGATCAGATCAAGATATGTCCAATCTGTCAAATGTTTAGAAAGGATCCCTATCCGGGGGAGGTGCCACCTCTGGGCGAGCCCGGGAAAAGGAGCGTGGGTATGACCCGCAGTCCTACGGGGCTGCGGGAAAGGGAGGAGAGGGGTCTCTATGCAGCGGATGTGGGAGTCTGTGTCAGAGCTGCATAAGTAGCTGATTAGAGGGTAGCAAGATAAAGGACCCCCTGTATGATAGGGAGTAGTGCCTACTTAATAAAAAGGAGAGAGTGAGTGAATGGTATGATCCTATTAGGTAAAGCTGATATGGCCTGAAATGATGGGGGGGGGGGGGGAGAGTGGTAGAGTTTCTAAATATATTGTCAAATCCCTCTCCTAAACCACTCTCAGGGTGCACCTTTCTTTTGTAAGGGTTAAGAGCTAAATTTATCCTGTAATAGATGAGGAAAGAGTGGATCAGAGTTATGTGACAGGCACTAACAGGGTATACTTATTCCACCCAGGCCCCTATATGCTCCTGTGTGCTTGTTTCGGAGCTTTTAAATGATGGGATGTAGCTATATTTAATTGGTAGGAGAGGTGTAGGGTGTTGCGCTGGGGTTCTTGCGATTATATTTTTTTCCCAGGGAAAGGTCTCCACCGTCAGAGAACACCTCTGTTTGAGTGTGATGTGGGACTCAATATGGCGTCTGTTCGCGCCAAAAGCGCCAAAAGCTCCCGAGCAGGGATGTAAGATCTCCTAATACTCTGCATGACCTGAGCAGGTATGTAGCTTCTAAATCCTCAGTAACCAGCCGACCAGTGGCCCTGGCGTGGGGGAGTCGTGAGAAGTTTCTCTGTGAATGTGCAAATCGTATAGAGTTGTGCGCAGTTCTGAATCCATGCACAGCTGCGATGGCTGAGAGAGGCAGCAGGGATTGTGCAGAGGGTTATTTAAAAAAGGAGGATTAGTGCGCGCTGCAGGATAGTATTACTATACACTACTCTAAAGATACAATCCCTGTAATGTATCAGATACAAGTATAAACACTAGCGAAGCCTAAGCTTCAAGATAGAGTGAGTGCGCCCTTGGGCTAAAAGTATACACACCATATAAAAATAGTGACCAAATTTAATAAACGTGGATAAGCATAATATACACAATACATAAAACTCTGTATACACACCATATAAAAATAGTGACCAAATTTAATAAACGTGGATAAGCATAATATACACAATACATAAAACTCTGCAGTATTGTGTACCTCTGCAGAGTTTTATGTATTGTGTATATTATGCTTATCCACGTTTATTAAATTTGGTCACTATTTTTATATGGTGTGTATACTTTTAGCCCAAGGGCGCACTCACTCTATCTTGAAGCTTAGGCTTCGCTAGTATTATTGTGCAGAGGGTTCCGGTTTGGTGAGGAGGGTTTGTGGGAGAAGCCGGGTGTGCTCTCGAGAGGGGAGGCAGGGGAAAGTAGTACTCCAGCTATCCAAAGGTGATGTGGACTTCCTCCATTGTAAGAGAGGCACGGGAGTTGTTTTTCTACGGCTGCATCCGAAGTCTGCAAATGTCTACTGCTCCTTGAAGTAGGGTTTAATAAGCTGAGTTTAATGGTGCTTTGTGTAGGGGAAAAGTGACAAAATTAATATAAAATGTTATTGTGAGGAAGAGCTCCAGCTTTCTGCGACCTCTCACAATGGCTGTTGGCTCTGCCCCCCAACATTGGTACCCTTAACCTAATAATTCATAGCACAGCCATTGGAGACAATAACTGCAATCAAGCACTTTCTATAGCTCTGAATAAGATTTCTACACTTTCGACTGGGATATTAGCCCAATCTTCTTAAGCAAACTGCTCGAGTTCTCTCAGGTTTGATGGGTGCCTTTTCCCATCTGCAAAATTTAAGCTCTTTCCACAGATGTTCCATGGGATTCAGATCTGGACTCATAGAAGGCCACTATGTAATGGCCCAATGTTTTCTTCTCATCCATTCTTGGGTGCTTTTCAAGGTATGTTTTGGGTCAATATCCTGCTGGGGGACCCATGACTTGTGACCGAGACACAGCTTTCTGACACTGGGCAGTATGTTTTGCTTCATAATGCCTTGAGAGTCTTCTGATTTCTTTGTGCTCTGCACAGATTGTAAGCACCCAGCAAATCAACCCCAAAACCTCACTGAGCCTTCTCCATGTTTCACGGTAGGGATAGAAAAACAGAATTTGATGGTAGATAAGAACCAAAAAGGCCCATTAAGTTTACCCATATTACATTTACTTTTTTCTTAGGATAGACTTATGCATGTCCCAGGCATTTTTGAAATCCTTTACAGTCTTTGTGTTTAGCACCTCAATTTGAAGTTTATTCCATGAATCCAGACCCTTTCTGTAAAAAAATGCTTTCTCACATTTCTCCTAAATCTGCTACCCTCTAATTTAAGATTGTGACTCCTTATTTTATATTAGTTTTTTTGTGGAAAAAGCTTTCAGCTTGTACTTTATTAAGTCCCTTCATATATTTGAAGGTTTCTATCATGTCACCTCCTTCACTTCTCTCCTCTAAACTATACATATTTAGGTCATAGAGTCTTTCTTTGAACGTTTTATATTTTAGACCGTGTACCATTTTAGTAGCCCTCCTTTGGACAGTTTCTAGTTTATTTATATCTTTCTTAAGATATGGTCTCCAGAACTGTACACAGTATTCCAGATATGGCCTAACTAATGATCTGTAAAGTGGCATAAGAATCTTGCTATTTCTGCTACTAATACCTCTCCCAATGGAACCACGTATTTGACTGGCCTTACTGGCTGCACTGCTGTATTGTGTTCCATGTTTTAAATAATCTGAAATAATAATTCCTAAGTCCCGTTCCTCTTTAGTTACAGATGGTAACGTACCATTGAGACTATAATTGGGATTTTGGATTCTATATGCATAATTTTGCTTTTGGTAATATTAAATTTCAGATCTAACTTATTTGCCCAGTCTTCCGTTTTTTTTAATATCACTGTTCATTTGATCAACCCCTCCTGGAACATCAACTTTGTTACAAATTTTTGTATCATCATCAAACAAGCAAACCTTCCCCTGAAGCCCACTACCAATATCACTTTTGAACATGTTAAACAAAACAGGCCCAAGGACTGACCCTTGGGGAACACCACTAGTAACTGACCCCTGTTTAAATGTACTCCATTAATTGAAACCCTTCTAACCAGCATTCTGCCCACTTAATATTAGAATCTAAGCATCTACTCTAAAGCAATACATTCTGTGAACAAGTTTGTTGTATGGGACAGTGTCAAATGCTTTGCTAAAATCTAGATATGCAACATTTATGACCTGGTTTATTAATTTAGTTACATGTCAAAGAAATCAATTAGATAATTTAGTTACATGTCAAAGAAATCAATTAAATTAGGATGGTGTTCTTTTCTTTAAAAGCTTATTTTTTCCTTCTTGTAAACATGGAGTTCTTGTGATTTGCCAAACAAACTCTACTTTTGTTTCATCTCTCCAAATGACATTCTCCCAGAAGGACTGTGGCTTGTTGACATGCATTTTGGTATTCAGGCTTTTTTGTGTTTCTCTCTTAAAATTCAAGGGTACGAATACTTTTGGCCACACTTGTAGCATAATTGGTTTAATGATGATGTGTGCAATAAACACCAAACTATTTAATGTTCCTGAATATTCACTTAAATTTTAGGCGGGTGGTCAGTAAAATTAGCCGGATGAGTCAATCATTAAAAAGATCTTGGGGTGAACACTAGGTACACCCTTTAGTGGGATACAGAGCTGTCAATAAAAAGTTTGACTGTAAAGTACCCTGTGAATTACTTTGTAGCATTGATGGATATTCTTGAATAATCTTCACTGAGTAAAGAGCTTTAGAAAATTGTGCCGCATATTTGGACTCCTATTTGATTAGAACCCGTTAGAAATAACAACTACATATCTCTTTTTAATACAAATAAACATATTTCTGTAAAACAATTCCTAAAATACATTTCAGGTTCCTTAGTTGTTTGGAATTATAGTTATAAGGAAAACAATCAAAATGTTATCATTATCTCACATACTATGTGGAGTTTAATATCTTTTGCCCTTAGGATGAACAAAGTAGAAGCTGTTTTTTTTGTAACAAAGTAAAGAATAATATTTTCCATTTCTAATAATGCACCTACAAAGACTACATAAATGATAAAGTATCTTATTAGAAGACTATCCCACTCATGCATACTCTTCACTCAAAAGTTATTTATCTTCATTTTTGTCATGTAATCTTGGAGAGGAGTAATTTAATTATAGAATCTTATAAGCAAAAAATTTAGTTGTGCCCTGAAAATATGTTTTGTTTATTACCATGTTCAATATAATATTTGGAGAGACATAAAAAAAACCAATGCATTTTGCTGTACAATAGAAATGAAGCATAATTAAATCCATGGGAATCACTTTTTTATTTTCTCCATAAGTGTAAAAAAAGGTTCAATTTAAATCCTTACTATATCTGTAGAACTGTTTATTTGAAAATTCTAACTCAGCAAAAATCTCCTGCATGACTACAGGAGAATGTATGACAGTTCATTTATTATAATGATACTTAAATGAGTTTTGTCTTCTACTGTTGAAATATTTGTAAATGGTCTCTGAAGACCCATATTGTAAGTCACAACATAAAATATTTTCAAGCTTGGTTAGAAAAAAAAATAGCACTGATAAAAATGTATTGTAGGAGTCAGCATTTCTACAAAGATTGGCAGAAACATTTTACATAAAATATGAAAGGACAGTTATATAGATTGTAAAGTAGCTTAAAAATAACGAGAAAATACACAAATGAAGTTGATATCCAAGTTAGCAATTTACACTAAAGTTGAATAATGAAAACAGTTGTCTAATAAATGCAATAAATTGTATTATAGAAAACCTTGCACTTTTTTTTGCAAAAAAGACCTGTCATGCTCGCCGTAAGTTTGAATTGAAGTTGCATAAGTCAAAACTGGTCCAGAAGAGATTTTCTCATGAGTACCACAACAACACAAACTTAAAGGGACACTGAACTTTTGTGATTCAGATAGAGCATGCAATTTTAAGCAACTTTCAAATTTACTCCTATTATCAATAATTATTCGTTCTCTTGTAATCTTTATTTGAAAAAGAAGGCATCTGAGCTTCTTTTTTGGTTCAGAACTCTGGATAGCACTTTTTTTATTGGTGGATGAACCCAGGTTGTTCACCAAAAATGGGCTGGAATCTAAACTTACATTCTTGCATTTCAAATAAAGATACCAAGAAAATGAAGAAAATTTGATAATAGGAGTAAATTAGAAAGTTGCTTAAAATGTCATGCTCTATCTGAATCATGAAAGAAAAAAATTGAGTTCAGTGTCCCTTTAAATGAAAGAAAGTGCCAGGATTCATTTAAAGTCGATCATTAAATGGATTTGAAATACCCAAAAATTATTTTGTGATTCAGACAGAGCATACAATTTTATAAAAGTTTTCAATTTACTTCTATTATCAAATTTGCTTTGTTCCCATGGTATTCTTGACAAATTTATAACTAGGTTGGTGTCTGGAGCACTAAATGGCAGGAAGTAGTGCTGCCATCTAGTGCTCTTGCAGCTGGACAACATGCATGCAAAACTGCTGCCATCTAGCGCTCCAGACACATTCATGCTCCTGAACAAACCTCCCTGCTTGTCAAAAAGATACCAAGAGAACAAAGAAACTTTGATAATCAAGAAAATTAGAAAGTTGTTTAAAAATGCATTCTGTATCAGAATCATGAAATGTTGGAGTTCTATGCCCCTTTAAAATCTGTCCGGTTAAGGCCATGAAAGGTTCAGTTTTTAGTTTTCATATCCCTTTATAAGGTCATTAAAGGTTAGCCCCATTCACTCAAGAATAGATATGGTTACAGCATTGTCGTCAGACAGGAATTCCCTTTATTACTCAACCCGTAAGCAGGGATCCAGTTTCCCTTCTTCCAATCACCTTGACTTTGTGAATCCACAGAAAGCTGAAGTGGAAGTACTGTGAAATTCTATTTGATAAACAGTTGTTAAAGGTTCATGAAACATTGAAATATTTTTCCATTGCACGTAAAATCATTTTTGCTCGTTTTTATTATATTGTAACTATAGAAATGTTGGATTTTTCTGTTCAGAACATTGGAAGTGCAAGCTACAGAATTCACATGTCTACACTGTGACATAACTGGCCTCAGCAGAGGTGATAAGATAAGATACTGAAAAAAAAAGAAGTTTTAGAAATCAAAGTGTATGTATACTTCAGTAACAAAACCAGCAATGTTAACAGCGACTAAAGCGTGGGGCAAAAATATGTGTATCCGCTATGTTTAGCAAGCAGCAGTGAGCCAGTGGGAGTATTTCCCAACTCCAATATTCACAGTCCCGTGTGTTGTAATAACAAGTTGTTCTTACCGTCACCCCATGTATCCAGGCCGGTCTCTAGGTAGAGGCTGTATGACCACCGAGGTTCTGCTCCAAGAATCCTCCCTCGGATCCGACACCTGTCTGTGTCTTTTGGCGTCCTCCTGTCAGCTCTCCATACCCTCCTCAGCCTAATGCGGGGGGTGCGGCCTGGTCTCTGTTGGTCGATACGTCATATGACATCAGCTTGCCGAGATAACTGCTGCTTGTTCCGGAACTTGATTCCAGGTTGAAGTGTTCTGGGCTAAGTATAATCTCTAAAGCTAGCCGTGCTCACTGCGGGTAAGTTCAACAAATGTTCAATATGAAAATAAGGATATAATATTGAACATTTACGTCAGTAACAAGTCTGGATAGTTTTCTCCAAAGATAGAGTTTGTCCATTGAAAAAAACAAGGTGTTAAAGGGACAGTCTACTCTAAAATGTTTATTGTTTTAAAAGAAAGATAATCCCTTTATTATACATTCCCCAGTTTTGCATAACCAACACTGTTATATTAAGTAGAATATATATAGGGGGTGCCCTTGGTCAACCACAAACAATTAATAGTGCCAATAATATAAACTACAAACAAGATAAATAAACAGTGATATTATACCTATCTAAGGTCAATACAATGTAGCAAATTGCAATTCAATAAATATGACACAAAGGTGCTAGAGTCCCATAAAAATAAATATGGAGTGATAATTAAGGAACCCAGGAGCAATTGGTGATTAAAGGTCTGGGCAGTTGTCTATAGGTGGATCACGGTCGCGATCCAGGATCAATAATCTGTAGGCAACATAAAGAGACAGAAGCACCACATGGCCTAGTATTGTATGGATAGATGATAAATAATGAGTGGTATATTACACTCACATAGATAGAGCACCCCTAATGGTGTAGAAAAAGCAGGCTGGAATCAAACACCCAGCAGACTGACCTCCGGTGTTAAATCAGCAATCTGTAGGTGCTGTAAAAAAACAAACAAAAATATGGCCTAGTACTGTATGAATAAGTGAGGTATAGTGTAAAAAAGGTTGCACTCACATTTGGTAGAGCACCTCTCTTGGTGCATTAGGGGCAGGCTGGAATCAAACCGGTTGGCTGAGAAACACGTTGCTTGTTTTTACTCATTTTAATAAAGTAAGTTTATACACTTACCACTTGCTGCCATACCTTTTTATTCTCATCTACATCTTGGTTTCCTGACCCTTTGGAGTGTCCTGCTACACCGGAGGCCAGTCTGCTGGGTGACTGTTTGATTCCAGCCTGCCCCTAATGCACCAAGAGAGGTGCTCTTTATCTCAGTGCGATTTACATACTTGCATTTTAGTAAATTTGTGCTGACTCCACAGGAGTAAACACAATGTCATCTAAATAGCACACATGACCTAGCATTGTCTTGCTGGGAAAAACTAATAAAAAAAAGAGGTGGTCTATAGTGGCTTAAAGATAGGCATACATTTAAAGGTTTAAAGGTTATCAAGTATATTAATATAACAATGGTGATTTTCAAAGTTTTCGATGACTGGTGTATTAATTTACTGCAAGACTACGTTAATATATTGTAATTACAAGTTGTTTATGTTCCTAGGTCCTTAAATGGACATACCAGTCAAAACTGTAAAGCACGTAGATGAATTACATCTTTGAATAGAAACATATATGCAATATTTATGTACTGGCAAAAATGCTTCTAGTAAAAGTTATGACAGTTTTAGTGTTAACATTTTAACTGCACGTGCATGTGAAGCATAGCTAGATATTTTCAGTGCACCAGCATTTTATAGACTGCAGCAGCTCAGAGAGCCATTGGGGCTTGTATCATGTCAGCAATTAACAAAAAGAATCATTACCAGATGGTACAAGCACGTTAGACTCTCTGAGCAAGTGCTATGTTTAAAATTCTTGTTCACGGTGCTTACTTAAAGGGATTCTAACCGATTTTTTTTTCACGATTCAGATACAGCATGCAATTTCAAGAATGCAAAGCTTAGTAGCTGGCCCATTTTTGGTTCAGCGCCTGAGTAGCGCTTGCTGATTGGTGGATAAATGTAGCAAAACCCATGATGTATTCTCCTCAAACAGTGTACATGAAAATGCAAATATTTCATATTGTGAAAATGTTTTCTAAACGTAATATGTTCTATTTATTTATACAGTATCTCACAAAAGTGAGTAAACCCTACACATTTTTGTAAATATTTTATTATATCTTTATGTAACAACACTGAAGAAATGATACTTTGCTACAATGTAAAGTAGTATAACAGTGTAAATTGGCTGTCCCCTCAAAATAACTCAACACACAGCCATTAATGTCTAAACCATTGGCAGCAAAAGTGAGTATACCGCTAAGTGGGAATGTCCAAATTGGGACCCAAAGTGTCAATATTTTGTGTGGTCACCAATATTTACCAGCACTGCCTTAACCCTCTTGGGCATGGAGTTCACCAGAGCTTCACAGGTTGCCACTGGAGTCCTCTTCCATGATGACATCATGGAGCTGGTGGATGTTAGAGAGCTTGCGCTTCCCCACCTTCTGTTTGAGAATGCCCAACAGATGCTCAATAGGGTTTAGGTCTGGAGACACATGCTTGGCCAGTCCATCACCTTTACCCTCAGCTTCTTTAGCAAGGCAGTGGTCGTCTTGGTGGTGTGTTTGGGATCCTTATCATGTTGGAATACTGCCCAGTCTACGAAGGGAGGGGATCATGCTCTGCTTCAGTATGTCACAGTACATGTTGGCATTCATGGTTTCCTCAATAAACTGTAGCTCCCCAGTGCTGGCAGCACTCATGCAGGCCCATACCATGACACTCCCACCACCATGCTTGGCTGTAACACTTGTCTTTGTACTCCTCACCTTGTTGCAGCCACACACGCTTGACACCATCTGAACCAAATAAGTTTATCTTGGTCTCATCGGACCACAGGACATGGTTCCAGTAATCCATGTCCTTAGTCTGCTTGTCTTCAGCAAACTGTTAGTGACTTTTCTTGGGCATCATCTTTAAAAAAGGCTTCCTTCTGGGACAACAGCCATGCAGACCAATTTTATGCAGTGTGCTGCGTATGATCTGAGCACTGACAGGCTGACCCCCCACCCCTTCAACCTCTGCAGCAATGCTCGCAGCAATCATACGTCTATTTCCAAAGACAACCTCTGGATATGACGCTGAGCATGTGCACTCAACTTTTTTGGTCGACCATGGCGAGGCCTCTTCTGAGTGGAACCTGTCCTGTATGGTCTTGCCCACCATGCTGCAGCTCAGTTTCAGGGTCTTGGCAATCTTCTTATAGCCTAAGCCATCTTTATGTAGAGCAACAATTCTTTTTTCCAGATCCTCAGAGAGATTTTTGCCATGAGGTGCCATGTTGAACTTCCAGTGACCAGTATGAGAGAGTGTGAGAGCGATAACACTAAATTCAACACACCTGCTCCCCATTCACACCTGAAACCTTGTAACATTAACGAGTCACATGACAACGGGGAGGGAAAATGGCTAATTGGGCCCAATTTGGATATTTCCACTTAGGGGTGTACTCACTTTTGTTGCCAATGGTTTAGACATTAATGGCTGTGTGTTGAGTTATTTTAAGGGGACAGCAAATTTACACTGTTACACAGGCTGTACACTCACTACTTTACATTGTAGCAAAGTGTAATTTCTTCATTGTTGTCACATGAAAAGATATAATAAAATATTTACAAAAATGTGAGGGGTGTACTCACTTTTGTGAGATACTGTAAATAAATATTTCTCTATATATGTGATGATTTTTGGACTGCTATATCTATTTATAGTGAGATATGTACATGAATATATACATGTCTAGATGTGTCAAGATCTATATGCGATTACATCTTTCAAAATTCCTTTGAGATATTGTGTAATGTGCATTAGATTGTAACGTGAAATATTTTCATTATTTCCATAGTTAAACATATCTCTATACATATAAATCCATGTTTCTCTATGTATGAGTATGTATGCCAATGTAAAATCCCTTTGCCTGACTTTTTTTCTAACACCCAAGATCTCCTATCTTTGAGCTCTTATAACTTTTTTTAAATAATTTTTATTAGACAGTGTTAATATGGGTGTAACTGTACTTTGTAATGTATTTTTAAAGGCCTAGATTTAGAGTTGGGCGGTAGCCGTGAAAACCAGCGTTAGAGGCTCCTAACGCTGGTTTTTACCGCCCTCTGGTATTTGGAGCCAGTCATTAAAGGGTCTAACACTCACTTTCCAGCCGCAACTTTTCCATACCGTAGATCCCCCTACGCCATTTGCGTATTCTATCTTTTCAATGGGATCTTTCTAACGCCGGTATTTAGAGTCGTGGCTGAAGTGAGCATTAGAAATCTAACGACAAAACTCCAGCCGCAGAAAAAAGTCAGTAGTTAAGAGCTTTCTGGGCTAACGCCGGTTTATAAAGCTCTTAACTACTGTGCTCTAAAGTACACTAACACCCATAAACTACCTATGAACCCCTAAACCGAGGTCCCCCCACATCGCCGCCACTCTATTAAAATTTTTTAACCCCTAATCTGCCGCTCCGTACACCACCGCCAGCTACGTTATACTTATGTACCCCTAATCTGCTGCCCCTAACATCGCCGACCCCTATATTATATTTATTAACCCCTAATCTGCCCCCTCAACGTCGCCTCCACCTGCCTACACTTATTAACCCCTAATCTGCCAAGCGGACCGCACCGCTACTATAATAAAGTTATTAACCCCTAATCCGCCTCACTCCCGCCTCAATAACCCTATAATAAATAGTATTAACCCCTAATCTGCCCTCCCTAACATCGCCGACACCTAACTTCAAGTATTAACCCCTAATCTGCCGATCGGAGCTCACCGCTACTCTAATAAATTTTTTAACCCCTAAAGCTAATTCTAACCCTAACACTAACACCCCCCTAAATTAAATATAATTTTATTCTAACGAAATAAATTAACTCTTATTAAATAAATTATTCCTATTTAAATCTAAATACTTACCTGTAAAATAAACCCTAATATAGCTACAATATAAATTATAATTATATTGTAGCTATTTTAGGATTAATATTAATTTTACAGGCAACTTTGTATTTATTTTAACCAGGTACAATAGCTATTAAATAGTTAATAACTATTTAATAGTTACCTAGTTAAAATAATTACAAAATTACCTGTAAAATAAATCCTAACCTAAGTTACAATTAAACCTAACACTACACTATCAATAAATTAATTAAATAAACTACCTACAATTATCTACAATTAAACCTAACACTACACTAGCAATAAATTAATTAAATACAATACCTACAAATAAATACAATGAAATAAACTAACTAAAGTACCAAAAATAAAAAAGAACTAAGTTACAAAAAATAAAAAAATATTTACAAACATTAGAAAAATATTACAACAATTTTAAACTAATTACACCTACTCTAAGCCCCCTAATAAAATAACAAAGCCCCCCAAAATAAAAAAATGCCCTACCCTATTCTAAATTAATAAAGTTCAAAGCTCTTTTACCTTACCAGCCCTGAAAAGGGCCCTTTGCGGGGCATGCCCCAAAGAATTCAGCTCTTTTGCCTGTAAAAAAACCACATACAATACCCCCCCCCAACATTACAACCCACCACCCAAATACCCCTAATCTAACCCAAACCCCCCTTAAATAAACCTAACACTAAGCCCCTGAAGATCTCCCTACCTTGTCTTCACCACACCGGGTCCCGATCTGTCCAGAAGAGGGTCCGAAGTCTTGATCCAAGCCCAAGCGGCTTGATTCAAGTTCAATCCGATTGGCTGATCTAATCAGCCAATCAGATTGAGCTCGCATTCTATTGGCTGATCGGAACAGCCAATAGAATGCGAGCTCAATCTGATTGGCTGATTGGATCAGCCATTCGGATTGAACTTGAATCTGATTGGCTGATTCCATCAGCCAATCAGAATATTCCTACCTTAATTCTGATTGGCTGATAGAATCCTATCAGCCAATCGGAATTCGAGGGACGCCATCTTGGATGACGTCATTTAAAGGAACCGTCATTCGGCGAGTAGGCGTCGGTTGAAGAGGATGTTCCACATCGGCTGGGAAGAAGATGGTTCCGCTCCGGAAGAAAGAAGATTGAAGATGCGGCTTGATAGAAGACTTCATCCCGATGATGGACTTCCGACTTCAGCCCGATGATGGATTTCTTCAGCCGCCGCTTGGATCCAGACTTCAGCCCAAGGATGGACGTCACTCTTCAGCCCACTTGGGCTTGGATCAAGACTTTGGACCCTCTTCTGGACAGATCGGGACCCGGTGTGGTGAAGACAAGGTAGGGAGATCTTCAGGGGCTTAGTGTTAGGTTTATTTAAGGGGGGTTTGGGTTAGATTAGGGGTATGTGGGTGGTGGGTTGTAATGTTGGGGGAGGGGTATTGTATGTGTTTTTTTTACAAGCAAAAGAGCTGAATTCTTTGGGGCATGCCCCGCAAAGGGCCCTTTTCAGGGCTGGTAAGGTAAAAGAGCTTTGAACTTTATTAATTTAGAATAGGGTAGGGCATTTTTTTATTTTGGGGGGCTTTTTATTTTATTAGGGGGCTTAGAGTAGGTGTAATTAGTTTAAAATTGTTGTAATATTTTTCTAATGTTTGTAAATATTTTTTTATTTTTTGTAACTTAGTTCTTTTTTATTTTTTGTACTTTAGTTAGTTTATTTAATTGTATTTATTTGTAGATATTGTATTTAATTAATTTATTGATAGTGTAGTGTTAGGTTTAATTGTAGATAATTGTAGGTATTTTATTTAATTAATTTATTGATAGTGTAGTGTTAGGTTTAATTGTAACTTAGGTTAGGATTTATTTTACAGGTAATTTTGTAATTATTTTAACTATTTTAGCTATTAAATAGTTATTAACTATTTAATAGCTATTGTACCTGGTTAAAATAAATACAAAGTTGCCTGTAAAATAAATATTAATCCTAAAATAGCTACAATATAATTATAATTTATATTGTAGCTATATTAGGGTTTATTTTACATGTAAGTATTTAGCTTTAAATAGGAATAATTTATTTAATAAGAGTTAATTTATTTTGTTAGATAAAAATTATATTTAACTTAGGGGGGTGTTAGTGTTAGGGTTAGACTTAGCTTTAGGGGTTAATCCATTTATTACAGTAGCAGCGAGATTTGTTCGGCATATTAGTGGTTAATAATTGAAGTTAGGTGTCGGCGATGTTAGGGAGGGCAGATTAGGGGTTAATACTATTTATTATAGGGTTATTGAGGCGGGAGTGAGGCGGATTAGGGGTCAATAACTTTATTATAGTAGCGGTGCGGTCCACTCGGCAGATTAGGGGTTAATAAGTGTAGGCAGGTGGAGGCGACATTGTGGGGGGCAGATTAGGGGTTAATAAATATAATATAGGGGTCGGCGGTGTTAGGGGCAGCAGATTAGGGGTACATAGGGATAATGTAGGTAGCGGCGGTTTACGGAGCGGCAGATTAGGGGTTAAAAAAAATATGCAGGTGTCAGCGATAGCGGGGGCGGCAGAATAGGGGTTAATAAGTGTAAGGTTAGGGGTGTTTAGACTCGGGGTACATGTTAGAGTGTTAGGTGCAGACGTAGGAAGTGTTTCCCCATAGAAAACAATGGGGCTGCGTTAGGAGCTGAACGCTGCTTTTTTGCAGGTGTTAGGTTTTTTTCAGCTCAAATGGCCCCATTGTTTTCTATGGGGGAATCGTGCACGAGCACGTTTTTGAATCTGGCCGCGTCCTTAAGCACCGCTGGAATTTAGAGTTGCAGTGGCGTTAAATTATGCTCTACGCTCCCTTTTTGGAGCCTAACGCACTGAAAACCCAGCCATTCTGTGAACTCTAAATACCAGCGGTATTTAAGAGGTGCGGGGGAAAAAAAGCATGCGTAGCTAACGCACCCCTTTGGCCGCCAAACTCTAAATCTAGCTGAAAGTGTTTTGTGAAACTTTTATGCTGCGGAAACCTGTTAACTACATCTCTTTGAGCGCGGAAAGGATTGTTGCGTAAAAGGCGCGTGCACAATAACAATTTTTCAAGACTTGTAATATCTGGGCAATGGAAATAGATTGCGAAAAGACCATATTGCGTGCCAAAAAACCCATACAGCACGACTTGTAATCTTGCCCACCGTATTTAATGGTTCTTTAAGCCCTCCCCAAAATATGCTGTTAGGTACTTACAATTTTAATAAGAAGGGGGATCTGTAATAGCCCCCTCAATTCTAAATACTTTGATGACTAGTGGGAATGGAGATCACCTTTATTTTATGGGAACAATTAACACCTCATTGGAACAATTAAGTTTTCCCATTTCAAATGAAAGCCACTTGTCCCCCTACCACAAGCAGAGGTGAGACAAAATAGGTGACTAACATTTTTTTTTTTTTTAAAGCAAATTTTTTTATTGAGACAGATAAATATATAACAACAATGCCTTAAAGTGAAGCAATCTGGAGCCATAAACAAATATAGATAAAGGACATATTGGGGTATTATACAAGTAGAGTGTTGGTATCTATATGTAAAGTTGGTGAGAGATAGAAAAAGGCGTGGATAGGGTCTCTTTTCTGAAAGTGATCTATAATGAACGTGTGTTTGTCCACTGTGTCTGTTGCTAGTGGTATGACAAAAGTTGTGCTCATATGTAATTCAAGCTTGTTACTTATAGACACAGCGGATTGGTGTGTGCTTGGCTTTCCAAGTTATTTTTCGGGGGGAGGGAGACAGCGGAACAGAGCCGCTTTGGTTAAAAGAGTAAAGGGTTAAGGATGGAAGGGGAAAGGTAATATGGCGTAAGAGATTGATATAGTGTGGAACAGTATATACGGGGGTAAGGAGAGAGGGGTGAGGGAGGGGGGGAGGAGCTTTGGGTGTTCAGATTATGGAAGGTTGGTATGTAAGTGGATTTTGGAGCTGATCGGCAATAGGAAGGTAGAGGGTATTAGAGTGATACAAATCAGGAAGAGATAAAGGAGAGAAAGAGGTGAGACAGAGGGTAGAAGATCGTGGATAAGTCAGGAGAGTGGTAGGTAGCGAGGGTGTGCGGATAATAGTTGGGGAGTAAAGAATCAAAAGTATGGAGAGGTGGGGAGCAGTGTTCCCTCTAAGGCCAGTTTTGTGAGCAGCCCAGCAGTAAAACAGTTAATTAGAGCAATTAGCAAACACTGCACAATGCAGACTGCAAGATGTGTTTCTCCTATTAACTGTTTTACTACTGGGTCGCTCACTAAACTGGCCTTAGAGGGAACACTGGTGGGGAGGTATCGGGCATGACACCCCCCAGTTTAAATTGACAGGGTGAATGAGCGGGAGCAGCAAAGTAAGGGGGTGCGTATGGCTCAGAGGTTGAGTAGGAGGGTAGTTCTTTAAGTAGTTATCTTGAGATAGGAGAAGAAGATTTAAATAGGTGTAGGAAGAATGGGAGATAAGAGTCTAGAGGGTGACAGGTAGAGATGGATGAAGGTATATTTGTGAGGAGGTATGACTAATATGACTCCATATTTTCAGTAGTAGAGACATCACAATTAAGGGTGTGTGAGTGTGAAACCTGAAAAGAGAGACATATCTAGAAAAGTTGTAGATGAAGGGGAAACATAATACAGATACAGTCTGATTGAACATTCAACTTCTCTGACATATCAGGAGGGAACATAGGGCTCTGTCGGATAAACCAGGTGTGAAATGACACAATGTAGTAATGATGTAGAAATAGGTTAAAACTGGACCATAGATACTTCTCACTTAAAGTAAATAATTTAAAATTTATATGTATGAACATAGGGAAAAGAACAAGTCTAGGGAGCTTTATGATTTAATTTCCACAAGTGTCACTGAAATAACATATAAATGAAGTAACAATTCAGCATCATCTTATGAGCTGTAAACCAGGGGAATAAAGACAGGCATACCCAATGAGTCGGTAGATGGGTAGTGATGGGCTAAAGTGGGGTAAAATACAGAGCTAGGGGAGATAGAGGAGAGAGAGAGAGAGAGAGAGAAGCGGCATGGAAGGTGGAGGACCGTGAATAGTTCAGGAGAGTAGTAGGCGGAAAGAGTGTGTGGATAAAAGTTGGGGAGTAAAAATGTCAAGAATATGGAGGAGTAGGGAGATATCCGGGATAACATCTCTCTAGTTTTGATTGAGAGGGTGGATGGGCGGGAGCAAGAGAGTAAGGAGATATGTGTAACACATAGGGTTGGGTAGGAAGGTAGTTTGTTAAGTAGTTATCCGGAGGTAGAACAAGAAGGTTTAAATAGATGTGAGGAGAGTGGGAGGAAGGAGTCGAGAAGGTGACGGATAGAGATGGATGGAGGTGCATTTGTGAAGAAGTATGTCTGACATGACCTCATATTTTTGGTAATGAAGATATCACCATTTAGGGCATGTAAGTATAACACCAGAAAAGAAAGACATAGCTAGAAAAGTTGTGGGAGAAGTGCAAACATGATACAAATACAGTCCCATTGAACATTTAGCTTCTCTAACATATCAGGAGAGAAAATATGTCTCTGTGGGAGAAACCAGGTGAGAAGTGACATAGGATAATAATGATGTGTGAACCGGTTACAACTGAATGTTAGATACTATTCAATTAAAGTAAACATTTTAGGATGCATGGGCATGAACATAGAAAGAAGAACAAGTCTAGGGAGATTGAAAATCAAGATCCCACAAGTATCACAGAAAGCCCAGTGAAATAAGTCCTGAGAGCATAAACCGTTCACTTGGATAACATATTAAATGAGATAACAATTCAACAACATCTTATGGACTATAAACCTGGAACAAAAAAACAGTCATAACAAGTGAGTGGGTATATGGATAGCCATGAGCTAAAATAGGGTAAGATAAGTACCCGTACGTGAGCTCTGGGTTTACCTGTCCGGGAGATGTCCATTGAGATTATCTTGCTGGAGAAAGCTGAGGATTGGGAAGTGGAAGAAGAGTAAGATGTGTACTCGTTAGTGCACTCCAATCCTCAGAATGTACTTTTATACGGAGCTCAAAAAAAATCTCCCATAAAGGAGAGTTCTCCAAGGAAGAAGGTAGGTAGGCTGTTGCAAGAAGCAGAGGTATACAGATTTGCATCAAGGAAGTTCTGACTCTTGGCGTGTAGGAATGGACTTTCGAGAGTGCCACTCTGGGGCTAAGGCGCTGAGATTATCTGTTTTCCCTTTTTTCCTGGGAAGAAGGTCAGAGGCAACAGCTAGTTCCAAGGTGGTTAGGAGTCTCATGCCTTGATCCATGGAAGAGACTGTGTAAGAGCGATCTTGGTGTTGCACGTAAAGCTTCACGGGGAACCCCCATCTATATTTAATCTTGTGCTGTCTCAGCACTAGCGTGAACTGGTGAAAAGTTCTCCTCTTGGCTAGCATGTATGGGGACAGGTCAGGAAAGATCTGTAGTTTTTGGTAGGGTTCCTTGAGGGGGTCTATTGGTGAAAGATGCATGCATAATTTTCTCTTTGGTAGTATAGTAGTGTAAGCGTATGATGACATCTATAGGGGTGTCATGTGTGGAGTTGCGCACATGTGTAGACCTATGCGCTCTATCCATCAAGAGATCTTGATCCGTTGTGGTGTTTAGGAGATCCTTAAATAGGGTGATCAGATATTTCTGGAGCTCATATGAAGAAATGTCTTCCAGAATGACGCGGATTCTAAGATTGTTGCGGCGGGATCTATCTTCATTGTCCACTAATTTAGATTCGAGATCTGAGATCTGCTCTGCTAAAGATTGGGCGTAAGCTAGGAGGTTAGAGTGGTCAGTTGCCAAATCTTTGTATTTTCTCTCCAGTATCTCTGCTCTTTCCCCAAGGGATGATATTTCTCGCTTCTGTTCGCCCACAGATTGGCGTAGTTCTTGTCTCAGTGATGAGTAGTGTGTGTCCATCTTGTCAGTTAAAATCTTGATGGTTTCTAGGAAGGTAGACTGTGTAAGTGTAGTCTTATCTTTACGTGATGTGACCAGCTTGGGGTGATCAGCTGTGAGAGCAGCTGAGTCCCTAGAGTCGTCTCCTGAGAGGTCTGGATCTGAGAAATTTTTGCTGTGAAAATGGTCATTCAGGGTCCTCTTAGGATTGTCCTGGTGTTTTGGCGTCCTCTTGATAGACTGCGCCATGATAAGAGAGAGCGGTCACAGGGCTACCGCAAATATTAGAATGGATTGCTGTCCGTGTTTAGTTGATAACTGAGGGGGGGTGACAGCCCTGCACCTTCTAGAGCATGATGCCCTAGCCCTCCATCCTCCTTTTTACCCTTAGAGCAGGAGAGTCAAAAATTCTGCCACTGGGATGAGAAGTAGGAGAAATATATCACCCCCTCTCCTGGGATTATACCACCTCTGGGTGAGTCCGGAAAAAGGGGTTTGAATATGATCCGCACCCCAGAGTGTGTGTGGGAAAGGGAGGAGAGGGGGGTGCCTAAAGGGTGGCCAGTGTAGCCTTGATGGGGCCTATGGAGGGCTTCTGCAGTAGTAAAAAGCAGTGATGAAGTCTCTGGTTGTAATCAGTGGAGGTTGTTATGTTAATTAACCTCTGTGGGCTAGGATAGATGTCAGGTTGCAGAAGTTGGTATTAAATGTCCAGGAGGGCCCAAGTAGTGCCAAATGTTATCCCTGAGCTGTGGCACTGGTTGACACTGTGTAATCCCACTGAGAGAGATTTATAAAAGGTGTGCCCATAAAACAAGGGATCTGATTGCTGAACCTGTGCCCCTTGGTGTTAAGTATATAGGGATACTATAGGCCTATGACTGTTTCTGCTGTTAAGCCTTCAGGAGCAGGCTGTATAGACATGTGGCATAAGATAGATATGAGAGAGTTGACAGCCTTATATTGAAACCCTTTATCGTTTATCTATATACTCACTCAGGGTATAGAAGGCATTGGTGCCTGGAGGGCCCTCCGCAAGGCCGTGGTACAAGCGTCCTGCGTGGAGGGTGTAGCAGGAGACAGTGTCCGGGTTATGTCCTGGGCCTTTAGGACTGGGTGCGGATCAAACCGCTGGAGGAGTTCCGGCTTGTGCTGCAGAAGGAGGCGAGCAGTTTACCCCCAGATATTACTGTTGCGGAGGTTCCGGCTTGTACCGCTAATGGTGGAGAAGTGTTTGCAGCAAGGAGAGGTGAGTCTCAGAGGACCCGTGCAGCATTCAGCGGACTGAGCTGTAGATCCAAGATGGCCGCCGTTTGCGGGCTTTTGAGGAGTTGCATTGTGTTTGCCCCTATGCGGAGGCAGCGGTGGCGATATCCTAGAGGTGGCTAAGTCATCACCGGAGGGTCTCAGCAGGATGAGGAGACTGGTTGTAAGTGAGGATGGGAGCGGGTTCAGTCTCTGGCAGTCCGCAGGAAAGTTCCAGGTACAGCTGGGTGATGATGCAGTGGGAGAGGGGGAGAAGGTAATAAGTGGGGCAGACTAATCAGGGACGGGGTCAAGTTTTAGGGTAACGGGTTATGAGGGTAGTAGGGGATATTGTCCTCAATCAAGGGATGTTTTGGAGCTCTTTTGGGTATTTTTATGCTTAATTTGAGCTGGTATGGTAGGAGAGCTCCAGCTCTATGCGACTCGACAGCTCCGTAGTTGATGGGGCCTATGGAGGGCTTCTGCAGTAGTAAAAAGCAGTGATGAAGTCTCTGGTTGTAATCAGTGGAGGTTGTGATTTTAATTAACCTCTGTGGGCTAGGATAGATGTCAGGTTGCAGAAGTTGGTATTAAATGTCCAGGAGGGCCCAAGTAGTGCCAAATGTTATCCCTGAGCTGTGACACTGGTTGACACTGTGTAATCCCACTGAGAGAGATTTATAAAAGGTGTGCCCATAAAACAAGGGATCTGATTGCTGAACCTGTGCCCCTTGGTGTTAAATATATAGGGATACTATAGGCCTATGACTGTTTCTGCTGTTAAGCCTTCAGGAGCAGGCTGTATAGACATGTGGCATAAGATAGATATGAGAGAGTTGACAGCCTTATATTGAAACCCTTTATCGTTTATCTATATACTCACTCAGGGTATAGAAGGCATTGGTGCCTGGAGGGCCCTCCGCAAGGCCGTGGTACAAGCGTCCTGCGTGGAGGGTGTAGCAGGAGACAGTGTCCGGGTTATGTCCTGGGCCTTTAGGACTGGGTGCGGATCAAACCGCTGGAGGAGTTCCGGCTTGTGCTGCAGAAGGAGGCGAGCAGTTTACCCCCAGATATTACTGTTGCGGAGGTTCCGGCTTGTACCGCTAACGGTGGAGAAGTGTTTGCAGCAAGGAGAGGTGAGTCTCAGAGGACCCGTGCAGCATTCAGCGGACTGAGCTGTAGATCCAAGATGGCCGCCGTTTGCGGGCTTTTGAGGAGTTGCATTGTGTTTGCCCCTATGCGGAGGCAGCGGTGGCGATATCCTAGAGGTGGCTAAGTCATCACCGGAGGGTCTCAGCAGGATGAGGAGACTGGTTGTAAGTGAGGATGGGAGCGGGTTCAGTCTCTGGCAGTCCGCAGGAAAGTTCCAGGTACAGCTGGGTGATGATGCAGTGGGAGAGGGGGAGAAGGTAATAAGTGGGGCAGACTAATCAGGGACGGGGTCAAGTTTTAGGGTAACGGGTTATGAGGGTAGTAGGGGATATTGTCCTGAATCAAGGGATGTTTTTGAGCTCTTTTGGGTATTTTTATGCTTAATTTGAGCTGGTATGGTAGGAGAGCTCCAGCTCTATGCGACTCGACAGCTCCGTAGTTGGCTCCGCCCCCGGTGACTAACATTTTTAAAGTATTTCTTACATATATGAGAGGAGGACTCTCTCTTAACTAGTTCAGAACATAACCTCCCTGTAGTTACAGTGAAACATATAGATAAGAAATCATCCATAAGGACACTGCCCAAGAAAGCCTCTAAACTGTATCTGACACTGAAAACATACTTTAACTATTAGTCAGCTACTAAATACATCTTCTTTTGGTTAGTTTTAGGGATTAATAGGTTTCTATAACAAATTATGGGTACAGTTAGAAACATACAATGGAGAATGCAAGAGCTATGCTTACATGAATAAAACATAATAGCATAGGTCACTCTGGAGACATGGTTTAGCAAATATTTATTCTCATGTTTGCATTTTTATTATATGGTGTATATTGTATATATGCAAAGAGATTTATTGAAATCCAGATAAGGGGATGAAAATGTGACACCACTTAAGTACTCTTCCTTACAGCCTTTAATTAACCAATTTAGGGCTCGTTTCCATTGAGGCATTAAAAATGGAGTCGTAAGCTACCGAAGTTGCTGACAGCTAAAAGCAGTTTACGACTCCATTTTAGTACCAGGTTAACATTGAAATATTTTGTGCAGTGCCTGCAGTTGGTCTTTTCATGTATGTATAAGTTAACGTTGTATTAACGTTTCCATCCAATGTCGGATTTCTCAGATATTGCACCTTATCAAATTTGTTGCTATGGTAACCCAACCTAACACTATAAAAGTTAAATTTAACGCATTCACTCCTTACCTGTGATTGCCTCTAGAGAGAAAGACATGGGAGTTATATAGCTCAGAAAACAAAGATACAAAATATGAAGAAATTTTTTTTTTTTTAAGGAAAAACTTTTTTTTGTGTTATTAAATTTTTAAATTTATTGATATATGTAATATTTATTGCTATTAGGCATAGGCGTAGTTATAATTATGGAGATATTGATTATATATATTATACATTATAATATTTAAATAGGAACATAACTCCAACTAATTCTATACCTGGGCCAGCAATAAATATTACATATAAAAATAAATTTATAAAATAAAAACACTTGTAAACTTTAATATCTCAATGGTAACTAAGCCTCAAGAAGCTTATTCCTCTTTTACACCTATTTCAGTATGCTGTAATGTTTGAGATCTTATCAACAGCTTTCAACTGTGTTTTACCTGTTTGCGCATTCAATGGAAAACGGTTGTAATCTTGTGCTTTTTGACTTCTATTATTTTCTATGGGACGTGTAATGATGGAAAACGCGCCATCGGAAACTGTCTATAAGCGTCAGTAGTTTTTTCATTTTACAGCCTTGCCACTCAATGGTAATGAGCTCTTATTTTTGAACCAACATTGACATATCATTAAGTCGGATGCTATATTAGGTGAGAAGTTATGCGATAGGGGTCTATTTATCAAGCTCTGAATGGAACTTGATGCTCTGTGTCTCTGGCGAGCCTTCAGGCTCGCCAGAAACATACATTATAAAGCAGTGATCTAAAGACCGCTGCTCCATAACCTGTCCACCTGCTCTGATGCGGCGGACAGAAATCAACCCAATTGAATATGATCAGGTTGATTGACACCCCCTGCTAGCGGCAATGATAAATGCCTATAGCGTATGCTGATGGCATTTATCGATGTGAGGTAGACATGGTTCGCTATAGCGGATCATGTCTGTCCGCACAATGATAAATGAACCCCATAGACTGGAGTTTTAATAATAAACTAGTACTGTATGAATTAAAAAAATATCTCTGTGTAAAAGGAACTGTTCTTTTTCTATTCTTTAACTGCAAATCTTACATTAGCACCAAATAATCACCTAGATTACGAGTTTTGAGCGCTATAGAGAAATTAACGAATGCAACAAAAGTTACGTTATTTACTTTCCTATAGCGCTGACATTACAAGTTTTCAAACATACTCCTTTTGAGTGTGATATGGTTGCGTTGAGCTCCATACCGCACACAAAACAAGCGATGTGTTTGACGTGCTCGTGCATTATTTCCCCATAGACATCAATGGGGAGAGCCAGCAAAACAAAAAACCTAACACCTGCGATCGCGGAAACAAAAGTTCCGTAAAGTTCCGTAACGCAGCCCCATTGATGTCTATGGGGAAATAAAAATACTGTTTAAACCTAACATCCTAACATAAACCCTACTTCTAAACACCCCTAATCTGCTGCCCCCAACATTGCTGATGCCTGCCTACAGTTATTAACCCAATATCGCCGCTACCTAAATAAAATTATTAACCCCTAATCTGCCGCTCCCAATATCGCCGTCACTATACTACATTTATTAACCCCTAAACCGCCAACCCCCCACATTGCAACAAGCTAAATTAAACTATATTAACCCCTAAACCTAACCCTAACGTAACGCTAACCCTAACGTAACCCTAACCCTAACACCCCCTAACTTTAACATAATAAAAATATAGCTAAATTAAATTTACAGTTATTAACTAAATAAACCCACCCTCCAAACTACCAAGGGCCATTAAAAGGGCCTTTTGGGGGGCCCTTAAAAGGGCCTTTTGTAGGGCATTGCCCTGAGATAAACAGCTCTTTTACTCCAAAAAAATACAAACACCCCCTAACACTATACAAACCCCCACCCCCAAACTACCAAGGGCCCTTAAAAGGGCCTTTTGGGGGGCCCTTAAAAGGGCCTTTTGTAGGGCATTGCCCTGAGATTTAAGAGCTATTTTGCTAAAAAAAAAAAAAAAAACTAAAAATATACATTACACAAAATAACAAATTATCAAAAATAAAAAAAAATATTCCTATTCTAATATCCATAAAAACCACCCCAAAATAAAAAAAAAAACCTACTCTAGAATACACTATCAATGGCCCTTAAAAGATATCAGCTTTTTACTTGTAAAAAAAATACAAACACCCCCCAATAGTTATTAACCCCTAGTGGAATAGGGGTTAATAAATATTTTTAGTGGCGGTGATGTCGGGAGCGGCAGATTAGGGGTTAATAGTTTTATTTTATTCTCATGTGCGCTAACCTGGCATTAAAATATGAATATACATATTTAGACGTGTATGTATGTATTTCTATGTTAAAGCCCTTTACCTGATCTCATATCTTTAAACCCTTATAAATTTTTTGTGCAATATTTTTTCAAATTATTTTTTATTAGATAATCTTATTATGAGTGTAACAATACTCTGTAATGTACTTTTGAAGTTGCGGTAATCATTCTAGCGTAACTCGTAATTGCGCTCAAGCGTTCACGTTTATTTTCAACTCCTAATACAAGCGCTAAGGCAGAAGAGTGCAAAAACCCGTAATAAACCCCTTATCGCTCGGGCACAAACGTTTGTGCTCCACTTGTAATCTGACTCAGTGTAAGGTATAGTATGAAGTTAGCATATGTAAAGGAAACACATATTGTTTATCAATGAACCATTTGTAATAAGCATCTATCAGTGAAAGAAAAGAAATGGATACAACATTTTCATTCTAATCATAATATGCCATATAAAGACTCCCCACATAGAAAAACAAATAGAAATACTAATAAGAACAGAAATTCTCCATATAGAATTCCTACGAGGAATAGATATATTCCTTTGTATAATCAGGATAGTGATATAAGGCATAATACCAATGGCAATCAGAAGGAACAAATTAACAATGAGGATACTATTAAGGCCCTTTTTAGGGGAAAGTTCAAGAAACTTAGAAAGGGATCCATTACAAAGAAATCAAAGGAAAAGAAGGGCTTCAGAAAACAAGGAAAGAGAGGAAGGGTTTGACAGAAAGATGAAAAGCCAAAGATTTTAAAGTGCAAAAGAAGCATCTACAATTTAAGTACTATCTGAAAAACAATCAGAGATATTAAATAAAGGACTCTCATTTGCACCATCAAATAGATTAAATAAATGTAATGCCTATATAGATGCCCATAAATATATAAGGAACTTAACTGTCAAAACATGTTTTTTAAAGAATCCCTGTGAAAGAAACATAATTGAATCTAATAACAGGGACAATGAGGGATATACACATACAAACTTAAAGAAAAGATCTAGTTTTTATCCTAAACTCATTAAAGGAAGTTTTTAGAAAGTTTTGTAAAATTGGCTACCAATGATATCCAAAAGGTTGAGATTTTGGGTGCTAAAAAGATAAAATGGAATGTATCGAAAATACAAAAAACTCAGATTAAGGCATTAGAAAGTAATAATGATGTGGTTCTGAAACCAGCGGGAAAAGGAGGGATAAGGAGGGTTATCAAAAGATTGTATATAAATTATTACAAGAAAAAGACACATATGAGGTGCTAAAAAAGAATCCAACAGAATTATATGTATTATAATTAAATAAACTTATAAAGAAAGCAACAGATGAAGGAATTTTGAATGAGAAAGAAAGTACATATTTAATCCAAGAGAACCCAAATATTCCATTATTATATGGCCCCACCAGGGAGACCCATAGGCTCTAGTTATCAAGCCGTCAACCAAAAATACGCTGGAATTCCGCAGCGTATTTCTGGCGAGGCTGATTCGCTGTAGTTATCAAGCCCTACAGCCCGGCAAAAGTAGAATCTAGTGACGTAACATACGATCCGCCGGACTCAGTCCGACACAGATCAATGGTTATGTCACTACAGATGTTCCGAACGCAAGATCGGCACAATCTGACTACTTTTGCTAGTTATCAAAGAACAACGTACGCTCGCCACTATTCCGGGCCAGCGTACCTGATTTTCAATCCGCCGCCCTAGAGGCGGCGGATCCCATAGGAATCAATGGGAGTCTGACAGCAGCGAGAGCTCATGTCCGCTGCTGCCCGATATCCCATTGATTCCTATGGGAAATGTCTGCACCTAACACCCTAACATGTACCCCGAGTCTAAACACCCCTAATCTGCCCCCCCTACACTGCCGCCGCCTACTTTATACTTATTAATCCCTAAACCGCCGCCCCTACACCGCCGCAACTATAATAAATATATGAACCCCTAAACAACCACTCTCGGACTACGCCGCCACCTACATTATACCTATTAACCCCTTAATCTGCCGCCCCCTATACCTCCGCCACCTACATAAAGTTATTAACCCCTATCCTGCCGATCCCGGACCCTGCCGCAAATAAATTAAATGTTTATCCCCTAAACCGCCGCACCCGGAGCCCTCCGCCACCTTCATTACATTTATTAACCCCTATCCTGCCCCCCCTACACCGCCGCCACCTACATTACATTGATTAACCCCTAATCTACCCACCCTACACCGTCGCCACTATATTAAATGACTTAACCCCTAAACCTAAGTCTAACCCTAACCCTAACACCCCCCTAACTTAAATATTATTTAAATGAATCTAAATAAATATTCCTATAATTAAATAAATTAATCCTATTTAAAACTAAATACCTATAAAATAAACCCTAAGATAGCTACAATATAATTAATAATTGCATTGTAGCTATTTTAGGGTTTATTTTCATTTTACAGGCAACTTTGTATTTATTTAAACTAGGTACAATAGCTATTAAATAGTTATTAACTATTTGATAGCTACCTAGCTAAAATAACTACAAAATTACCTGTAAAATAAATCCTAACCTAAGTTACAATTACACCTAACACTACACTATCATTAAATAAATTTAATTAATTAACTACAATTACCTAACATTAAATAAAATTAACTAAAAATAAATAAAGTACAAAAAAAACTATAAATTACAGAAAATAAAAAAAATTACAAGAATTTTAAACTAATTACACCTAATCTAAGCCCCCTAATAAAATAAAAAAGCCCCCCAAAATAATAAAATGCCCTACCCTAAACTAAATTACAAATAGCCCTTAAAAGGGCCTTTTGCGGGGCATTGCCCCAAAATAATCAGCTCTTTTACCTGTAAAAAAAAGAAATACACCAACCCCCCCAACATTAAAACCCACCACCCACACACTCCTACTCTAAAACCCACCCAATCCCCCCTTAAAAAAACTAACACTACCTCCTTGAAGATCCCCCAGCCAGGCACAAGCGGTCATCCGATCAATCCAGAAGTCTTCATCGAATCCGGGCAGAAGAGTTCCTCCAAGCGGCAGATGTCTTCATCCAAGCGTCATCTTCTATCTTCAATCAACCGGAGCGGAGCCATCTTGAATCCAGCTGACACAGAGCCATCCTCTTTTACCGATGTCCTAACACTGAATGAAGGTTCCTTTAAATGACGTCATCCAAGATGGCATTCCTCAAATTCCGATTGGCTGATAGGATTCTATCTGCCAATTGGAATTAAGGTAGGAAAAATCCTAGCTGATGTAATCAGCCAATCAGATTGAAGTTCAATCCAATTGGCTGATTGGATCAGCCAATAGAATTGACCTTGCATTCTATTGGCTGATCCAATCAGCCAATCGGATTGAACTTCAATCAGCCAATCGGATTTTTCCTACCTTAATTCCGATTGCCTGATAGAATCCTATCAGCCAATCGGAATTCGAGGGACGCCATCTTGGATGACGTCATTTAAAGGAACCTTCATTCAGTGTTAGGACATCTGAAGAAGAGGATGGCTCCGCGTCGAATGGATTCACGATGGCTCCGCTCCGGTTAATTGAAGATAGAAGATGCCGCTTGGATGAAGACATCTGCCGCTTGGAGGACCTCTTCTGCCCAGATTAGATGAAGACTTCTGGACGGATCGGGTGACCACTTGTGCCCGGCTGGGTGAAGACGGCTAAAGGTAGGGTGATCTTCAAGGGGTAGTGTTAGGTTTTTTTAAGGGGGGATTGGGTGGGTTTTAGAGTAGGGGTGTGTGGGTGGTGGGTTTTAATGTTGGGGGGGTTGTTCTTTTTTTTACAGGTAAAAGAGCTGATTACTTTGGGGCAATGCCCCGCAAAAGGCCCTTTTAAGGGCTATTTGTAATTTATTTTAGGGTAGGGCATTTTTTTATTTTGTTAGGGGGCTTAGATTAGGTGTAATTAGTTTGAAAATTCTTGTAATTTTTTTTATTTTCTGTAATTTAGAGGTTTTTTTTGTACTTTAGTTATTTTTAGTTAATTTTATTTAATGTTCGGTAATTGTAGTTAATTAATTTAATTTATTTAATGATAGTGTAGTGTTAGGTGTAATTGTAACTCAGGTTATGTTTTATTTTACAGGTACTTTTGTAATTATTTTAACTAGGTAGCTATTAAATAGTTAATAACTATTTAATAGCTATTGTACCTAGTTAAAATAAATACAAAGTTACCTGTAAAATAAAAATAAACCCTAAAATAGCTACAATGTAATTATTAATTAATTATTTAGTTTTAAATAGGATTAATTTATTTAATTATAGGAATATTTATTTAGATTCATTTAAATAATATTCAAGTTAGAGGGGTGTTAGGGTTAGACTTAGGTTTAGGGGATAATTCATTTAATATAGTGGCGGCGGTGTAGGGGGGATAGATTTGGGGTTAATCAATGTAATGTAGGTGGTGGCGGTGTAGGGGGGGCAAGATAGGGGTTAATAAATGTAATGTAGGTGGCGGAGGGCTCCGGGTGCGGCGGTTTAGGGGTTAAACATTTAATTTATTTGCAGCAGGGTCCGGGATCGGCAGGATAAGGGTTAATAACCCTTATGTATGGGGCGGCGGTATAGGAGGCAGCAGATTAGGGGTTAATAGGTATAATGTAGGTGGTGGCGGGGTCAGGGAGCAGCGTTTTAGGGGTTAATATATTTATTATAGTTGCGGAGGGGTCCAGGAGCGGCGGTTTAGGGGGTAATAACTAGACATGTGCACGGCTAAAAAATTCGGTTCGGATCGATTCGGACTTTTCAAATTTCGGTTCGGATTGAATCGGATTCGGCAAAATCTGAATGAATTTGTTTCGGATTTATTCGGATTCGAATAAATTCGTTTCGGATTTATTCGGATCCGAATAAATTCGTTTCGGATTTATTCGGATTTGGCTGAATTCGGTTCTATTCGGTTCCGAAATTCGGTATGTTTTAGTACACTAACACCCATTTAGTACACTAAGTCACTAACACCCATAAACTACCTATGAACCACTAAACCGAGGCCCCCACACATCGCAAACCCTATAATAACATTATTTAACCCCTAATCTGCCGATCGGATATCGCCGCAACCTACATTATAACTAATAACCCCTAATCTGCTGTCCCTAACACTGCCGACCCCTACATTATAGTTATTAACCCCTAATCTGCCCCCCCAACGTCGCCACAATCTAACCACAAGTATTAACCCCTAATCTGCCAACCCGATATCGCCGCCTACATTATAGCTATTAACCCCTAATCTGCTGTCCCTAACACCGCCGACCCCTACATTATAGTTATTAACCCCTAATCTGCCCCCCCAACGTCGCTGCAATCTAACTACAAGTATTAACCCCTAATCTGCCGACCTGATATCGCTGCAACCTAAAATTATAGCTATTAACCCCTAATCTGCTGTCCCTAACATCGCCGACCCCTACATTATAGTTATTAACCCCTAATCTGCCCCCCCAATGTCGCCGCAATCTAACTACAAGTATTAACCCCTAATCTGCCGACCGCAAATCGCCACCACTATAATAAATGTATTAACCCCTAAACCGCCGCACTCCCGCCTCGCAAACACTATAATACATTTTATTAACCCCTAATCTGCCCTCCCTAACATCGCCGCCACCTACCTACAATTATTAACCTCTAATCTCCCGCCCCCAACGTCGCCGCTACTATAATAAGGTTATTAACCCCTAAACCTAAGTCTAACACTAACACCCCCTAACTTAAATATAATTTAAATAAAACAAAATAAATTTACTATAGTTAAATAAATTAATCCTATATAAATACTTACCTGTAAAATAAACCCTAATATAGCTGCAATATAACTAATAGTTACATTGTAGCTATTTTAGCATTTATATTTATTTTACAGGCAACTTTGTATTTATTTTAACTAGGTACAATAGCTATTAAATAGTTATTGACTAATTAATAGCTACCTAGTTAAAATAATTACAAAATTAACTGTAAAATAAATCCTAACCTAAGTTACAATTAAACCTAACACTACACTATCATTAAATAAATTAACTACAAGTACCTACAATTATCTACAATTAAATAAACTAAACTAAAGTACAAAAACCCCCCACTAAATTACAAAAACAAACACTAAATTACAAAAAATAAAAAAATATTACAAGAATTTTAAACTAATTACAGCTAATCTAAGCCCCCTAATAAAATAACAAAGCCCCCCAAAGTAAAAAAATGCCCTACCCTATACTAAATTACAAAAGTTAACAGCTCTTCTACCTTACCCTTAAAAGGGCCTTTTGCGGGGGCATGCCCCAAAGAAAACAGCTCTTTTGCCTGTAAAAAACCCCACAATACCCCCCCCACATTACAACCCACCACCCACATACCCCTACTCTAACCCAAACCCCCCTTAAATAAACCTAACACTACCCCCCTGAAGATCTCCCTACCTTGAGTCGTGTTCAGCCAGCCGGGCCGAAGTCTTCATCCGATGGGGCAGAAGAGGACATCCAGACCGGCAGAAGTCTTCATCCAAGCGGGGCAAGAAGAGGTCTTCCATCCATCATAAAAGTACCAAAATACAAACAAACACTAAATTACCAAAAATAATAAAATATTACAATAATTTTAAACTAATTACACCTAATCTAAGCCCCCTACTAGCTATTAATATAGCTACAATATAACTAATAGTTACATTGTAGCTATTTTAGGATTTATATTTATTTTACAGGCAACTTTGTATTTATTTTAACTAGGTACAATAGTTATTAAATAGTTAATAACTATTTAATAACTACCTAGCTAAAATAAATACAAATTTACCTGTAAAATAAATCCTAACCTAAGTTACAATTACACCTAACACTACACTATCATTAAATTAATTAAATAAATGAATCCTATATAAAACTAAATACTTACCTGTAAAATAAACCCTAATATAGCTGCAATATAACTAATAGTTACATTGTAGCTATTTTAGGATTTATATTTATTTTACAGGCAACTTTGTATTTATTTTAACTAGGTACAATAGCTATTAAATAGTTATTGACTATTTAATAGCTACCTAGTTAAAATAATTACAAAATGACCTGTAAAATAAATCCTAACCTAAGTTACAATTAAACCTAACACTACACTATCAATAAATTAATTAAATACAATACCTACAATTATCTACAATTAAACCTAACACTACACTATCAATAAATTAATTATATTTACTGTTTAATAGCTACCTAGTTAAAATAATTACAAAATTACCTGTAAAATAAATCCTAACCAAAGTTACAATTAAACCTAACACTACACTATCATTAAATAAATTAAATAAATTAACTACAAGTACCTACAATTAAATACAATGAAATAAACTAAACTAAAGTACAAAAAAACAAACACTAAATTACAAAAAATAAAAAAATATTACAAGAATTTTAAACTAATTACACCTAATCTAAGCCCCCTAATAAAATAACAAAGCCCGTCAAAATAACGCCGGTTCATAAAGCTCTTAACTACTGTGCTCTAAAGTACACCAACACCCATAAACTACCTATGCACCCCTAAACCGAGGCCCCCCACATCGCCACCACTCTATTAAATTTTTTTAACCCCTAATCTGCCGATCGCACACCGCCGCAACCTACATTATCCCTATGTACCCCTAATCTGCTGCCCCTAACATCGCCGACCCCTACATAATATTTATTACGCCCTAATCTGCCCCCCCCCCAACGTTGCCACTACCTACCTACAATTATTAACCCCTAATCTGCCGACCGGACCTCACCGCTACTATAATAAATGTATTAACCCCTAAAGCTAAGTCCAACCCTAACACTAACACCCCCCTAAGTTAAATATAATTTAAATCTAACGAAATAAAATAAATCTCATAAAATAAAATATTCCTATTTAAAGCTAAATACTTACCTGTAAAATAAACCCTAATATAGCTACAATATAAATAATAATTATATTGTAGCTATTTTAGGATTTATATTTATTTTACAGGCAACTTTGTATTTATTTTAACCAGGTACAATAGCTATTAAATAGTTAATAACTATTTAATAGTTACCTAGTTAAAATAATTACAAAATTACCTGTAAAATAAATCCTAAGTTACAATTAAACCTAACACTACACTATCAATAAATTAATTAAATAAACTATCTACAATTATCTACAATTAAATCAACTAAACTTAATTTACAAAAACAAACAAACACTAAATTACAAAAAAAAACACTAAATTACAAAAAAAAAAGATTACAAGTATTTTAAACTAATTACACCTACTCTAAGCTCCCTAAAAAAATAACAAAGCCCCCCAATCAGATTGAGCTTGCATTCTATTGGCTGTTCCGATCAGCCAATAGAATGCGAGCTCAATCTGATTGGCTGATTGGATCAGCCAATCCGATTGAACTTGAATCTGATTGGCTGATTCAATCAGCCAAACAGATTTTTCCTACCTTAATTCCGATTGGCTGATAGAATCCAATCAGCCAATCGGAATTCGAGGGACGCCATCTTGGATGACGTCATTTAAAGGAACCTTCATTCAGACTTAGGACGTCGTTAGAAGAGGATGGATCCGCGTTGGCTGCTTCAAGATGGTCCCGCTCCACGCCGGATGGAAGAAGATAGAAGATGCCGCCTGGATGAAGATGTCTACTGGTCCGGATGCCCTCTTCTTGCCGGATAGGATGAAGACTTCGGACCCTCTTCTGGACGGATCGGTGATACCCGGCGTGGTGAAGATAAGGTAGGAAGATCTTCAGGGGCTTAGTGTTAAGTTTTTTAATGGGTGTTTGGGTTAGATTAGGGGTATGTGGGTGGTGGGTTGTAATGTTGGGGGGTATTGTATGTTCATTTAAATGCAAAAGAGCTGTTTTCTTTGGGGCATGCCCCGCAAAAGGCCCTTTTAAGGGCTGGTAAGGTAAAAGAGCTGTAAAATTTTTATTTTAGAATAGGGTAGGGCATTTTTTTATTTTGGGGGGCTTTGTTATTTTTTAGGGAGCTTAGAGTAGGTGTAATTAGTTTAAAATTCTTGTAATTTTTTTTTTTTTTGTTATTTAGTGTTTGTTTGTTTTTGTAATTTAGTTTAGTTGATTTAATTGTAGATAATTGTAGATAGTTTATTTAATTAATTTATTGATAGTGTAGTGTTAGTTTTAATTGTAACTTAGGTTAGGATTTATTTTACAGGTAATTTTGTAATTATTTTAACTAGGTAACTATTAAATAGTTATTAACTATTTAATAGCTATTGTACCTGGTTAAAATAAATACAAAGTTGCCTGTAAAATAAATATAAATCCTAAAATAGCTACAATATAATTATTATTTATATTGTAGCTATATGTCAGACTCAGATACGATAGCTAGTGATGAGATTTATATAATGAGTTGTGTGAACCACAGCTGCTGAGAATCATACTTGCACTGAAAAATATGAATGATTGTAGCAGAATGAAATATTGCTATGTGACATAAACTATCATGAGTGATAGTGTCAAACAGCACATTTAACAGTCAGCAAGGTTGATATTAGGGGAATAGGTGAGAAAACACTATTGCTATCACATGTGTTTGGTATTAACACTGCTTTTATATAGCAGTGTCTCTCACTGTGAATCCCAAATAAAAAAAAGAACACACTTACAAAGTACTTGAAAAATAATTATCATAAAAGCACAGCTATGCAGCGGATAAATGTTGATCAACTTATTCATATATATATATATGTGGTATTTTGAGAGGATAAGAGAAATGTGCACAACAAAAGAAAAACTGACAGGTTGCTCTTTAGGGTGAACTGAAAATACAGGCTGTAGCAGTAAGAACAAACTTGTAACAACTGAACTTTTAAAAGTACCTGAGTGGAAGTTAATACCCTAGAGAGTGAGGTCTGGAATCCGGTATAGAGAACCCCAGTGGGGAGTAAGCTGGTCCGGTGTAGAGAGCTTTATCAGGGCTCAGGTAGTTCTGTTTATGGTGTGTGATTCAAAGTAGATCCGGTACTCAGAGAGAGGCTGTGCAGGCAAGGTTCAGAGAGGAGCAGGTAAACAGGCAAGGCTCAGGATAATACCGTTTAGCTACCACTGGGTGGCAGACGGTCAATAACAAGCAATGTAGGATAGTAGATTAGAGGTTTTATAGAGAAAGTTGTTAATCAGAGTTTATTATTTAAAGGGACAGGTACATCGATATGCCTTGCAGCAGTGAGCCTGACAGTATCCCCCCTTCTAGGAGCAGCTCCGGTGCTCAGGATGCGGCCGATCCGGGTTCCTCCTATGGAAAAGCGACACCAGTCGAGGTGCAGAGATGTTACTAGCAGGTTCCCAGGAACCGTGCTCCGAAGAATACCCTTTCCAACTGATAAGATATTGCAACACCCCTCGGAACAACCGGGAATCAAGAATTGCTCGAACTTCATATTCGGTAGTAGGGTCTATTGAGATCTGAGGGACAGAATCCGAAGGAACGTTTCTTAAAGCCTTGTAGGGCTTTAGAAGGGACACATGGAAGGTAGGGTGTACCTTCATGCTGTCCGGTAGTTTCAGGGTGACAGCATTCACGTTGAGTATTCGGGTGATTGGATAGGATCCCAGGAATAAAGGAGAGAATTTCTTTGAAGGAGTGTTGAGCTTCCGTTTTTTTGTGGATAACCAGACGAGGTCACCTACAGCATACGGGGGTGGTTTTCTTCTTTTCCTATCGTAAAACTTTTTTTGTGTTTCCTTTGCTGATTCAATAGCATTCTGTGTAGCAGAGAAGCTGGCAGAGATGGCATCGTAGAGTTCAGATAAACCTGGGAAAGTGGTACGGTTATCGGGGTGTATATGAAACCTGGGGTGAAAACCGTAGTTCGCGAAGAATGGTGTAGTCCCAGTGGAGGTCTTGATAGTGTTATTAAATGAAAATTCAGCATATGGTAAATGTTGGGACCTTGTGTTTTGTTGATCAGAGCAGTACAGCCGTATATATTGTTCGATCCATTGGTTACATCGCTCTGTCTGTCCGTTGCTTTGAGGATGGTATGCAGTAGTGAGTCTCTTGTCAATCATAAATAATTCGCAAAACTTCGTCCATAACCTGCTAGAGAATTGACTGCCTCTGTTGCTCAAGATAGTAGTAGGAAGGCCATGGTGTTTGAAGACATGTTTTATGAGTAATTGGATGGTTTCCATGGCGGTAGGCAATTTGTGATATGAAATTAAATGTGCCATTTTACTGAATAGGTCTACTACTACTAAAATGGTATTAAAGTTGTTCGATAAAGGTAGGTCTACTATGAAATCAAGTGCTATTTCTGACCATGGGATTGATGGAGTAGGTAAGGGCAGTAGAAATCCATAGGGTGCTTGTTTTGTTGATTTGGAAACGGTGCATTTGTGACAGGATGTTACATATTGGTTTATTTCACTGGCCATGTTAGGCCACCAGTAGGATCTCTTTGCGAGTTCTAGTGTCTTTTTCATTCCCGGGTGTCCAGCGAGCGAAGAATCGTGGACGGTTTGAAGAACCATTTGTCTACGAGTTGGAGGAATGTACAACTGATCTTGATGGTAGTATAATTTATCCTTTCTCTTGTGCAGGAGCGATAATGGTTTTGTTTGATCCTCCATTTGTTCATGTAGTAGCTGTGGTTTGAAGTCACAGATAAAATAAACAAACCTGTCTTTAGGGATTAGGCTGGTATCAGGTATAGGCTTCCGTACATAACAGGGTAACCTGGAGAGGGCGTCTGCTTTATGGTTCTGACTTGCTGGTCGATATACTATCTGATAATTAAATCTGGTGAGGAATAAATTCCACCTTACTTGCCTGGAGGAGAGGGTCCTAGTGCTTTTCAAGTACTGTAAATTTCTATGGTCCGTATAGATCAATATAGGAACACTTGTACCCTCGAGTAGGTGCCTCCAATGCTCGAGTGATAGTTTAATGGCTAACATTTCTTTTTCCACAATGGGGTAGTTTTGTTCAGCAGAATTCAGTGATCAAGAGAAAAAAGCAACAGGATGGAGAGGTTGTTTTAAACCTTTTCTTTGTGAAACAACAGCACCCACAGAAACGTCCGAGGCATCGACCTCCAGTATAAATTGATACTCTGGATTAGGAAACCTAAGGATAGGAGCGGTAGTGAACTTTAGTTTTAACAGCTCAAAAGCTTCCTGTGCTGCGGGGTTCCATCTAAAAGGTATGCTAGTCCTTGTTAGCATCGTTAATGGTTTAGTGAGGGCAGAGAAATTTTTTATGAATTTGCGATAAAAATTCGCAAAGCCCAGGAAACTTTGGACTTCTTTTCTAGACTTAGGGACAGGCCAATCTTTAATGATTTGTATTTTTGATTCCTCCATATGTATACCTGAGGAACTGATGATATACCCAAGAAAAGCTATGGTCTGAGAATTGAATATACACTTCTCTGGTTTGACATACAGGTGGTTTTCCCTTAAACGACATAGGACTTGTCTGACATGTAGAACGTGTTCAGAGAGTGTTTTAGAGTATATTAATATATCGTCTAGATATATGACTATATAAACATCTAAGATATCTCTGATATTTATTAAATACTGGAAAGTGGCCGGGGCATTACAGAGCCCGAACGGCATGACTGTGTATTCATAGTGGCCGTATCGGGTCCTGAACGCCGTTAACCACTCGTCGCCACTTCGCACTCTGATTAAATTATACGCCCCCCCGAAGGTCCAATTTCGTAAAGAACTTGGCCCCTTCTAACCTCTCGATTAACTCTGGGATTAGGGGCAAAGGGTATCTGTTCTTTACTGTGATCTTGTTCAATTGTCTATAGTCTATAATAGGCCTTAGGGAGCCGTCCTTGTTTTTTACAAAGAATATTCCGGCTCCCGCCGGTGATGTCGAGGGGCGGATAAACCCTTTCCTTAGGTTTTCCTCTAAATACGATTTTAAATGATCAAGCTCTGTTTTAGAGAGGGGGAAAATGTGGCCACAGGGAATCTCTGCTCCAGGTATTATGTCTATAGGGCAGTCGTACTTCCTATGGGGAGGTAAACTCTCTGACTCAGTTTTGTTAAATAAACCCATAAAATCCCTGTATTCATTGGGTATTTGGTTATCAGTATCTGCCTGGGGAGTGAGTAGGATAGGCATAGGGAAACATGTGGTAGTGCAGTATCTAGAATTGAAGCTGAGAGAGAGTGTTTCCCAGGATATTTTGGGGTCATGTATACTCAACCACGTTAAACCCAGGGTAACAGGGGAAACGGGTGAAGAAATGACATCGAAAGACATATATTCCCTGTGATGGTCAGTCGTGGATACTAAAAGGGGTATTGTTTGATATTCAACTGGACCTGAGGAAAGGATCTTACCATCTATACCACGCAAATAAATAGGAGATTTTTTGTGCACAAGTGGTATTTTATTATTATAGGTGAATTCCTTATCAATATAGGAGGCGGTTGCCCCAGAGTCAATAATGGCTGGAACTTTGACCCGTAGAAGATCCCACTGTAATAGAAGATTAATTTTACAATAGGTTGTGGTGGAGTCATAAGTATTACAGCAGGATAAGGTTGAATAGTTTTTACCCTTTCGTTGTCTCAGCAAGGAGGGGCAGTCTTTTACAGTATGTTCTTCTGAAGCACAATATAAACACAGGTTGTTCTTTTCTCTCTTCTATTTTTCTCTTGGGTAGATAGGGGTCCTTTTAGGAATCCGATATCCATAGGTTCAGCTGTTGATTTACTAGAGGCCTGAGGTGTAGCAGTGTTATAGTGCTTTTTGTAGTGTGTGTCCTGATAAGACCTTTCATGCATGCGTTCTCTGAGACGTCTGTCTATAGTAATGGTTAGATTTATAAGCCCCTCTAAAGTGGGAGGTAAGTCTATGCGAGACAGCTCATCTTTAATAGGGTCAGATAGACCGATTCTAAACTGGTTTTTAAGAGATACATCATTCCACTGGTAATCTTTTTCCCATCTTTTAAAGTCAGAGATGTACTCTTCTACAATTCTTTTCTTTTGTTTCAGAACCCTAAGAGCTGTCTCAGCAGTCTGTTGTTTGAACGGGTCTTCATATAATTGACCCATAGCTGTTAGGAAGGCATCAAGTGAGTTCAATATAGTGTTGTTTGTCTCAAAAAAGGTATTAGCCCATGTACGGGGCTCACCTCTCAAGAAAGAAATGATAGTCAGGACACGTGACCTATCATTTGGGTAGGTTTGTGGTTTCATTGTGAAAAGCAGAAGGCAGGCATTTTTAAAATCTCTATATTGAGATCTGTCGCCAGAAAATTTATCAGGGAGACTTATTGGTGGTTCTGATGTATGCAACTTAGGTTCTATGTATTCTTTAATGTAAGCTTTAAGTGCAGTGTTTTCTGCCTTAAGTGTGGATAAGCCCTCTGTTAGTAAATCAACTCTTTGCTTTAGATTCTGCATACTTGTAGTCATCTCAGCTGGGTCCATTTTGTATTAATTGGCTTGTTATTCTGTCAGACTCAGATACGATAGCTAGTAATGAGATTTATATAATGAGTTGTGTGAACCACAGCTGCTGAGAATCATACTTGCTCTAAAAAATATGAATGATTGTAGCAGAATGAAATATTGCTATGTGACATAAACTATCATGAGTGATAGTGTCAAACAGCACATTTAACAGTCAGCAAGGTTGATATTAGGGGAATAGGTGAGAAAACACTATTGCTATCACATGTGTTTGGTATTAACACTGCTTTTAAATAGCAGTGTCTCTCACTGTGAATCCCAAATAAAAAAAAGAACACACTTACAAAGTACTTGAAAAATAATTATCATAAAAGCACAGCTATGCAGCGGATAAATGTTGATCAACTTATTCATATATATATATATAATTATGTGGTATTTTGAGAGGATAAGAGAAATGTGCACAACAAAAGAAAAACTGACAGGTTGCTCTTTAGAGTGAACTGAAAATACAGGCTGTAGCAGTAAGAACAAACTTGTAACAACTGAACTTTTAAAAGTACCTGAGTGGAAGTTAATACCCTAGAGAGTGAGGTCTGGAATCCGGTATAGAGAACCCCAGTGGGGAGTAAGCTGGTCCGGTGTAGAGAGCTTGATCAGGGCTCAGGTAGTTCTGTTTATGGTGTGTGATTCAAAGTAGATCCGGTACTCAGAGAGAGGCTGTGCAGGCAAGGTTCAGAGAGGAGCAGGGAAACAGGCAAGGCTCAGGATAATACCGTTTAGCTACCACTGGGTGGCAGACGGTCAATAACAAGCAATGTAGGATAGTAGATTAGAGGTTTTATAGAGAAAGTTGTTAATCAGAGTTTATTATTTAAAGGGACAGGTACATCGATATGCCTTGCAGCAGTGAGCCTGACATTATATTAGGGTTTATTTTACAGGTAGTTATTTAGCTTTAAATAGGAATAATTTATTTAATAAGAATTATTTTATTTCGTTAGAATAAAATTATATTTAACTTAGGGGGGTGTTAGTGTTAGGGTTAGACTTAGCTTTAGGGGTTAATACATTTATTATAGTAGCGGTGAGGTCCGGTCGGCAGATTAGGGGTTAATAATTGTAGGTAGGTGGCGGCGGCGTTGGGGGCGGCAGATTAGGGGTTAATAAATATAATATAGGGGTCGGCGGTGTTAGGGGCAGCAGATTAGGGGTACATAGGGATAACGTAGGTTGCGGCGGTGTATGGTGCGGCAGATTAGGGGTTAAAAATAATATGCAGGGGTCATCGATTAGGGGTTAATAAGTGTAAGGTTAGGGGTGTTTAGACTCGGGGTACATGTTAGGGTGTTAGTTGCAGACTTAGGGAGTGTTTCCCCATAGGAAACAATGGGGCTGCGTTAGGAGCTGAACGCTGCTTTTTTGCAGGTGTTAGGTTTTTTTTCAGCTCAAAATGCCCCATTGTTTCCTATGGGGGAATCGTGCACGAGCACGTTTTTGAAGCTGGCCGCGTCCGTAAGCACCGCTGGTATTTAGAGTTGCAGTGGCGGTAAATTATGCTCTACGCTCCCTTTTTGGAGCCTAACGCAGCCCTTCTGAGAACTCTAAATACCAGCGTTGTTTAAAAGGTGCGGGGGAAAAAAAACATGCGTAGCTAACGCACCCATTCTAACGCAAGACTCTAAATCTAGGCGCAAGTTAATTACTACAAGCTAAAAACAGTAAGGGATGCCTTTTTTTATTTCAGCAAGATACAATTTTTCCGGCTCATAGGAGAAGTTATTTTTACCATTTCAGCAGTAAAATAAGGAAATGATTGGCAAATGGTGTTAGGGCAGTGACTCCCAAATTTTTGATAACAGCTCTATTTCATTAAAATCAATAATTAAAATAACATTAAAGAAAAACATTATGGTGCTATTAAACAATCAAGCTATGGTTAAATGATTGACAGAAATAAATTAACTCTGTGATGTAACTATATAATTATTACCTGTGTGAATTGTCTATAATATTGCTGGAGCTGTGCATTTTGTCGATGACATTCTAATCTTAGAGAATTACCTGAACAGAACGGTTCATCAGGGAAAACCCAGAGAAATACTTACGTGAGCGCAAGCAGAGCCTAACAAGGCCCTTAGAGAGAAAGCTGAAGTGTTATATATCAGCAGATGAAAGATAGCTACTCCAGCCAGTGTATGGCTCTGAGACTAGGTGCAATGGGGATTAATAAACTGTCAGTAGGGGTTAGGATGAAAGCAAGATAAATTATGGACATCTTCAAATGTTTCAATCCAAATCTTTCATGCTCAAGCAATGCTGGTCAATTTAAAAGCATTCCTAGAGGGATTTAATTACTGTGTCAATTGTTTATCAAGTGGCATTAAGAGTAAAGTGGTTCATCAAGGACAATTCAACAAATAGTAGAACTAAACATCCAAAATACAATAAGCAATTATGTATGTGAAAACTAGTAGATTATACTACCCAAAATTTAAAAAAGGAGGAAATGTGCCACATTGTGTAATATTTACACTTGATATATTTTTATTGTTTAAAAATATGAATAATGCCCTTACTAAACATTCCTAAGCTTTGCATAAACAACATTGTTATATTTATATATTTTACAACCTCTAAAATTGCCTGTTTCTAAGCCCCTGCAGGCCGCATCTTGTCTCAGAGCTTTTCTTTAGCTTTTTACAATCTTTCACACAGCTAGACAGTACTAGTTCATGTTTGCCATATAAATAACATTATGCTCACTCCCGTGGAGAATAATATTGGTTATACAAGAACCAGCACTAATTGGCTAAAATGCAAGTTTAAAAATAAAATTAAAAAAATTGTATGGCGACAACTGTACCCTTATACAAATAATGATGTTAAACAATTTTAAAATATTATAGGTTAGGGATAAGTGAAATGGCTAAAATTATAGACAGTAAAATCTCTAGGTATAAAAGTGTAGAATACTTCAATTACAGAAGGTGCAAGATTGAAAATGTGATAAAATATGGTAAAACCAAGTAAAATATCCGTTTAAATTTCCAAAAGATTCCCACTAAGTGAAAAAAACATGTGTTGAGTAAAGTTACTATTTCTCCCATGTAAGTCATAGAAAAGTGGGATGTGTATCCAATGTATAATGTATAATATAATAATGTGTAATGTGAATCCTCATCAAAATTCAATATGTGGGGGAGTGCTGCGTCTCCGAATAAAGTATCCGTAGACTTATAAGCTGAAGAGACAAATCAGACAAGAGATGCACACCTCTGACTCACATTAAAAGTAAATTTTGAATATAGACAGACACTCACTAGATAAAATGAACAACAAGCATGTAGACAGAGTCACTCAGGGGGTACCTCCCATACGTGATGTGTGGATAATTCTGACTATAGTAGTTAGATGGAAACACAGTCCACTTATTTGCTGCCTCTACAGGATTGTGCAGTGTAGGGAGCTCTGTACACTCCTTTTTTCCTCTGAAGACTTTTTGTCTCAAGTGAAACAGCAGATAAAACAATCCTCATGTGCATGTCTTGTAAAATGCTACGGAAACCCAGTGAGGACAAACCTCTACCCGTTTTGCTACAATCCCTCTGCGCTTTCTCAAGAGAATACAATCTTAGCACTGGCTCGCTTTATTTAAAAAGAGCGCTCATCTGTCAATCCTTGTATACCTTGTAAATACAATGTAGTGTAATACAAAGCACAGCCAGTCAAAACTGTATACATGTATATAAATAAGGATACTAACAAAAGCTACAATCCCTCAACTCAAGCAGCCTATAACTATATTTATATTACTAAAAATGCTGAAAGATGTTCCATACAATACAATAAATAAATAAAAAAAAAATAAACTATATATATATATATATATATATATATATATATATATATATATATATATATATATATATATATATATATATATACAGGTGACCCTTGTTTTACAATGGTTCAATTTACACTATTTCAGAATAACAACCTTTTTTCCAGTCATGTGACTGCTATTGAAAAACATTGAGAAGCAGTGCATTTATTAAAATAGCCAGTAGGTGGCGCTGTCCGCGTGTGTTGCAGCAAAGCCAAGCAAGCTGAAATTAATCAGTTTAACCAGGCCTGAGCTATAGAGCAGATTTCAAAGGAACAATATCTTCCTGTCTATAAATTAGTCCAGATTGGAATACATAGAAAGCACTGTTTGCAGAAAAATGCAAGTGAAGTCTGTGTTGTGTGATTATTTTATTAGGTTTATAATGCTGTTTACAAATGTTTTTTGTTCATTTAACTTATTTTAATTATATATTCTGTGTTGTATGATTATTTTATTAGGTTTAAAATGCTGTTTAGCATTTAAAGTCTTCATTTCAAAGCTTTAAAAATAATGTATTAGGTGTTACTTATGTCAATTTTGAGAGGGGCATGGAACCTAACTCCCTCACTTCCCATTGACTTACATTATAAACTGGGTTTCAATTTACAACGGTTTCAATTTACAACCATTCCTTCTGGAACCTAACTCTGTCGTAAATTGAGGGCTACCTGTATATATATATATATATATATTTATTAGTGTGAACAATCTAATTCTTATAAACTAATAGCATTCTTATTGTTCAACAGGTTTCATGCTGCCTTAAGACGGTTTGCATTCCACACATCTGGAGGAATCCATTCCACTATATGAATTTCCAGTCCTTGGGAATCACTATTATGCACAAGTCTAAAGTGATCTGATACACTATGGGGTAAATGTATTAATGTGCAAGTGGACATGATACGATGTAGTGTATCATGTCCGCCGCACATCAATAAATGCTGACAGCATATGCTGTCAGCATTTATCATTGTACCAGCAGTTCTGGTGAACTGCTGGTGCAATGCCGCCCCCTACAGATTTGCGGCCAATTGGCCGCTAGCAGGGGGTGTCAATCAACCCGATCGGGTTGATTTCTGTCCTCCGCCTCAGAGCTTGATAAATTGACCCCTATGTTTATCAAATGATTCTGTGATGTTCCAAGGATGTTTCTATAGCCTATACTTGATCTTCCTCATGGTTCTTCCAATTTAAATTAAATTACACTTACAGTTTATCTGTTAAACAACATATAGTATGTGATGTCACACATGCATCTATCCCTAATATCATATGTTTTGGGCCCATCATAACCCATCATAACTTCCAAATTGAGTGCTGCCCATACTCTGGTTAATAAAAGGGCACATGCAACATTTGTTATGGCCACATTTGAATTGACCTGGTTGTCCACCCCACCAAATGCTGAGGGGTCTCTGTATTTTGGAGTGGAGTTTAGTGGGAGCTAGGTCTCTATTTTTTCTAAACCTTATATTTATTGTTTATTTTATCTAGTGAGTGTCTGTCTATATTTAGGGGCACCAGAAATAAATTGTTAATTTTTAACGTGAGTCTGAGTGTGCACATCTTTTGTCTGCTTTGTCTAAAATGCAAGTTTGTAAAAAGCACTGAGATAAGGGGCATAATAAGGGCAGTCTGCAGAGTCTTCAGGAAATGTAAGAAGCAGTGGTCATCAGATTACTTGGCTTACTTTGATGTACCTATAAAAGAGATTGGGCCTTTTTACTTACATACCCCACCTTGCTGCATTTGTTTATAATGGCATCACATGGTATACATATCTAATCAGTAGTTGGAAAGTAAGACTGTTACATCCCTTCTGTATGCTATCAAAATACTTATGATCAATTTGTACTTGTGCTACCTTTTTAAGGTTGAATTATTTTATTTAACATAACTGGATTTTTCTCATTAAAGGGTCATTATATTACAAAATGACACGCTCTTATTAGTTAGAGCATGTCATTTTACAACTAGTGAACTTTAATGCTTAACCTGCACCAAGGGTAGAAATACAGTCATACCTCATAGGTATTGCGGGTTCGACTCCAGACCACTGCAATAAAGCAAATGTAGCAATAACGTGAGTCACACAAACATTTTGTTTTCCCATTGCATATAAAAGTTACGTTTACACTATACTGCAGTCTATTAAGTGTACAGGAGCATTATATCTAAATAAAATAAATGTACATACTTACCGTCATCTGGGCCTTTAGCGAGTCACAATCTGTTTGCTGGTGGTGTGTGTGTATATATGTTGGGAAAATGGTGCTGATAGACATGATTCAATTTGTAAAAAACACATTGGCGCATATTAATCAAGCTCCGTATGGAGCTTGATGCTCCGTGTTTCTGAAGAGCCTTCAGGCTCGCCGGAAACACAAGTTATGAAGCAGCGGTCTAAAGACCGCTGCTCCATTTTCTGTCCACCTGCTCTGATGCGATGGACAGACATCGCCAGAAATCAACCTGATCGAATACTATCGGGTTGATTGACACCCCCTGCTAGCGGCCGATCTGCCGCGAATCTGCAGGGGGTGGCATTGCACCAGCAGTTCACAAGAACTGCTGGTGCAATGATAAATGCCTAGAGCGTATGCTGTTGGCATTTATCGATGTGCAGCAGGCATGATCCGCAATATCCAATCATGTCGGCTCGCACAATGATAATTTGGCCCCATTATCCATTCAGGACTTGCAGTGCTCTTTGGAAACTGACGCTGATCCAATCAGCAGCGTTAGTTACACTTGGCAGGGGGGTTAAACACATAGGGGTAGATTTAACAAAGGTCGAGCATACCTTTGTTAAATCTTGTCCGCTCAAATCATGTCTGCTCAACCTCGCTAAATGCCAACAGCATACGTACGCTTTTGGCATTTAACATTGCACAAGTGCTTGCAATGCCGCCTCCAGCTCACTGGCCGCTAGCAGGGGCCTTTAATCATCCCGATCATATCGGATTGGGATGATTTCAATCCGCCACCTAAAATGTGGCGGAGATGTTAAGGAGCAGCGGTCTTATGACCGCTGCTCCTTAACTTTCATTTCAGACGGACCTGAAACGATGGGGCTCCAAAGCAGCATCCGCTGCTTAATAAATGGAGCCCATAGCATTAAAATGTTGCTAGTTGTAAAAGTTTTTGACTATAAAAGCCCTTATTTCCGTGTTTGCAATTTAAATGGCTAACATGTAGTATTCTCTATTCTATCATGTATTTAAAAGAACACCAGTTAAACATGTTAAAATATTTTTGTGTATGAAAAAAAGGTTAAGTAAAGCTGTTAAAATTTCTTGTAAAAGTAACAGGAACGGTTGTATGCATTTAAGTCCTAAGACTCCACTATGTATTGGCTGACAGGAAAAAACATATGTTTTTGGAAATAAAAAAACAAACAAACAAAAAAAACAACGGTAATATATTTTGGATCTTTCTATTTTTAATGGAACAGAGAAAATTTGTATCATGTTCCTTTAAAACCTTTTGCAAAATAGATTTTTACTCTTCATCTGTTATTGTATAATCACATGTATCAATCCTGCAGTAGGTTTGGTCAAATCCCTATAACATTGCTATTGATGGAACATTCATCATAAAAAATATTTAGCACTGCCTCTGTAACAGCACTCTTTGTGGAACCAATAATTTATTAATGCTGCAGGCAGAACTAAGCTGGTGCTAAAAATTATTTTGTATGTAACAATTCACCCCTAAACTGCATATTTCCCCAACCATTTTTTTTAGTATTATTTTTATTTTATTGTATTACAGAGAAAGCAAATGTGGCAGAGGTGAAAAATGATTTGCAACTTTGATTTAAGATACGTAGTTGATTTAGGTAACTAAATATTTTATGGTTCACACTTTCCTAGTAGTACAACAAAAAGACAAATGCTTTTATTCTATAGCAAAGAGCAAAATTTGGTTTCTTCATCTACTACATGTCTAGGAGCTTTTGCAAAGAATATGTTGTGTCTTATTGCAGATAATACATTTAGATAAAAGCTATTTCACATCTTTCTCCAAAAATCTATTATATATTTTTTGCAACTAATATCTACACTGTCTTGGTTTATCTACCAATAACAAAAAATACCTTCACGAGTTATAGGAACATTACAGTAATGTTTTATAGTTAATTATAGTATATATAGACAAAAAGCATGTGCACACATTTAAAAAAAAAAACCAAAACATTTAAAACTAATATGTTCTTAGCAAATTGCATTGATTTGCAATCCAGGGACGAATACAAAGTGCAATGTAATCTGAAAAGATATATAGAAATATACAAAATGTGATCTTAATTTGTTAAATTTACACAGAAACCTTCAAAACATAATTAGAATTATAAAATTACTGCTGCATCATATCTAAATGAATTAAAATACAAAAGAGAAAATGTAAAGCTTTACCCCTTTGACTAGCTGTAGGCACATGACGACCCCTTTTCATCATGCAGGGGGAATGATGATCAAACACTGTTTTCGGCAATCACCCGCACTTCAGGCCGAGGATCGTTGGTGGACTAGTGGGCAGCACTCCCAGGCTTCATGGGAGTGCCAGCCAACGTCCCCACGTACGCACCTTGTGACATCCCAAAGGGCCTAAGATAGGATTCACCGGTAGATGCTAGGGAGCTGGATAGGGGGAGTTCTAACCCCTCAATCTCAGCTGCAAAGTTCCAAGACCCCTCATTTGAAAGAAAAAAGTCTGCTCTTTCAAATGGTGACAGTCGTGGAGCAGTACTGCAAACCAGATCATTTAAAAATAAAGTAAACCAAACACACAGTGATCTGGTTTGCTATAGTACAGTATATGTACCATGAAATTTTTTTTTATGTATAGACCCCTAATAAAATGTATTGCCCAGTAGACAAGTCCCTCTCTTAAAAAATATATTAAATGTGTTTGTATAGTCAGGGGATCACTGTAGTAACAGGGAACATCTTGAAAGAAAAAAGTGCTTTTGTTTCTGTACTGCCTCTAATCTACATTATAACCCCCAAATGTCCTAATGAGCCCCTATTTTACATGTGGCTACTTTTGATGACAATTTAGTAAGGTGATCACAGTTACAGCAGTGGTCACTGGGCTTTTTTTCAATTCTATTTACTAAAATCTACCCAAAAATTATACATTTTATTTACATCTTTCTCACATGCTATGAAATATAAATATGCTTATGGAATATTGTGAAACTAATGGGCCTGCAGAAAAAAACAATATATAATTTGTATAATGTGTGTCATTCACTGAAATTTAGCTACAATAGGGGTTTAAATGTAAGTAGCAAAAAACGCTCAAAATTGGTTTAGCACTGGGATGAAAAAAAGGATCAGCAGTTAAAGGGTTAAATGTAATAATACTGAAGGGACCCACCCAATCTCAAGTATTAAGTAATATAAAATACAAAGCATGAAGTGTAACATAACTCATGTCATACAGTGCTATATTGCACTGGGCTTGTCTCTCCTTCACATACAAAAATACAGAGAACACTCCTTAGAGAAGTATTGCAAAATGTGACTGTCTAGAATCTTGTGAGAGATCTTGCAGTGGTGGAGAATCATTTTAGATCATCTCATCTGGCCGGAGAGAGCTTCATGGGAGGCATCTTTTATCTCTCTGGGGCTTCCAGGGGCTTCTACCATTCAGCAAGTTCTGCCCCTGTGATGTCTGCACTATAATTTATCTCGAAGCAAGAGAATCTTTTATCATCAGGCCCCTAGATATATATATATTGGACTAGAAGAGAGAAAGTAAATAAACTGAGTCGCAGGCCCCTTTACAACAAGTAAACGGAAATCTTAGCTGCCATTCAGAAAAAAAACTATTTCTTAAAATACTTTCTACAAGATATAGGATGAAAGGAGGACAAAATGAATTAAATTGCGCTATTTCTGCAACATATAAAAAATAATAACAATTATAATTATATAATATACATGCAATTAAACATAAATATGTGTACGCCAACAAATTGAAATGTCACTTGATGTTATAAGCAGTAGGTGTATATATTTACTGTTTGGTAATGCTCAATATATCACAAGAAAAGATGATGGACGAATGGTATATATACACAGATTATATACAGTATAATTGAGTTCTTTAATTAGTGTTAGAAAAACCTCCCAAAATTAAACTTCTGAAATGCCTACTTACGAGATAAAACCTCAATCATATGAGGTAAGTGTATGGCACTGCAGGGGAGCACTCTTATTGTGATATTGAGATACGTCTGTGATTCCTACAGCTCTCAACCTCCAGAACCCTGTATTTTCCTGTGTATTGGATGCAGGATCCATCTTTGTGCTTTTCCTTGTAGTATGGCAGACTTCCATATCTCTCTCACAGGAGTTGATATAGAAACAGAAAAAATCTGCAATAGTGTAATAAAGTTTAAAACAAATTTTATTTATAACATCTGTAAAATGCCCGCTTACATTTAGAAACCTAATAAATTAGGTATTTATACAGCCATATGATACAGTACGCTCGTTGGTAACAATTTCTTCAGCTTTTAACAAGTTCAATGTCCACAGTTTACGTGAAGAAAAACATTCAGTATGCAGGCAAATCGGTATACCCGGTTTATAAAAGTTTGTATTGCTTACTTTAGTTTTACTTGGTCTAACGCATTTCGAAGGATTGATAAGGATACTTCCTTCTTCCTCAGAGACTTCTTAGAGATATGTGGCTTGATATGCACTTTAAAAAGAGTATCGCAGTCAGCTTCATTATCGTAAGCTATATTGCCATTGGTTAAACCGCTGATGTGATCCTCCACCGCTCCCTTACGTAGGTGGGTGAATGTTATTGGTTGATATAGAATCACGTGATCGGCTAAAATTAAACATAGCAGATCAATTGTGATATGCTTGAAAGAAATGGCATTTGAACAATGCTAGGTTACATACGAATAGCTGCGAGAACTGATAAACAACCTTTGACAATTTATATTATACTAGTACTAAAGCCCCTGTACACGGGCCATTTTTTGCAGTACAGCGGTCCCACCCCTTGCTCTCTCCCCCCTCTCTTTTGCTCTCTCTCCCCCCTCTCTTTTGCTCTCTCCCCCCCTCTTTTTTGCTTTCTCTCCCCCTCTCTTTTGCTTTCTCTCCCCCCTCTCCTTTGCGCTCTCTCTCCTCTCTTTTGCTCTCTCTCTCTCCCCTCTTTTGCTCTCTCTCTCCCCACTTTGTCTCTCTCCCCCCTTTTTTTTCTCTCTCTCCCCCCTTTCTTTTGTTCTCTCCCCCGCCTCTTTGACTCTCTCCCCCCCTCTTTGACTCTCTCCCCCTCCTCTTTGGCTCTCTCTCCCCCCTTTTTGGCTCTCTCTCTCCTCTTTGGCTCTCCCCCCCCTTTGGCCCTTCTCCCCCCCTCTCCTGCTCCCTCTCTGGCTCTGTCTTAATTGAAAGCCTTTGCCTCCTTGGCCACGCCCCCATCGCGGCACCCCCCCCCCGGACACGCCCCATCATGGCGACAACGCCGACAACGCCCCTCGCTGCATCCGGCCACGCCCCTTGCCACTCCCGGTCACGCCCCTCGTGACGCCCGGCCATGCCCCCATCGCAACGCTCCATCGGCCACGCTCCCTGACACTCAGCTGCAGCCTTGCTCTGTGCTGAGTGCTGAGTGTCAGGATCCAAACGGCCTGGTATGTTTGTCACGTGCAGTCTCCACTGCGCATGACTGCATCTGACAAACATACTTGGCCATTTATTAAATAGGATAAAACATCCTAAACAGATAACGTTCAGATGGAAAAAGTATATATATATATATATATATATATATATATATATATATATATATATATATATATATATATATATATATATATATCTATATATATATATATATATATATATATATAGATATAGATATACAGGGAGTGCAGAATTATTAGGAAAGTTGTATTTTTGAGGATTAATTTTATTATTGAACAACAACCATGTTCTCAATGAACCCAAAAAACTCATTAATATCAAAGCTGAATAGTTTTGGAAGTAGTTTTTAATTTGTTTTTAGTTATAGCTATTTTAGGGGGATATCTGTGTGTGCAGGTGACTATTACTGTGTTTAATTATTAGGCAACTTAACAAAAAACAAATATATACCCATTTCAATTATTTATTTTTACCAGTGAAACCAATATAACATCTCAACATTCACAAATATACATTTCTGACATTCAAAAACAAAACAAAAACAAATCAGTGACCAATATAGCCACCTTTCTTTGCAAGGACACTCAAAAGCCTGCCATCCATGGATTCTGTCAGTGTTTTGATCTGTTCACCATCAACATTGCGTGCAGCAGCAACCACAGCCTCCCAGACACTGTTCAGAGAGGTGTACTGTTTTCCCTCCTTGTAAATCTCACATTTGATGATGGACCACAGGTTCTCAATGGGGTTCAGATCAGGTGAACAAGGAGGCCATGTCATTAGATTTTCTTCTTTTATACCCTTTCTTGCCAGCCACGCTGTGGAGTACTTGGACGCGTGTGATGGAGCATTGTCCTGCATGAAAATCATGTTTTTCTTGAAGGATGCAGACTTCTTCCTGTACCACTGCTTGAATAAGGTGTCTTCCAGAAACTGGCAGTAGGACTGGGAGTTGAGCTTGACTCCATCCTCAACCCGAAAGGCCCCACAAGCTCATCTTTGATGATACCAGCCCAAACCAGTACTCCACCTCCACCTTGCTGGCGTCTGAGTCGGACTGGAGCTCTCTGCCCTTTGCCAATCCAGCCACGGGCCCATCCATTTGGCCCATCAAGACTCACTCTCATTTCATCAGTCCATAAAACCTTAGAAAAATCAGTCTTGAGATATTTCTTGGCCCAGTCTTAACATTTCAGCTTGTGTGTCTTGTTCAGTGGTGGTCGTCTTTCAGCCTTTCTTACCTTGGCCATGTCTCTGAGTATTGCACACCTTGTGCTTTTGGGCACTCCAGTGATGTTGCAGCTGGTGGCAAGTGGCATCTTGGCAGCTGCACGCTTGACTTTTCTCAGTTCATGGGCAGTTATTCTGCGCCTTGGTTTTTCCACACGCTTCTTGCGACCCTGTTGACTATTTTGAATGAAACGCTTGATTGTTCAATGATCACGCTTCAGAAGCTTTGCAATTTTAAGAGTGCTGCATCCCTCTGCAAGATATCTCACTATTTTTGACTTTTCTGAGCCTGTCAAGTCCTTCTTTTGACCCATTTTGCCAAAGGAAAGGAAGTTGCCTAATAATTATGCACACCTGATATAGGGTGTTGATGTCATTAGACCACACCCCTTCTCATTACAGAGATGCACATCACCTAATATGCTTAATTGGTAGTAGGCTTTCGAGCCTATACAGCTTGGAGTAAGACAACATGCATAAAGAGGATGATGTGGTGAAAATACTCATTTGCCTAATAATTCTGCACTCCCTGTAGATATATATATATATATATATATATATATATATATATAACTAAAAGGGTAATCTTAGCTCAATCTAATAAACGATGGATCGCTACAAATTGATACTTGTCAGTTACTTTTTGCTACATTTGGGGAGCAGAATCAAAGTTTCAAAAAAAATTTACTATTGCTAAAAACACACAGTAGAAATCAGTTTCAATTTAAAAAGAAAAAAGAAAAGAGAAAAAAACAGCAATTTGAACATATACAGTATATAAATAATTGCACTGGTGGTTATTTCGTTTACACTTTTGCCACAGTGAGTGTGAATTTTTAAAAAAAAGATAAAGAGAAATCAATTTAACCAAGATCTTATTTGAGGTGCTATGTATATGTCTATAGCTATTTAAAAAAAATGGGGGGGGGGCTTTCTATTTCATATATTTTTGTTAAAAAATACTTGGATTCATTTTCCAAAAAAGCTGCTAAATCTTTATCTTTATTAAGACCCTGTGGTCTTTATTAAGACCCTGTGATTCATTGTATGAATCCAGAATGTTTCTTTCTTTCTATGAGCAATTACTCTATTACCACCTCTTTTATGTGGTTTCAAATGTTCTACAATGGTCCCCCTTGGGGGGTCAATTTATCAAGTTCCAATACGGACCTTGATGCCCTGTGTTACTAGCGAGCCTTCAGGCTTGCTGGAAACAGAAGTTATGAAGCAGCAGTCTAAAGACCGCTGCTCCATAACCTGTCCACCTGCTCTGAGGCGGCGGACAGAAATTAACCTGATCGAATACGATCGGGTTGATTGAAACCCCTTGCTAGCGGCCGATTGGCCACAAATCTGCAGGGGGCAATGGTAAATGCTGTCAGCATTTATCGATGTGCGCCGGACATGGTACGCTACATTGTATCATGTCTGTCTGCACAATAATAAATAGACCCCTTTGGGTCTTTGTTGTGTGCTTTTCTATAATGTAGGGAAAGATTATGTAATTTTTCTCCCATTCGTATATTAGTTATGTGTTCCAATAATCTTTTTTTGTAGGGTTTAGTAGTCCTACCAGTGTACTGTAGATCGCATCTACATTGTAGCATATAGATAACATAATCTGTTTTGCAATTGCATAAAGATTTTATTTCAAATTCCTTTCCTGTAATGGTAGATTTGAATATTTTTGGTAAGTTAATTTCCATTGAAATGGTGACTACATGCCTCACAGTTTCATCTATTACATTTAAAAAAGACCTCAGACTGTTTTCCCAACCAGTTTGAGCTTTGTAAAGAGGTTGTTCTTAATTGACTTGGTGCTAAAATAGACTTAAAATTTGTATTTTTCTTAAAAATGACTTTTGTTTTTTTTGTTAAATCTTTCAACAATTCATCTTTTTTTGAAACATGCCAGTGTTTCTTTAAGATGTTATTGTTTTCCTTAGCACCCTCATTTTATGTGGTTACTTAGCTGCAGGTTGAATGTTTATATGTACTCTTATTTTTGTTGTTACCTTCAAGTAAAGTTTCTCTATGTATTTCTCTAGTTTTCTTATGTGCTTGATCTAGGAGTTTATTTTGGTAGCCTTTTTAAAAAAAAAAATTCTTTAGTTCTTCAGTTCTGAAACTGTCCATATGGGATGTTCTGTATCCATTAGGGTTATGACTACTTTCTGCGTGTATGTACCCATTACTGTCAGTGTCTGTTTTGTACAATTTGGACAGAATACTTCTGTCTTCCTGAAAGAGAACTCAATCAAAAATTCTATTTCATTCATGTTTGTCTTTGTCGTAAAAGAAAGATTAAAATAATTTTTACTAATAAATGAGACAAATTGATCTAAAACTTATTTAGTCCCTGACCATATTAAAATAATATCATCTATAAATCTACCCTAAAAAATTGTCAGCTAGATTAAGAGTTGAGCGTTATGAGTCACATAGCAGCGTTGTGGCCCATAATGCATCACTTTCCCTAACGCAGCCATTACAAGTCTTGTCGGTATAGGTGTACCGCAAGCCTTTTATTCCCATATCACTGCCATTATGAGTTTTGCGTTCTGGCTAAAAACCTGTGTTACAGCCTAAAACAACAAGATCTGTAACGCCATCTAAAGTCAGTAGTTATGAGTTTTACACTACAAATCTGTAACATAAAACTGATACAAAGTACACTAATACCCATAAACTACCTATGAACCCCTAAACCGAGGCCCTCCCGCATCACAAACATTATATTAAAGTTATTAACTCCGAATCTGCCGCTTCTGACATCGCTGCCACTAATAAAATGTATTAACCCGTATTCCGCCACTCCCTGACATTGTCACCACTATGCTAAAGTTATTAACCCCTAAACCGCCACCCTCCTGCATCAAAAACAGTATTTAAATATTATTAACCCCTAATCTGATATCCACCCACTTTGCCCCCACTATACTAAAGTTATTAAGCCCTACACTGCCGCCACTATAATAAACCTATTAACCCCTAAACTGCAAGCCCCCCCACAATGGAATATACTAAACTAAACTATTAAACCCTAAACAGAAAGCCCCCCACATCGAAATAAACTAAATTAAACTAGTAACCCCTAAACCTAATGCCCCCCCTAACTTTATATTAAATTTACAATTTCCCTAGCTTAAATTAAATTAAAATTTACCTGTCAAATAAAAAAAAACTAGTTTTACACTACCAATTAAACTAATATAATTATTAAACTAAAATTAAACTAACTACCAATTAAATAAACTAAATTACACATTAAAAAAATCCTAACACTAAAAATTACAAAGTATCTAATTGCAAAAACAAAAAAATACTAAGTTACAAAAAATAACAAACACTAAATTACGGAAAATAACAAAAAATGGCTAGATTACGAGTTGTGCGTTAAGGTAAAAAAGCAGCTTTAAACGGTCCTAATGCTGCTTTTTTGCGCCCGCTGCTATTACGAGTCTTGCAGGTATAGGTGTACCGCACACTTTTTTGGCCTTAACGCAAAGAAACTTAAATAAATTTCATAAAGGCTTTTTTCTATGGGACTTCCATAGCGCCGGTATTAAGAGTCTGCCTGGGAGGATAAAAAGTGAGCGGTACGCCCTCTACCACCAAAATTCCTTACGCATTAAGTCAGTAGTTATGAGTTTTACGCTACAAAGCTGTAGCATAAAACTCATAACTAAAGTGCTAAAAAGTACACTACTAACACCCATAAACCCCTAAACCGAGGCCCTCCCGGATCGCAAACACTATAATAAAAATTTTAAACCCTAATCTGCCGCTCCGAACATCGCCGCCACTAGAATAAACATATTAACCCCTAAACCACCGCACTCCCGCCTCGCAAACACTAGTTAAATATTATTAACCCCAAATCTGCCGTCCCTAACATCGCCGCCACCTACCTACATTTATTAACCCCTAATCTGCCACCCCCAACGTCGCCGCCACTATATTATATTTATTAACCCCTAAATCTAAGTCTAACCCTAAGCATAACACCCCCTAACTTAAATATAATTTAAATAAATATAAAGGACAAATCCTATCATTAACTAAATTGACCTGTAAAATGAAACCTAACCTATGTTACAATAACAACTAACACTACACTACAATTAAATAAATTCCCTACATTAGATACAATTAAATAAATTAAATAAAATTAGCTAAATTACAAAAACAAACAAACACTAAATTACAGAAAATAAAAAACAAATTACAAGATCTTTAAACTAATTACACCTAATCTAATAGCCCTATCAAAATAAAAAAGCCCCCCCCCCCAAAAAAAAAAAAAAAACCTAGCCTAAACTAAACTACCAATAGCCCTTAAAAGGACCTTTTGCGGGGCATTGCCCCAGAGAAATCAGCGCTTTTACCTGTAAAGAAAATAATACAAACAACCCCCTCAACAGTAAAACCCACCACCCACATAACCAACCCCCCAAATAAAAGCCTAACTAAAAAAACTAAGCTCCCCATTGCCCTGAAAAGGGCATTTAGCTCTATTGCTGCCCAAAGCCCTAACCTAAAAATAAAACCCACCCAATACACCCTTAAAAAATCCTAACACTAACCCCCGAATATTCACTTACCGGGAGAAGTCTTCATCCAAGCGGCAAGATGTCCTTAACGAAGCCGGCAGAAGTGGTCCTCCAGATGGGCAGAAGTGGTCCTCCAGACGGGCAGAAGTCTTCATCCAGACGGCATCTTCTATCTTCATCCATCCGGCGCGGATCGGCTCCATCTTCAAGACATCCGGCGCAGAGCATCCTCTTCCAACGACGTCTTCTTGATGAATGAAGGTACCTTTAAATGACGTCACAAGATGGCGTCCCTTAGATTCCGATTGGCTGATAGAATTCTATCAGTCAATCGGAATTAAGGTTGAAAAAATCCTATTGGCTGATCCAATCAGCCAATAGGATTGAGCTGGCATTCTATTGGCTGATTGGAACAGCCAATAGGATGTGAGCTCAATCCTATTGGCTGATTGGATCAGCCAATAGGATTGAAGTTCAATCCTATTGGCTGATTGCATCAACCAATAGGATTTTTTTCAACCTTAATTCCGATTGGCTGATAGAATTCTATCAGCCAATCAGAATCTAAGGGACACCATCTTGTCATTTAAAGGTACCTTCATTCATCAAAAAGACGTCATTGGAAGAGGATGCTCCACGCCGGATGTCTTGATGATGGAGCCGCTTCTCGTCGGATGGATGAAGATAGAAGATGCCGTCTGGATGAAGACTTCTGCCCATCTGGAGGACCACTTCTGCCCATCTGGAGGACCACTTCTGCCGGCTTCATTGAGGACATCTTGCCGCTTGGATGAAGACTTCTCCTGGTAAGTGAATCTTCGGGGGTTATTGTTAGGATTTTTTAAGGGTGTATTGGGTGGGTTTTATTTTTAGGTTAGGGCTTTGGGCAGCAATAGAGCTAAATGCCCTTTTAAGGGCAATGCCCATCCAAATGCCCTTTTCAGGGCAATGGGGAGCTTCGGTTTTTTAGTTAGGCTTTTATTTGGGGGGTTGGTTGTGTGGGTGGTGGGTTTTACTGTTGGGGGGTTGTTTGTATTTTTTTTTACAGGTAAAAGAGCTGATTTCTTTAGGGCAATGCCACGCAAAAGGCACTTTTAAGGGCTATTGGTAGTTTAGTTTAGGCTAGGTTTTTTTTTTTAAATAATTTTTTTATTGAGGGTTTTTTATAATGACAATGTAAAAATATGACATATAAATATTACAGTACATAGCAATGATTGTCTCAACAACAATATGACAAAGAAAGGAAACATATAATAAGTGTCAAAATATAATTGAAAAACCTCCTTTTATGGGTTTTTTTATATTGTAATGAAAGTAGCTATTATTCCAGGCCATTGTGTTAAAACACATTCTGAAGGAGCACTGTAGCTACTAAGAAGACCCAATTTATTATGAACTTCTTGAGAACTTAAATATCTAGTTCATCAAAAAATGGAATGCTTCTTATTATGAAAGGGTCTTGATACCAAGATCAGAGTATAGAGCAAGGGGGAAGTTGGGGAAATATCAGCGGGTAAGCACTGCTATATAAAACAACAAGAGCAACAATGTAAATAGCAATGGTCAACAGCTATGGGTGGGCGGAAGACCACAAAAATGTTAATTGACTAGGTCAATTTGCTATCATAACATAATGTGTGGTGTGCATCACTAAACTATAGGACAGTTACGTATAATTTGTAATGAATATCAAGGAGGAGCGGGTATGGCTCCAATTCAGTTAGGATGGAAGTTAAGTTTACTATTCAAAGCTTCAAAATGGTATTGAATTGAGATCATAAATATATTAATATAGAAATAAGGATATATGTAAAATATCAATGTTTTGGCCCCTAATATGAGGCTCATTTTACACACCTATGGCATTTATGTTGCAACCACTACAAGTAAGAGGTGCAATTTGTATCTCCCCTCAGGGGTTGTTGTCTCCACTGGACACAGACGGGAAAGGGATATTGGGTATGACCCACCCTGATATACAGAGTGGGAAAGGGTGAGGGGAGATGCCTTTCCTAACTTCTATCTTAGTAAGGTTTTTAGCCATGGATGGTATAAAAATAGGAAATTGTATTTCAGCTATCAAAAGGAGTATAAGCGCATGCCTATGTACCTTATACATTACACCTTGAGCAATATAGAAGCTAATCAATAATATTCCCTTGCTAAAATTACAAGCAGTAAAACACAAGATCCACTTGTGTAGTGTGATAGTATAATCTAAATCAGTCGGATCCCATTTAAGAAGTATATGAAAAGTTCAGTGGGTGATTAGTTTGGTTAGTGAACTAAATTTTTAAAGGAACATATGGGGGTAATGGGCTACTACATACTGGGGGCTCTTAATTATACTTATTGGGTATAAATAAACATATCTTATTCTGAGTACCAATCTGGAAGGGGTAGGGGAGCTTTATTATAATTGTGAGTACTAGTTAATCAGTGAATAGATGGCATAAAGCATAATTAGCTCAGATCTCTACAGAAAAAAAAAACTGCCATAGCATAAAATGGGGGGTATACACATTATCAAGCAATAAGTCATGCGCAAAAATATCACCCCAGTGATGTGGATAGCTTAGCCATTCAGGGACCCAAAAGCTTATATAGACACTAAAGTTATTAATCCTATTGTGTTAATAAAAAAGGATGACAGTGTAGGCAAATATTAGTAAACTACCAAAGTTATCTGTGGTTACTGAATGGTAGGCAATACGCTAAAAATAAAGGAACTACAAGCAGTTGTTATCTTACAATTATGCTAACTTATGAAGTTGACAGCTGTTATCTCATAACTTTAGATCCAATATAGCTTGATAGCTGAAAAACACTGCTTACATTAAAGAAGTATACATGTGAGCTTAAAGAGGAAGCTATAGCAAATGTAGACAAATGTAAAGTATACAGATAACCAAAAGCTCTGATGTCTGATAGATAAATGAACGGTGATGGAGTTATGATAGGAATGCAACTTATTTGTAGAGGATAGTTAGAAGTATATGCAGAGGCAAGTAAAGTCTAGCTAAGTGGAATTGATTTGGTAGGTGAGAAGTGTTACTTAAAGGAACATTAAACACTAAATACATGTTAGATAGAACGATGCATTCAAAGAAAAGATTAGTCCATGACTAACATGTAGATGTATTTTTTAAAGTTTCATTAGTTGTTTAAAAAGTGACAAAATAAGTGTAAAGTTTTAGTGTCTATAAAACACTGGGAGCTGCCATGTTGTAACTTGTGTTACCTTCTCTGCTGTGGGTGGCCAATTAGGGTCAGTTATAAATAGGTCACTAGAGTGTGCAGCCAATGGCTGTGCTGGATTTAACAGTGTTCTGCACTTCCATTTCTAACAGGAACTGAAAAGCTCACAATTACAGTATGGAATTACAAGCAAAGAGGACAAAATAAATAATGAAAGTATATTGCAGTGTTGTTTTATTATATACAATTTATCATTTTATATTACCATCTCAAAGTGTTTAATGTCCCTTTAAGCTAGTCTAGCTGTTGTGAAGGGTGGGGTTGAACTGAACGTGCAAAAGCCTTCGTACACCTTGGATAATGGGGAGTCGCCAGGGAACCATTACAGAGCAGGAGTTAGAGTTGTTCTCAGGTGAGACCAAATCAGGCAGTGACTGTAAAGGTTCATCAGCTTAAAGGGACAGTCTACACCAGAATTTTTATTGTTTTAAAAGATAGATAATCCCTTTATCACCCATTCCCCAGTTTTGCATAACCAACACAGTTATATTAATATACTTTTAACCTCTGTGATTATCTTGTATCTAAGCCTCTGCAAACTGCCACTTCATTTCAGTTCTTTTGACAGACTTGCAGTTTAGCCAATCAGTGCCTGCTCCCAGATAACTTTACGTGCATGAGCACAGTGTTATCTATATGAAAAACATGAACTAACACCCTCTAGTGGTGAAAAACTGTTAAAATGCATTCTGAAAAGAGGTGGCCTTCAAGGTCTAAGAAATTAGCATATGAACCTCCTAGGTTAAGCTTTCAACTAAGAATACCAAGAGAACAAAGCAAAATTGGTGATAAAAGTAAATTGGAAAATTGTTTAAAATCACATGCCCTATCTGAATCATGAAAGTTTATTTTGGACTAGACTGTCCCTTTAATGCAAGGTTTTGTGTGTTTAAGCATCATAAGGGGCTTATTCTACCTTAGGGTAAGCTGTCTCTTAATGTGGTATAACTTTATTTCCGTAGTTTGTAGCAGTGTACACATTTAGGTAGTTTGACTCACTAATACGGGTAGTTCTTTACATAAACTGAAAGCCACTCCATTCTCACCAATTCACCCATCTGCAACGTTAAATAGATTGGACTGCCGTGCCTCGGCCGCTGATAGCACCTTAAGATATTAAAAATAAATTGGCTATTGGCTGATTGGAACAGCCAATAGTATGCAAGCTCAATCCTATTGGCTGATTGGATCAGCCAATAGGATTGAACTTCAATTCTATTGGCTGATTGGATCAGCCAATAGGATTTTTCCTACCTTAATTCCGATTGGCTGATAGAAAACCTTACACCTGCAAAAAAGCCGAGTTCAGCTCTTAACGCAGCCCCATTGTTTGCTATGCGTAAACACTTCCTACGTCTGCACCTAACACCCTAACATGTACCCCGAGTCTAAACACCCCTAACCTTACACTTATTAACCCCTATTCTGCCACCCCCGCTATCGCTGACCCCTGCATATTTTTTTTAACCCCTAATCTGCCGCTCCGTAAACCGCCGCTACTTCCATTATCCCTATGTACCCCTAATCTGCTGCCCCTAACACCGCCGACCCCTATATTATATTTATTAACCCCTAATCTGCTCCCCACAACGTTGCCTCCACCTGCCTACACTTATTAACCCCTAATCTGCCGACCGGACCTGAACGCTACTATAATAAAGTTATTAACCCCTAATCCGCCTCACTAACCCTATAATAAATAGTATTAACCCCTAATCTGCCCTCCCTAACATCGCCGACACCTAACTTCAATTATTAACCCCTAATCTGCCGACCGGAGCTCACCGCTATTCTAATAAATGTATTAACCCCTAAAGCTAAGTCTAACCCTAACACTAACACCCCCCTAAGTTAAATATAATTTACATCTAACGAAATAAATTAACTCTTATTAAATAAATTATTCCTATTTAAAGCTAAATACTTACCTGTAAAATAAATCCTAATATAGCTACAATATAAATTATAATTACATTGTAGCTATTTTAGGATTAATATTTATTTTACAGGTAACTTTGTATTTATTTTAACCAGGTACAATAGCTATTAAATAGTTAAGAACTATTTAATAGTTACCTAGTTAAAATAATTAAAACATTACCTGTAAAATAAATCCTAACCTAAGTTACAATTAAACCTAACACTATACTATCATTAAATTAATTAAATAAAATACCTACAAATAACTACAATGAAATAAACTAACTAAAGTACAAAAAATAAAAAAGAACTAAGTTACAAAAAATAAAAAATATCTACAAACATAAGAAAAATATTACAACAATTTTAAACTAATTACACCTACTCTAAGCCCCCTAATAAATTAACAAAGACCCCCAAAATAAAAAATGCCCTACCCTATTCTAAATTAATAAAGTTCAAAGCTCTTTTACCTTACCAGCCCTGAATAGGGCCCTTTGCGGGGCATGCCCCAAGAAGTTCAGCTCTTTTGCCTGTTAAAAAAAAAACATACAATACCCCCCCCAACATTACAACCCACCACCCACATACCCCTAATCTAACCCAAACCCCCCATTAAATAAACCTAACACTAAGACCCTGAAGATCATCCTACCTTGTCTTCACCTCACCAGGTATCACCGATCTGTCCTGGCTCCAAAATCTTCATCCAACCCAAGCGGGGGCTGGCGATCCATCATCCGGTGGCTGAAGAGGTCCAGAAGAGGCTCCAAAGTCTTCATCCTATCCGGGAAGAAGAGGCGATCCGGACCGGCAACCATCTTGATCCAAGCGGCATCTTCTATCTTCATCCGATGACGACCGGCTCCATCCTGAAGACCTCCACCGCGGACCCATCTTCTTCCGGCGACGTCCAACTGAAGAATGACGGTTCCTTAAGGGACGTCATTCTTCAGTTGGACGTCACCGGAAGAAGATGGGTCCGCGGTGGAGGTCTTCAGGATGGAGCCGGTCGTCATCGGATGAAGATAGAAGATGCCGCTTGGATCAAGATGGTTGCCGGTCCGGATCGCCTCTTCTTCCCGGATAGGATGAAGACTTTGGAGCCTCTTCTGGACCTCTTCAGCCACCGGATGATGGATCGCCAGCCCCCGCTTGGGTTGGATGAAGATTTTGGAGCCAGGACGGATCAGTGATACCTGGTGAGGTGAAGACAAGGTAGGATGATCTTCAGGGGCTTAGTGTTAGGTTTATTTAAGGGGGGTTTGGGTTAGATTAGGGGTATGTCGGTGGTGGGTTGTAATGTTGGGGGGGGGGGGTATTGTATGTTTTTTTTTTTACAGGCAAAAGAGCTGAACTTCTTGGGGCATGCCCCGCAAAGGGCCCTGTTCCGGGCTGGTAAGGTAAAAGAGCTTTGAACTTTATTAATTTAGAATAGGGTAGGGCATTTTTTATTTTGGGGGTCTTTGTTATTTTATTAGGGGGCTTAGAGTAGGTGTAATTAGTTTAAAATTGTTGTAATATTTTTCTTATGTTTGTAAATATTTTTTTATTTTTTGTAACTTAGTTCTTTTTTATTTTTTGCACTTTAGTTAGTTTATTTCATTGTAGTTATTTGTAGATATTGTATTTAATTAATGTATTGATAGTGTAGTGTTAGGTTTAATTGTAGGTAATTATAGGTATTTTATTTAATTAATTTAATGATAGTATAGTGTTAGGTTTAATTGTAACTTAGGTTAGGATTTATTTTACAGGTAATTTTGTAATTATTTTAACTAGGTAGCTATTAAATAGTTCTTAACTATTTAATAGCTATTGTACATGGTTAAAATAATTACAAAGTTGCCTGTAAAATAAATATTAATCCTAAAATAGCTACAATGTAATTATAATTTATATTGTAGCTATATTAGGATTTATTTTACAGGTAAGTATTTATCTTTAAATAGGAATAATTTATTTAATAAGAGTTAATTTATTTCGTTAGATTAAAATTATATTTAATTTAGGGGGGTGTTAGGGTTAGACTTAGCTTTAGGGGTTAATACATTTATTAGAATAGCGGTGAGCTCCGGCCGGCAGATTAGGGGTTAATAATTGAAGTTAGGTGTCGGCGATGTTAGGGAGGGCAGATTAGGGGTTAATACTATTTATTATAGGGTTAGTGAGGCGGATTAGGGGTTAATAACTTTATTATAGTAGCAATGCGGTCCGCTCGGCAGATTAGGGGTTAATAAGTGTAGGCAGGTGGAGGCGACGTTGTGGGGGGGCAGATTAGGGGTTAATAAATATAATATAGGGGTCGGCTGTGTTAGGGGCAGCAGATTAGGGGTACATAGCTATAATGTAGGTGGCGGTGCTTTGCGGTCGGCAGATTAGGGGTTAATTATTGTAGGTAGCTGGCAGCGACGTTGTGGGGGGCAGATTAGGGGTTAATAAATATAATACAGGGGTCGGCGGTGTTAGGGGCAGCAGATTAGGGGTACATAAGTATAACGTAGGTGGCGGTCGGCAGATTAGGGGTTAAAAAAATGTAATCGAGTGGCGGCGATGTGGGGGGACCTCGGTTTAGGGGTGCATAGGTAGTTTATGGGTGTTAGTGTACTTTAGAGTACAGTAGTTAAGAGCTTTATGAACCGGCGTTAGCCCAGAAAGCTCTTAACTACTGACTTTTTTCTGCGGCTGGAGTTTTGTCGTTAGATTTCTAACGCTCACTTCAGCCACGACTCTAAATACCGGAGTTAGAAAAATCCCATTGAAAAGATAGGATACGCAATTTACATAAGGGGATCTGCGGTATGGAAAAGTCGCGGCTGAAAAGTGAGCGTTAGACCCTTTTTTGAGTGACTCCAAATACCGGAGTTAGCCTAAAACCAGCGTTAGGAGCCTCTAACGCTGGTTTTCACGGCTACCGCCAAACTCCAAATCTAGGCCTGAGTATTGTTTTGTTATCTTAAAAAAGCAAACTTTTCTTTTTCTCTTTTACAGTATTGTTTTATAATCATGATTGCTTATTTTTATTTTTTCTAGCTATATTGCTTCCATTATTACCCGATGGTTTTTCTATGTTCTTATGGTCTTTGGGTAGATGATAGACATTAGATAAAATACATTAAAGGAACAGGGGACACTTATCCTAAGTGAACTCACTGAGCCTAATTGAGGAAAACAAGAAGAAAAAAAAAAAGGTAGTATGAAGAGGGGTTGAGAAGTGAGATTGTTAGGGGCCATCATTAGATATATATATGTTAAAAAATAAAAATAACATTTTCTTCTAGATTACGAGTTTTACAAAAGTTACGTTATTTAATTTCCTATAGCGCTGCCATTACAAGTTTTCAAACATATGCCTTTTGCGTGCAATATGGTTGCGTTGAGCTCCATAGCGCACACAATTAGAGCGCTGAGACGTGCTCGTGCACAATTTCCCCATAGACATCAATGGGGGGAGCCGGCAAAAATAAACCTAACCTGCAATCACAGAAACAAAAGTTCCGTAATGCAGCCCCATTGATGTCTATGGGGAAATAAAAATACTGTTTAAAGCTAACACCCTAACATAAACCCTACGTCTAAACCCCCCTTATCTGCTGCCCCAACATCGCTGCCGCCTGCCTACAGTTATTAACCCCTAATCTGCCGCTCCCAATATCGCCGCTACCTAAATAAAATTATTAACATTTATAAACCCATAAACTGCCAGCCCCCCACATCGCAACAAGCTAAATTAAACTATATTAACCCCTAAACCTAACCCTAACATAATCCTAACCCTAACGTAACCCTAACCCTAAACTTAACCCTAACACCCCCTAACTTTAACATAATAAAAATATAGCTAAATTACATTTACAATTATTAACTAAATAAACCTATTAACCCCTAAACCGCCAGCCCCCCACATCGCAACAAGCTAAATTAAACTATATTAACCCCTAAACCTTACCCTAACCCTAAATCTAACCCCCCTAACTTTAACATAATTAAATTAGATGTAAATTAAATTTACAATTATTAACTAAATAATACAAAAAAACGCTGTGACACCTAAGTGTCCAACCCTATGGGGCGCTATAACAATAACAATGAAGTATAAGAGTATAAGAGTGTGGGTCTATCTAATGGTAATTAAACTATATTAGACTAATTTATATATCATTCTATGTTCATATAAAGGATTATGGTAGAGTACATATAATCCAACCAACAATAAAAAAACAAACAGTCATAAAAATATATCTTAACTGAGTCCTTTTAAGAGATTATATCACCAGTCCAGGTATTTCGGATCATCCAGGTGTATTCATCAATGGTTGTGAATCATCAGTGATTGTGAGTCCAAATGGAACAGACTTGAGAAATGCAGGCAGCACCTCTTATAGATATACAACAGCAAACAGAAATCTGTGAGAAAGAGGGCGCCTCCTAGTGCAACACTGATATGATGGTGGAATAAGGCAGATCTTGTACAAAGAAATACAAGGAGAGCAGCACCAAGTGTGCTAAGTGACACATGCTGGAGACTCACAGTCACCCAGCGACACTGATCCCGCAATAGGATGTCGGGATACAGGGAATCCAGGTGGTAGGGATGGTAAATCAGGCTCTGGCTTCCATATGATACAACATCTATTTATTTAAAAAAAGATTTTAAAAGACATGGGGTGTTGTAGTTCACCCATATAGAGAATAAAAACAAATGTTTAAAACAGATTGCAACGCGTTTCTCAGCTCAGCTAGCTGTTTCCTCATTCAATATGGCGTCCCTTGCATTCCTATTGGCTGAAAAATTTGAATCAGCCAATAGGAATTAGGGCTGCTAAAATCCTATTGACTGTTTAAATCAGCCAATAAGATTTAAGCAGCTCTCATTCTATTGGCTAATTCGAATTAACCAATAGAATGAGAGCTGCTTAAATCCAATTGGCTGATTTGAACAGCCAATAGGATTTTAGAAGCCCTAATTCCTATTGGCTGATTTAAATTTGTCAGCCAAAAGGAATGCAAGGGACGCTATCTTGAATCACGTCCCTTGCATTGAAGATTCAGTGTACGGCGGCGACCATATGAAGAGGATGCTCCTCGCCAGATGTCTTCAGGATGGACCCGCTCCGCGCCGGCCATATGAAGAGGATGCTCCACGCCGGATGACTTCAGGATGGACCTGAGCAATGCCCCACAACAGGCCCTTTTAAGGGCCATTGGTAGTTTATTGTAGGCTGGTTTTTTTTTATTTTGGGGGGGGCTTTTTTATTTTGATAGGACTATTAGATAAGGTGTAATTCTTTTTTATTTTTGATAATTTGTTATTTTTCTTAATTTAGTGTTGTTGTTTTTTTGTAATTTAGTTAGTTTTTATTTTTTGTAATTAGATACTTTTTGAGTAGTGTTAGGATTTTTTATTGGTAGTTTAGTTTTATTTAATTGGTAGATAGTTTAATTTTAGTTTAATAATTATAATAGTTTAATAGTTAGATTAATTTTTTTTTTAATTTGACAGGTAAGTTTTAATTGAATTTAAGCTAGGGAAATTGTAATTTTAATATAAAGTTAGGGGGTCATTAGGTTTAGGGGTTACTAGTTTAAATTAGTTTATTTCGTTGTGGGGGGGCTTTCGTTTAGGGGTTAATATTTTATTTTAGTATATTTCGTTGTGGGGGGCTTGCGGTTTAGGGGTTAATAGGTTTATTATAGCGGCGGTGTGGGCGGATGGCAGATTAGGGGTTAATAATATTTAAATAGTGTTTGCTATGCGGGAAGGGAATAGGGGTTAATACATTTTTGTAGTGGCGGTGATTTCGGGAGCAGCAGATTAGGGGTTAATAAATGTATTATAGTATTTGCGATGCGGGAGGGCCTCAGTTTAGGGGTTAATAGGTAGTTTATGAGTGCTTAGTGTACTTTGTAACAGTTTAGTCATGAGTTTTATGCTACAGCTTTGTAGCAAAACACTCATAACTACTGACTTTAGATGGCGGTACAGATCGTTTTAGGCTGTAACTCTTACTTTTTAGCCAAAACGCAAAACTCGTAATACCGGCACAATGGAAATCCCATGAAAAAAACTTAATTTTTCCGTATGCGGGACTGACGTTGCGTTACAGGCTAAAAGGTGTGCGGTAAATCTGTTTTAACGCTGAAAATGCCATATTTTCAACGTTACAAGCCGCAATGTAAAACTTGTAATCTAGGTGATAGCTAGTTAAAATATTTTTTAACGCACCATTGACTTTAACACACTTAGGCTTAGTGCACCATCGGATTAGCACCCGAGCAAAAGCCAGAATATTGTTTTGTAGTGCAACCTCATAGAAGTCTATGAGGAGAGGGATTTAGGGTACCTCCAGGTGTGCTTGTGGCTATTGCTTGAGGGCTACATTTTTACTTTCAACTTGTAATACAGTATGAACATAGGAATAAGAGCAAGTTAATTTAACTTGACCAGTGTTAATGTTTAACAGCACTAATATTGAGGTCCACTTGTAATCTGGGGCTATATGGGGAATTCAATTATAGTTTAATTCACCCTTTAAACAGTCATTTCAGTTCCGCAAATACCAAGACAACGTACAATTTGGTGGTCATATCAAAACATTAAAGGATTAAAACTTTCACAAGTGCATGAGTTTTAGTTTGGAAGAGAACATCTAGAATATGATTTATACCATGGTGATGGCTATCAGTCCTTTCTACCATGCTATTAAATGTTTTTCAGATTAGATATAATTATGTACAATATGAATAAGTGGTATAATTACCATATATTGTCAGTTCAGGGGTGAAATCTGGGGCTAAGGTGGGTTTTTAGTATAACTAAGTAAAAAGACCCTAGGTGTATCTTGGATGTGACCTACCAGTTATTTTAGTAATAAGTATTATAAAATATATAAAATGAGGAAGCATATTTAGTTGGCTAGGGACTGATAGCAGATGCAGATGGAAACTAAGACAGCTAAAACAGTATAGGTGGCCACACATGGTGTAGCCAGATAGGCAGGGCCATACACAGAGGTTTATCGAAAGGAATTTATACAAGATCCAGAGAGATCAGTACAGGCCAAGGCCAGCAATCAACAGGTAACTTAAATACACAATAAGCAGGCAAATGATAGTTGCTATTCTGACAGGTTCAGGTCAGGTTTCAAAGGTTCAGGCAAAGGTACAAGACCAGCAGAGAAATGATTGCTGATATATGGTCAGAGGTCATGTTATTCAGGCAAAAGTAAAGAATCAGTAGATGCGTGAAATAATGTTTAAAAAAAACTGACTCAATTAAAGGACCACTCAATTGCTAATGAACAAGTACTAATAAAAAGACAATGATTAAACACCTACTCTGAATTTCAAATAAGCAGTAGATTGTTTTCTGACAAATTTATTTTTTCTCCCATTTTCCGGCCCCCTGTATCATGTGACAGACACCAGCCAGTCACAGACTAGCATACGTATACCCTGTGAGCTTGTGCACATGCTCAGTAGGATCTTGTTCCCCAGAAAAAGACTGTGCAAAAAACAAAATGTGATAATGGAAGTAAATTGGAAAGTGTCTTAAAACTGCATGCTATGGGGAATATTTATCAAAGTGTCAACTGAAAATATGCCGGAATTCTGGGTTGTATTTGTTGCGAGATTAATCCGTCATAGTTATCAAAGCGTCAAGATCAGCAAATGTTGAAATTTGTGACGTAAAATACGATCCCGCTATCTCAATCCTACGCAGATGGAAGCGAGTTGAAAACAGTGGTATTCGAGTGGAATGCGCCCTGCTAATCGACACTATTTGAACCTCTCACTAAGTTATCAAAAATTCTACATTTACGCGGGTGTCTTTTTCGACTCAGTGTACATGGTTTTCAATCCGCCACTCTTGAGGTCATGGATGCCATAGAACTCAATGGGAGTCTGAAAACACAGAAAGATTATGCTCGATGCTGAAAGAGAATGAAGCATATGACATAATAAAAGTAAATTAGGAACTTTATTAAATTTGTATACCCTTTCTAAATCAAACAATATTATTGCTCCACATTTGGTGCACTAGTAGATATAGGGATAAAAATGAAAAATCAAACAATCTATTCTACTTATAGTTTATGTTACAACTTTGTCTCTCATTACAAAGCAAGGGGACAATATTATTTCTACAAATTTGGTGCAAAGTTTTGCCCCAAACTTGTTGCACTAATAGATATAGAAATAAAAAAGAAATAAACACACAACATAATATAGCTAACTTCCTTTTTATTTTTTGGAAAAATCTATGTGCACAATGTTTAAGCCATGTAATACAAGTCCCACTCTCCACTTCGCGCCATATTTGACTCAACACTTTTCACACCAATTATGACGCAAATTCCTAAACAACCCACACACTCGTGAATTTTTCCACCACTTTTGATTGGAATATACATAATCACATGATTTATGACATCAGCTAATCTGATTCAAATACACATTGTAAACTATCACTAACAAATCAAATTGCTCGATACTTACTTATCAGAACTTGTAAGTGCCATTTATTACATTGAGTATTATACTTTAAAAGTATGTATATGTGAAATTAGTATTACAGATAAACATTGATGCTTTCTCACACAGACTCCACAGCAACAAGCAGTCCTACAGCCTCTCTGCAAACAACATACATTTAAGACCCCACAACATTTGAAGGTAATTCCTCTATCTCCAATCAAGACAATGAGTACATTTTATTCTTATATCTGTTGGGCTAATTTGGAATTGGTTATAACATTCCCCTTTCCCCCTCTCCAAGCTACCCTCCCCCATACACCTACCCTTTATCAACAGGAAGTTTTACCTTTTAAACTCTCTTTCTCACACAGACCCCTCAGCAACAAGCAGTCCTACAGCCTCTCTGCACGCACTAGCCCCCAAGTCTCCCTCCACCTCCCACCCTGGTGTTTACCTTAATATATAAACACCAAACAGCAATTAGGTACAGCTGTCACTAATGATCCAGGATAGAGAGACACTTCACTCACTCTGTTTACACTGCCATTTATTAAACATATTTATTCTCTCCCTCACCTTTTGTGTCCCTTCCCTCTCCTTTAGATTGTAAACTTGAGAGCCTTTCTACCTGTAGGCCACTTTGTATTTAAATTGAACTACTACGGATTGTGCTCAAGAGCAGGGCATTCCTCTCCTTTTGTTTAACTCAATTATTGCACCTACAACTGTAATGTACCCCAATATTGTACTTGTTTGTTTGTGTATGTAATGCATCCCTGTAATGTTCCATCATTATTTGTATAGCGCTAGGTAATATGCTGGCGCTTTATAAATACCTGATAATAATAATAAATGCTGACATTAGGACACCCAGTATAATATTTTAAAATTCGAATTGATGTTTGATTCAATACAATCTTAAAATGATAGCCCACCTAACTTTAAACTGGCATGATTCAGATACAGCAAAAATTTAAATCACTTTTTTACTGGCATGCTATTTTCAGTGTACTTCTTCCTTCTCTTGAATTTCTTTTTCAGTAAGAAATGTCATCTTATATGCCAGCCCATTTTATAACACCTGTGTAGGGGTGGTTTTAAAAACTAGATTGCAATCAGGAGGGGTTACACAGGTACAGAGAGAAAACTGGCCTTAAAATATCCATTGATTGCAAATAAATATGATACCCTGATTACGTTATATTCGCAATTATTCCTGCTCAGAATAATAATTCATTTACACTATATACATATAGTGGTATAAATAAACACAGAGATATGAAAGACAACATTGTTTAGAACAAAAAAAAAAAGGAATTTAGGGACATGTAAATATGTTTGCAAAAGATTTCTGACATAACACACACACACACACACACACACACATATATATATATATATATATATATATATATATATATATATATATATATATATATATATATATATATATATATATATAAAAGTATGTGCAAAGATATATGTACAAATTCTAGCATTAATAATCATTTATCAAAAAAAATATGAGATAAAAGCATATCATGACTTCTAGAGATACAAATACACATTAATGTATGTGAAAGTATCATATAACAGTGGATTTTTTTGTATAACAAATCAATATAAAAATAACTGTCTATGAGATTTTGTTTGTTGAGGTATAAATGTAGCTATGTCTTGAACATTAACAGTTGAAAAATAAAAGATTAGCTTTAGAGAAATTTGCTTGTTCATGGACAGTAATGAAATGGTATAAATAAAGTTGGGAAAAACCCAAATAACCGCAACATTGATGACTGTCAGTTAACACCAGTCCAATGCTCTTCGCAAAGTACTTGACGCGCGTGCTTTTGATAGCTTTTTTAATAAATAAGGAGATCGTATTCAGGTCTGCGGCAGCGATGTTTGGTGATGTCTGGCAAATGTATTGACGCCGGCGAATGCAACATAGTTGACACTTTGATAAATATGCCCCTATATCTGTATCATAAAAGTTTATTTTGACTTGAGAGTCCCTTTAAGTTTCTGGAATAAACAGTCAAGTAACTGCACCCTCTCAGCAAGATTACAAGTTGTGTGTTACGGCTCTTAACACTGAAAATATGGTATTTTCAGCGTTACAACAGCACCGCAGCCATTACAAGTCTTGTCGGTATAGGTGTACCGCAAGCCTTTTAGCCTGTAACGCAATGTCAATACCGCACTCGTAAAAATGACGTTTTTTAATGGGATTCCCATAGCTCTGGTATTACGAGTTTTGCGGTGATGCTAAAAAGTGAGCGTTACACTCTAAAACGACAAGATCCGTACCGCCATCTAAAGTCAGTAGTTATGAGTTGTAAGCTACAAATCTGTGACATAAAACTAATGTGTTACAAAGTACACTTACACCCATAAACTAGCTATTAACCTCTAAACCGAGGCCCTCCCGCATTGCAAATACTATATTAAATTTATTAACCCCTAATCTGCCAGTCCCGACATCGTCACCACTAATAAAATGTATTAACCCCTAATCTGCTGCTCCCTGACATCATCACCACTATACTAAAGTTATTAACCCCTAAACCGCCGCCCTCCTGCATCGCAAACACTATTTAAATAGTATTAACCCCTAATCTGCTGTCCGCCCACATCGCCCCTACTATACTAAAGTTATTAAGCCCTACACCGTCCCCCACAATGAAATATAATAAATTAAACTATTAACCCCTAAACCGCAAGCCCCCCCCACATTGCAATAAACTAAGTTAAACTAGTAACCCCTAAACCTAACGCCCCCCTAACGTTATATTAAAATTACAATTTCCCTATCTTAAATTAAATTAAAACTTACCTGTCAAATTTAAAAAACTAAATTTAAACTAACAATTAAACTAATATAACTATTTAACTAAAATTAAACTAACTACCAATTAAATAAACTAAACTACACATTAAAAAATCCTAACACTACTCTAAAAATTACAAAGTATCTAAATAAAAAAATAAAAAAAAGACTAATTATGTTTTGAACAGCCAATATGATTTAAGCAGCTCTCATTCTATTGGCTGATTCAAATTTTTCAGCCAATAGGAATGCAAGAGACGCCATCTTGGATCGTTGAAGATTCAGTGTACGGTAGCCACGGTATGAAGAGGATGCTCCACGCCGCATGTCTTCAGGATGGACTCGCTTCGTACCGCCGGGATCAAGATAGAAGATGCCCGTCTGGATGAAGATTGAAAGGCCACCTGGATGAAGACTTCTCGCTTCTTGGATGAGGACTTCGCCCCCGGGATGAAGATTGAAGAGTCCGTCTGGATGAAGACTTTTCGCCGCCTGGATTAGGACTTCTCCGCCGGGATGAAGATCGTTTAAGCGGGACTTCAAAAACTGTAAGTGGATTGTCTGGGTTTTTTAAAGGGTTTTTTGGGTGGATTTTATGTTTTAGATTAGGATTTGGGCAGCAAAAGAGCTAAATACACTTTTTACCTCTGTGATTATCTTGTATCTAAGCCTCTGCAGACTGCCCCCTTATTTCAGCTATTTTGACAAATCATTTCTGACTCCTAGGTAACGCCACATGCGTGAGTGCAGTGTTATCTTTATGACACCCTCTAGTGGTGAAAAACTGTCAAAATGCATTCAGATAAGAGGCGGCCTTCAAGGTCTAAGAAATTAGCATATGAACCTCCTAGGCTTAGCTTTCAACAAGGAATAACAAGCGAACAAAGCAAAATTGGTGATAGAAGTAAATTGGAAAGTTGTTTAAAATTACATGCCCTATCTGAATCATGAATGATTATTTTGGACTAGACTGTCCCTTTAAATTCAATACATAAAGTACTGTTCTTGTCTACAGTTGACTCATTCCTGTCTCTATTATCTTGATCTAATTATCAAGCTATAAATTGATTATTTAAAGTTTATTTACACATAATTAGTTTTTCTTTCACTGCCTAAAATGTGTTCACCAGCTATATGAGTAACAATTCCAATGTGGCCTGTGTATGAAAAGGTTGAACAAACCTGATTTAGATAAACAGAGTGAGACTTTTTAACATGTGTAAATATTCCAATAAAAATAAAATGTAGTTTATATATGAAGTGTTCTGCATTTTTGAATTCATAATTTCCTATGCCCATACAATAGCAAATTCATTCTAATCTATGCATAATATCTCTGTGTCACTCAACGTAGCAATGTCCATGAAAATGCCCTTTTCAGGGCAATGAGTAGCATAGGTTTTTTAAGATAGTTTTTTTATTTTGTGGGTTTGGGGGTTTGTAATGTTAGTGGGTATTTGTATTTTTTTTTTTTACAGAAAAAGAGCTGATATCTTTAGGGCAATGCTTGGTAGTTTATTCTAGATTATTTTTTTTATTTTGGGGTGTTTTTTTTTATGGGTATTAGAATAGGAATAATTTTTATTATTTTTGATCATTTATTTGTTATTTTCGGTAATGTATTTTTTTTAGGGGGTGTTTGTTTTTCTTTTGTAGGAAAAGAGCTATTATCTTTAGGGAAATGCCGTACAAAAGGCCCTTTTAAGGGCCCCCAAAAGCCTCTTTAAAGGGTCCTTGGTAGTTTATTTTAGATTAGGGTTTTTTATTTTGGGGTGTTTTTTTAAAAGGGTATTAGAATAGGAATATTTTTTATTATTTTGGATAAGGTAGCTTAGGTTTTATTTCACAGGTAAGTTTGTATTTATTTTAACTAGGTAGTTAATAAATAGTTAATAATTATTTACTAACTAGTCTACCTAGTTAAAATAAATACAAAGTTACCTGTGAAATAAAATAAAACCTGCTCCTTTCCCGCTCTGCTTCTCAGAGTGGGTCATATCCTACATCCTTTTCCCGGCTGCGCCCAATGGTGGCAATTTTTTTTACCCAGGGGAGAGACACACCCTGCCAGGACTTGCTACTGCCAGGAGCCATCTGATCCCTGCACTGCTGCCTACTTATCCTGTAGCTCACCGCTGACACAGCCTGTAGAAGAACTTTTCCCAGCTGTCTAGCATACGCAACGCAGCCATGATGTGCTAAGCCCTGTGGCGCCCCTCCCTGCCAGTGTTAGCCAGCTGAACCTGCCAGGTTCCCCTCCAGCAACTCTTTCCCTGTATAACACCTCTCAACGCATCACCCATTATCGGCTGCAGTCCCTGGTTTATAATGTCACAACAAACCAAGAGGAAATCAAAGGGATTGCAGCCTTCAAAACATACAGTCCGGGACCATTTTCATCCCATCAGGGATCCACTACCAGACATCTCAGATGATGACAGATCTGTCTCCCCTCCTGTATCGGAAAGACGGGCTAGCGTGCGGAGCTCGCCACCCTCCCGTATGCAGGCTGAAACGATCACTATGGAATCTATGAAATTGCTGCTAGATCAGCAGACTCAGTCATTCATGAAAAGATTTGATCTCAGAAAAGATATTGTCACAGTTAATGAGCGAATGGATATTTTAGAACGCAAGCAGGAAGACCTGCTAGTGGACCATACCAATTGGGTCAGCTATACACAAAATCTGGCGGATCAGTTGTCCTACTTGGAGGCGAAGTTGGCAGACCTGGAAGACCGTTCCAGATGGAACAACATCAGGATTCGGGGAATCCCAGAATCTGTGGGGCCCCAAGAACTGGAAAAATTCGCCCAAGCATTATTTAGATCTATCTTAGGTCCATCAGGGGAACAAGATGCGAGAATTGACAGAATACACAGGGCTGCTAGGCCGCAAAATCTACCTATGGACAAGCCCAGAGACACCATAGCCAGATTACATTATTTCTCCTTCAAAGATAGGCTCTTGAAAGTCACCCTGAGACAACCCCAACTTCCGGAACAATTTAGGGATGTCTCGCTGTATCCTGATTTATCCCCATTCACACTACAACAAAGAAGAAGTTTCAGTGAAAGCACTAAAACCCTGAGAGCCCACCAAATTCGATACAGGTGGGGATTTCCAACCAAACTGATCATCACCAAAGATGGGGCCCAGCACACTGCAATAACGCCACGGCAGGAGCAGGACCTTCTAAGAGTCTGGAACTTGCCTGCTGTAAATGGAAATGAAGACCCTCCCCGCCCGCAGAGAGTGGGGCCTGTGCTGAGGGTTGGGGCGCAGGCCTGGAACCCAGACAGATCCTCTGCGGGTGGTGTGTGGTCGGCCTATTGCTGTCCAATTCCCAAGAGGACTGTGTCACTTTCTGGCATCAAGATGGTGCTGAAGATCTGGAAGAGAACAGCTGATGGGCCCTCCTATACATCACTCACTGTCCCATATTCTTTTTCTTTCCCTTTCCCCCACCACAAGTTGTTTGAGTTTTGTAAACTTGGTTCTCACCCCTCCAGAAGACTCAGATGTGGTCTGCCCCGAGTGGACCATTTCTCTATAAGGACTGTGACTACTCTTGAGAGCCGTAGATAACCAGGGATCTGGTAATGTACTTTTGAAAGACTAGTTTATGCTAACTGTTTATTGTCTAATTGAGTTGAATTTGCACTACTAGTCATTTATAATGCTCCACCTATGACTCCAAGTTAATGTTCTACACAATGGTGCTCCTGATGACTGTGTTCTCTCTCCCCAGCTTTCCTCATCTCTACCATCCTCCCTCCCATTCCACCCTCTCCCCTAACCTGTCTTCCCACCTCCTTCCCTGGCTCTGGCCTTCCCCGTTTCTCTACCACCTCCTTTTTTTTCCCCAGCCACCCTTTCCACTAGACCCAGGCATTTCCCCCCCCCACCCACCTACTCCATTCCCTCTTCCTTCCGTTCTCTACACCTTCCCAATTCTGCTACCTTTCTCCACACACCACTCTAGACTTTAGGGAAGGTTCCCCTTACGAGAAGGGCTGAGGAAGTGACCCGTCACTCGAGTAATGTCAAAATGTTGAGAACATATTGTTGTTTGTTTTTTTTTTTTTTTATGTTTACCTGAGTTTAACTTACACTGTTAGAATTGTATAATATTTCACCTAGGATTCTAGGTTAATGGTTTGCATAGAGGTACTTCTAATGATTATGTGTTCTCCTCACATCTCTCCTCGTTTCCATCACCTTCCCCTCTGCTCTTCCCCTTGCCCTGCAGCCCGCTCTTCCCATTACCTTTTTGGCTCTGATGCCCTCTCACTATTGAACTATCTTCCTTCCCCCTCATTCCTCTCTCCCTCCCAGGAAGGACGGAACTTCATGTCACCCACCTAACCCCCTTCTCTTTTCCTCTATTCTTCCCTTTCCCACTCCCCCCTCTCTCCCCTTAATGCGCCCTCCTGCAGCTATTGCTGCCTTTCTCACTTATCTTTCTCCATACCCTGCCTCGTCTGTCTGCCTCTCCACTTCCTAAACTCACCCCCAGCATGACCTTCAAGATCTGCACTTCCCCTCTTTTACGAGGGGGGCTGAGGAAGTGACCCGTCATTCGAACAATGTCAAAATGTTGAGAATATACTTTTTGTTTTTTTTTGTTTTTTTCTCTTTGTCTCTTTGTTTCTTTTTTTTAATGCTTACCTGAGTTTAACTTGCACTGTAGAATTTGTATAATATTTCACCTAGGACTCTAGGTTAATGGTTTGCATAGATGTACTTCTAATGATTATGTGTTCACCTCGCATCTCCTCTCATCTCCATCACCTTCCCCTCTGCCCTCCCCCTTGCCCTGCAGCCCACTCTCCCCATTACCTTTCTTGACTCTGATGCCCTCACACTATTGGACTACCTTCCTTCCCCCTCACTCCTCTTTCCTTCCCAGGAAAGATGGAACCTCATGTCACCCACCTAACCCCTTCCCTCTTCCTCTATTCTTTCCTTTCCTACTCCGCCCTCTCTCCCCTTTCATGCGCCCTCCTGCAGCCATTGCTGCCTCTCCCGCACATCTTTTTCCATGCCCTACCCCGCCTGCCTGCCTCTCCATTTCCTGAACTCTTCCCATTACCTTTCTCTTCCCTTTCCTACCCCTTCCCCCTCTCCCCTTTCAAGCGCCCTCCTGCAGCCATTGCTATCTCTCCCACCCATCTTCCTCCAAACCTACCTCGTCTGTCTGCCTCTTCATTTCCTGAACTCACCCCCAGCATGACCGTCAAGACCTGCATTCCCCCTCTTTTCCCTTTAGATACTCTCACTCTATGCCCGCCTCGGGCTTGCCCACTACCCATTACTTCCTGGTGTTCTTGCAGGTTATGTACTACAACTGCAGTTGCATGTTTGAATACATGTACCTACCTCCCCTTTAAAAATTGCATGGTCTGCCTGACGTCACGACCCTCAGTAACCTTTTGACCCCCCATCGTTTCCGGCTACCTAAGACCCGAAGGTATAACATAAGTGCATTGCTCCCCCAACATCAGCCTAGACCCTTTGCCCTCCTCCCTCCTCCCCCCCGAAGCCTGTTCCCGCTATCCTTTCCCCCATTTCCCCCTTAAAACTACCTGGCCACAGCTCCTCATATAAGATGATTAGTGATTATACACCACACGCCGGCGGTGGAGGGGAGCCTCTGAGTTCTCCTCTCCTCTGCTACCTCCCTCCCTCCCTCCTTTAGGGGTTGTATTTTTGGTGCGGTTAGGGATTGTTTATTCTGTCCTCCGCACTCCCTATTTGGCAGAGTGTAGTAGCCTCTGCCCAGCCCGGAGAACCTAGCGGGACCTAGTGAGTACCCCTCCCCTAGCTCCCATTGTTTTTACCTATCACCTCCTTCTTCCCCTTTTTTTTTTTTTTTTTTCTCCCACAATGAGAGTGGGCACGCTGAACGTCAGAGGCCTGAATTCCCCTACGAAGAGGAGTTTACTTCTTAAATTTTTGAAAACCCAATGCCTTGACATTGTGTATATACAGGAGACCCACTGGATGGGGTCTCGGGCCGCCATGTTCCACCCCAGAGATTTCCCGGTTCGCCTGTCCTCAACGTTTCACAAAAAAGCCAGAGGAGTTACTGTCTTAATTGGTGACATGTCTCCTACGAGCCCATCTACCTTGAATCAGACCCCTCCGGCCGCTACATCATTTGTGTCTGTCGGTTGGACAACATTTTGGTCACATTGGTTGCCCTGTATTCCCCTAATGTCAACCAGACTCGCTTCCTCAGTAACCTGCTGAGTAAGGTCGGCAGACTTAAACAGGGCCATGTTATTATAGGTGGCGACTGTAACCTAGTGTGGGACCCGCGCAGGGATAGAAAGTCACAACGGAAAGGTCCTCCACATCGAGGAGAGGATCATTACTCTCATCTCTTTAGAAGCGTTGTCTCACAGCACGCATACCATGACATCTGGAGGGCCCTACACCCTGATGTAGATGACAACACCTGTTATTCGTCCCCCTCCCAGTCCTTTTCTCGGCTAGATTATTTTTTTTGTCACTCATGGACGTTGCAGATGGTAGCTGCGGCCAGGATTGTACCTTGTGTATGGTCGGACCACGACGCAGTAGTTGTAGATTTCACATTTTCTTCATCCGGGGAGGGTGGTCTCTCTTGGCGCCTACCAGAATACCTCCTCGCAGACCCCCAGATTCCACTCTGGATACGGGAGATAGAGGGGTTTTTGAGTATAAACGACAAGGGATCCACATCTGCGCTGACTCTATGGGCGGCGCTTAAGGCCTACCTCCGCGGACTCTTTATGCAAAAATCCTCAGAGATTAGAAGACGCAAAGGGGCCAGTTTAGCCCAACTATATCACGACTACTCCATCTCCAGAACCCAGCTTAGAAAGACTAGAACAGATTCCCTAGTTAGGAAAGTCCAGTCCCTCAGAAAACAGATCGAGGCTTGTGAATTGGAGAGGGTTCAGAGGGGACTCTATCTCTTGAAACAGAGATATTACCACAAAGGGGACAGGGCGGACCGGCTCTTGGCCCACAAACTCCAACAAAGAACCTTACTGAATAAGATAGCTTACGTTACAAGAGATGATAAGAAATTCTATTCTCCTAGCGATATAGGAGATGTTTTTGCAGACTACTACAGAGGGCTATACCAGATATCTACTGACCCCTGCACCCATTATGCGCCAGCGCATTCTATCCCTGAGTTCCTCGACAGGCTCCACTTACCACAGGTCCCGGAAGGTATGGGGGATCAACTCACTGCCCCCATCACTGTGGAGGAGATTGAGAAAACGATTAAGAGCCTGAAGGCACATAAATCCCCAGGGCCGGACGGCTTCAATGCCTTATTTTATAAAAAATTTGTGACCCAACTATGTCCTCTTCTTGCCCGTGTGTTTGGTGAGGCCATGGACACTGGTAGCTTCCCCCAAGACTTCCTAGAGGCATCAATCATAACTATACCCAAGCCAGGGAAAAACCCTGAGCTTTGTGAGAGCTACCGCCCAATATCTCTCATCAATGGAGATGTAAAATTATACACAAAAATACTAGCCTCAAGGCTAAATAAAATCCTCCCGGTTTTGATCCACCAAGATCAGGTGGGATTTACCCCGGGACGGCAGGGCTCAGACAACACCAGATGCTTGCTGAACATCTTTTTCGAGACAGCTGCGCTTGGAATCCCACTGGTCACCCTGTCATTAGATGCTGAGAAAGCATTTGACAGGGTCCGGTGGGAATACATGGTCGAGGTCCTGTCCTCTTTTGGATTTCCACCCGCTTTTATCACGGCAGTAATGGCTTTATACTCAGGCCCATCTGCTAGAGTGAGAGGATTGGGGTTTGTCTCTAGAGCCTTTGAGATCAGGAATGGCACGAGACAGGGGTGTCCCCTGTCACCACTCCTTTTTGCTCTAATAATGGAACCACTAGCGACAAGACTCCGGGTGACCCCCTCTATCCAACCCTTAGTGTTGCATGCTATCCTGCAGGTCCTAGTGCTCTTCGCTGACGACTTGACGATCTTCCTGGCGGACCCGGAGGAGTCGCTTCCTGAGCTGTTCGGGATCTTGACCGAATTCGCTAATCTAACATATTACAAACTCAACTATACTAAGACTGAGGCCTACGCTATTGGCCTACCGGAAGCCACTCTGGAGACTCTGAGAGGTTCCTACCCATTTAAATGGTCAACAGAAGGACTGAAACATCTAGGGGTGGTACTCTCCCATGATCCTAAGAGAATAGTGACCGCAAATTACGGGTCTCTGCTCAAGGAGCTCCAACAGACAGTCTCTAGTTGGAAGGTCCCGGAGGTCTCCTGGACGGGTAGGGTCGCGGCTGTAAAGATGCTCCTCCTCCCAAAGCTAATCTACCTATTCCGGTGCCTTCCGGTCCGGTCCCGGCATATCTCCTTAACCATTTTCAATCTATCTTTACGAAATACATATGGAAGGGACGTCATGTGCGGCTTCTGCTGACCCAATTAAAAAAACCAAAAAGATGCGGAGGCATGTCGATGCCAAATATTTCATTATACTATAAGGCTGCCATGCTTTCACATATTGCTGCTTGGGGGGTGAAGGATTGCTCCGCGAGGTGGTACCAAATAGAGCAGAGCTCGTTGCCCGCTGGAGTGGACTTAGTCAATCTCATATGGATCCCTGACCATGCAGAGGTACTGAGCGGAATACATTGCCGCATAGTCAAGACCTGTCTGAAACTCTGGAGAGGGCTCCGCCCTCTTGACTCGGTGGCCCCGCACCCCTCCCCTATACACTCTGTCAAGGCTTTACTGCATTGCCTTCCTGACTCCCACCCCAAGAAGTGGGAAGCCTTAGAGATCAAACTACTCTCGGACCTGTTCAGAGGAGACGCCTTGGCTATCCCGCCCCAAAACTATCCGACGGACAGTTTTCCCAGAAACTACAGTTCGAATACCTCCGCCTGGTTTCACTTCTCCTATCCTGGGGATTCCAGAGGGCTAATGTGAGAGCTCTCACTAAGTGGGAGAGGAGATGGTTGGCAGGTAGGCCTCTACGAGGCTCTCTATCGTTCCACTACAGGATTCTTCTGGATTCCCCTCACTTCATAAAAACTCGGTCCACAGAGGACTGGGAGAGAGATCTGGGGGTGGAAGCACCGGACAGTAAATGGCAATGGGCTCTCCAGGATGTCGGCACAGCGGTGCGCTGCTCCAACATGTTTGAACTGTATCTTAAAATCCTACTTAGGTGGCACTGGGTTCCGTCCAGGCTGCATAGAGTGTATCCCTCCCGGTCGGCAGACTGTTGGAGAGGCTGCGCCCAACGAGGTACTCACCTTCACATCTGGTGGGAATGCCCCAAATTGAAGCCTTTTTGGAACCAGGTGGCTGGGCTACTCCAGAAACTGGGCCTCATCGATGATCTCTCAGGAGGTATGGCGCTCTTCCATCTTGGCCTGCAAGACCTCCAAAAACCATCCCGTCTTCTAGGTGTTATCATCCTCTTGGCAGCAAAACTAGCTATAGCTAGACAGTGGATGAAACAAGCCCCTGTTACGCTTTTCCCAGTCCTTGAGTCTTTGGATTATATAAAAAAAATGGAGGAATACGCACTAAGGGTTGAAGGCCGCTATGATTTCTACTGTTCTATATGGTTGGCATGGGAGGAGTTTAGGAGACCTGGCGATCCTGGTGCCCTGACGGATGACCGGATAGATGTGTAGCTCTGAGACTGGGCTGGGATCCTGGTGGCCTGAGTACCCCATCGGCCCTCGGTGGCTCCCCCCCCTTTTTTTTTTTTTTTTTTTTTTCTCTTTCCTCTCCTCCACTCCCTTCCCCACTCTCCTGCCCTTCCCCTGGCCCCAACCCCCTGGCAACAGTTCTCCAGGTTACTCCCACCCCCTGTAACCATGCATTGATCCCCGCATACGAATCTAATAACCCTTACATTGTTGTATTATGACGGGTACAACTACCTAACACTTGGTTTCTGCTTTATATGATCCATACTGAGAATACTTATTCCTGAGAGTTCTGTCTTCTGATAAGTACTGGTCTCCAGGTCCCATAAGTGGATCTATTTCACATTGTTGACACTTGTATGATCTGTTATTAAATTATAAAAAGGGGCATCATTAGGGTCAATACCGCACTCCTACTATTGTTCAGTGTATTTATGCTTGAATGAAGGAACTGCTGTCACGTAATATTGTTTGAGATATTGCCCTATCTGCTGTGTTTGTACTTTGATATATTTCATTGCCTCAATAAAAATACTTATATAAAAAATAAAAAAAAATAAAACCTAAGCTAGCTACAATATAACTATAAGTTATATTGTAGCTAGCTTAGGTTTCATTTCACAGGTAAGTGTTTAGTTTTAAATATATATTATTTAGTTAATAATTGTAAGTTTAATTTAGCTCTATTTTAAGTTATGTTAAAGTTAGGGGGTTTTAGGGTTAGGGTTACGTTAGGGTTAGGTTTAGTGGTTAATATAGTTTAATTTAGGTTGTTGTAATGTGGGGGGCTGGCGGTTTATGGGTTAATAGGTTTATTTAGTTAATAATTGTAAGTTTAATTTAGCTCTATTTTAATTATGTTAAAGTTAGGGGGTGTTAGGGTTAGGGTTACGTTAGGGTTAGGGTTTTGTTAGAGTTAGGTTTAGGGGTTAATAGTTTAATTTAGGTTGTTGCGATGTGGGGGCTGGCGGTTTAGGGGTTAATAACTTTATTTAGTGGTAATGATGTGGGAGGCCAGAGGATTAGGGGTTAATAACCTTATTTAGTTGCGGCGATGGAGAGCGGCGGAATAATGGTTAATAACTTTAATATAGTGTGGGCGATGTTGGGGTGTGGCAGAATAGGGGTTAATAACTTTAGTATAGTGGCGGCGATATCGGGAGTGGCAAATTAAAGGTTAATAACTGTAGGCAGGCATCGGCGATGTTGGGGGCAGCAAATTAGGGGTGTTTAGACGTGGGGTTTATGTTAGGGTGCAGGGATAGGCACGAGCCAAGGCTGTGGCGGACATTTTCTAAAGTAAAGACTTTTAGTGAAGGACACCAAGGTACATTTACAATTAAAACTATTATTTTATAGTGCTGAATTTTATTATAGAGATGCAGAAGATACACATCCAGTATTTCACTCAGGCTTTATTTATTCCATAACTTATCACCCAATATTGCTAGCAGTCTCTTGACAAGCCACTAATTTTATTCACAGTAAATATTTTCCCTTTCCTATTATTTAATCAGAAAGAAAAAATGTACTAAGTTTATGATTCACAACCTTACTATATCTTTTCTTTCTATTTAAATACTACTTATAATAAACCTCAGGTGCTGGTTAAAGTGCTTTACCTTTGCATATAAAGCTCCAGGGACACAGTGGCAGCTTGCTTCTTGAATCTTCCCTCCCTCTCCGTCTCACCCAGAGTAATTTTCTGGTACTAAGCGGCATCATGTGGGAGTGGCCACAACCCTGCAAAATGTGGCGCCACGTGTGTTAAGGAGGAGTCAGGACCAGTATTAATCTGTCTTACTCCTCCCTCCCCACAGCAAAATGGGCAGCGGACACTGCAAGGACCAGTCACGGACACCAGTGTCCGTGTACGGACACCTTGCCTATCCTTGTTAGGGTGTTAGGTTTAAACGTTATTTTCTTTTTCCCCATAGACATTAATGGGGCTGCGTTAGGGAACTTTTCTTTCCGTGATTGCAGGTGTTAGTTTTTTTTAGCCCGCTCTCCCCATTGATGTCTATGAGGAAAGCGTGCATGAACACGTCAAAACAGCGCTTGTTTTGTGTGCGGTATGGAGCTTAAAAACCCCAATATCGCCCGCACAAGCCGGGTTTTTTAAAACTTGTAATGGCTGCGCTATAGAGGTTTAAATAACGCCACCTTTGTTGCATTCGTTAATTTCCCTATAGTGCTCAAAACTTGTAATCTAGGAGTCTGTTAGCAAACCACAATATATAGGCATATGGGATGCACATAAGCGTTATTCAAACCAACATGGCACACAAACATTAACTTCTCCAAAATACAACATATGTTCATAAAAATGAAACTATGGATTTTATGATACATTCAATGTTAATGTTCTAAATATATTTTTATGTTAGTACTTTCACTGTTGTTATTCCATCCTATATAAATAATCCTTGGGTGTCATGTATGCATAAAACAGCAGTAACAAGAAAAAAAACAGAACATTCTTTCTAATGGTGTAAATTCTCATTTAGTTCATCGTAGTATTTCTTAAATCTCAATTGTTTGTGTGCACAGCAGAAAGGGATATCCTATTTTTGAGTGGAGATATTTTTTCTCTTTGCTGTAATGTTGTTGGTAATGCATATTCTTTCTAAAGGTTTGGAGAATATGTAGAATATAAATTCCAAAGCTGTTCTTTTTCCCATGTTGCTGAAAGGGACACTGATTGATGGCAAGTGAATGATTTTTTTCTTTATATTTATTTCTGTTGTTTGAAAAATAAAGATTCTGGCTAAGTAACTATTAGCTGCTTAAAGGGAAAAAGTCAAAATGAAAGATTCATGATATATATAAAATAGTGGTTCCTAAATGTTTTCTGACCATCACCAGAGCCAGACTGGGACCAAAAATAGGCCTGGGCATTTTAAGGCAGAGCAGTCCCCTCATTGTTATTTAACCATATATCAAACATATAATGAACTTATTTGAACGACAAAAATATTTAATGTTTTTAACACTTTACAATCTTTGTATTTTGTATATTGGTTGTTATTAAAAAATAAAAAAGTAAAATAAAATAATAAAGGAACAACATAAACAATACAATGTGCTCTTTTCTGTGCACTATCCTCTCTCCTTGTTGTTATATATAAATAAGTTAGTATGAAGATATGGATATATGACTCAGACACATCCACTTGCAAATAAACAAAACATTTTTAAATGCTGCAAAAAAATTATTGCAAAATTGGGATCATCTTAATCACACAATATGGCTGTATTCTGTTTTGCCAGTCACCAACTATATTGGCAAAAAAACATACGTTAATGCTTAGGGGTAGATTTATCATAGTGCGAGCGGACATGATACAATGTAGCTTATCATGTTCGCTGCACATTGATAAATGCAGACAGCATATGCTGTCGGCATTTATCATTGAGCCAGCAGTTCTTGGGAACTGCTGGTGCAATGCCGCCCCTGCAGATTTGCGGCCAATCGGCTACTAGGAGGTGGTGTAAATCAACCCGATCGTATTTGATCGGGTTGATTTCTGGACGCGGCCTCAGAGCAGGCAGACAAGTTAAGGAGCAGCGGCCTTTAGACCGCTGCTTCATAATTTCTGTTTCCAGAGCTTGAGAAATCGGCCCCTTAGAGTTTAAGTTCTCAAACAAATGTTAAAAAGCAAAGACATTCCAAAACTTAAACTTTGCATGACATCATCAATGACATCACTGACTACATTACAAATGACACTGTTATTTAAATCACCAATGACATCACTAGTCACATCACCTATGAAATAATCAAAGAATCACTAGTAACGTCACCCATGATATCATCCTACAGATCAGAGAAATTATATTTTCTAAATCATCAGTTACATCACTAGAGACATCACCTAGTTTTTTTAATTTTCTTGAAAAAAATTAACGCACATATGCACCATGCATATTTTTATACTTAAAGAAAATATACATATAAAAAATTCACAGATATGATAAGATGACCAAAAAACATAATTTATGTAAGAACTTACCTGATAAATTAATTTCTTTCATATTAGCAAGAGTCCATGAGCTAGTGACGTATGGGATATACATTCCTACCAGGAGGGGCAAAGTTTCCCAAACCTCAAAATGCCTATAAATACACCCCTCACCACACCCACAAATCAGTTTAACGAATAGCCAAGAAGTGGGGTGATAAAAAAAGTGCGAAAGCATATAAAATAAGGAATTGGAATAGTTGTGCTTTATATAAAAAAATCATAACCACCAAAAAGGGTGGGCCTCATGGACTCTTGCTAATATGAAAGAAATGAATTTATCAGGTAAGTTCTTACATAAATTATGTTTTCTTTCATGTAATTAGCAAGAGTCCATGAGCTAGTGACGTATGGGATAATGACTACCCAAGATGTGGAACTTTCCACGCAAGAGTCACTAGAGAGGGAGGGATAAAATAAAGACAGCCAATTCCTGCTGAAAATAATCCACACCCAAAATAAAGTTTAATGAAAACATAAGCAGAAGATTCAAACTGAAACCGCTGCCTGAAGTACTTTTCTACCAAAAACTGCTTCAGAAGAAGAAAACACATCAAAATGGTAGAATTTAGTAAAAGTATGCAAAGAGGACCAAGTTGCTGCTTTGCAAATCTGATCAACCGAAGCCTCATTCCTAAACGCCCAAGAAGTAGAAACTGACCTAGTAGAATGAGCTGTAATCCTTTGAGGCGGAGTTTTACCCGACTCGACAAAAGCATGGTGAATTAAGGATTTCAACCAAGATGCCAAAGAAATGGCAGAAGCTTTCTGACCTTTTCTAGAACCGGAATAGATGACAAATAGACTAGAAGTCTTTCGGAAAGACTTAGTAGCCTCAACATAATATTTCAAAGCTCTAACAACATCCAAAGAATGCAACGATTTCTCCTTAGAATTCTTAGGATTAGGACATAATGAAGGAACCACAATTTCTTTACTAATGTTGTTGGAATTCACAACCTTAGGTAAAAATTCAAAAGAAGTTCGCAACACCGCCTTATCCTGATGAAAAATCAGAAAAGGAGACTCACAAGAAAGAGCAGATAATTCAGAGACTCTTCTGGCATAAGAGATGGCCAAAAGGAACAAAACTTTCCAAGAAAGTAATTTAATGTCCAATGAATGCATGGGTTCAAAAGGAGGAGCTTGAAGAGCCCTCAGAACCAAATTCAAACTCCAAGGAGGAGAAATAGACTTAATGACAGGTTTTATACGAACCAAAGCTTGTACAAAACAATGAATATCAGGAAGAATAGCAATCTTTCTGTGAAAAAGAACAGAAAGAGCAGAGATTTGTCCTTTCAAGGAACTTGCGGACAAACCTTTATCTAAACCATCCTGAAGGAACTGTAAAATTCTCGGAATTCTAAAAGAATGCCAGGAAAAATGATGAGAAAGACACCAAGAAATATAAGTCTTCCAGACTCTATAATATATCTCTCTAGATACAGATTTACGAGCCTGTGTCATAGTATTAATCACAGAGTCAGAGAAACCTCTTTGACCAAGAATCAAGCGTTCAATCTCCATACCTTTAAATTTAAGGATTTGAGATCCTGATGGAAGAAAGGACCTTGCGACAGAAGGTCTGGTCTTAACGGAAGAGTCCACGGCTGGCAAGAGGCCATCCGGACAAGATCCGCATACCAAAACCTGTGAGGCCATGCTGGAGCTACCAGCAGAACAAATGAGCATTCCTTCAGAATCTTGGAGATTACTCTTGGAAGAAGAACTAGAGGCAGAAAGATATAGGCAGGATGATACTTCTAAGGAAGTGATAATGCATCCACTGCCTCCGCCTGAGGATCCCGGGATCTGGACAGATACCTGGGAAGTTTCTTGTTTAGATGAGAAGCCATCAGATCTATTTCTGGGAGTTCCCACATTTGAACAATCTGAAGAAATACCTCTGGGTGAAGAGACCATTCGCCCGGATGCAACGTTTGGCGACTGAGATAATCCGCTTCCCAATTGTCTATACCTGGGATATGAACCGCAGAGATTAGACAGGAGCTGGATTCCGCCCAAACCAGAATTCGAGATACTTCTTTCATAGCCAGAGGACTGTGAGTCCCTCCTTTATGATTGATGTATGCCACAGTTGTGACATTGTCTGTCTGAAAACAAATGAACGACTCTCTCTTCAGAAGAGGCCAAGACTGAAAAGCTCTGAAAATTGCACGGAGTTCCAAAATATTGATCGGTAATCTCACCTCCTGAGATTCCCAAACCCCTTGTGCCGTCAGAGACCCCCACACAGCTCCCCAACCTGTAAGACTTGCATCTGTTGAGATTATAGTCCAGGTCGGAAGAACAAAAGAAGCCCCCTGAATTAAACGATGGTGATCTGTCCACCACGTCAGAGAATGTCGGACAATCGGTTTTAAAGATATTAATTGAGATATCTTTGTGTAATCCCTGCACCATTGGTTCAGCATACAGAGCTGAAGAGGTCGCATGTGAAAACGAGCAAAGGGGATCGAGTCCGATGCAGCAGTCATAAGACCTAGAATTTCCATGCATAAGGCTACCGAAGGGAATGATTGTGACTGAAGGTTTCGACAAGCTGAAATCAATTTTAGACGTCTCTTGTCTGTCAAAGACAGAGTCATGGACACTGAATCTATCTGGAAACCCAAAAAGGTTACCCTTGTCTGAGGAATCAATGAACTTTTTAGTGAATTGATCCTCCAACCATGATCTTGAAGAAACAACACAAGTCGATTCGTATGAGATTCTGCTAAATGTGAAGACTGAGCAAGTACCAAGATATCGTCCAAATAAGGAAATACCACAATACCCTGTTCTCTGATTACAGACAGAAGGGCACCGAGAACCTTTGTAAAAATTCTTGGAGCTGTAGCTAGGCCAAACGACAGAGCCACAAACTGGTAATGCTTGTCCAGGAAAGAGAATCTCAGGAACTGATAGTGAGCTGGATGAATCGGAATATGCAGATATGCATCCTGTAAATCTATTGTAGACATATAATGCCCTTGCTGAACAAAAGGCAAGATAGTCCTTACAGTTACCATTTTGAATGTTGGTATCCTTACATAACGATTCAATATTTTTAGATCCAGAACTGGTCTGAAGGAATTCTCCTTCTTTGGTACAATGAAGAGATTCGAATAAAACCCCAGCCCCTGTTCCAGAACTGGAACTGGCATAATTACTCCAGCCAACTCTAGATCTGAAACACATTTCAGAAATGCTTGAGCTTTCACCGGGTTTACTGGGACACGGGAAAGAAAAAATCTCTTTGCAGGAGGTCTTATCTTGAAACCAATTCTGTACCCTTCTGAAACAATGTTCTGAATCCAAAGATTGTGAACAGAATTGATCCAAATTTCTTTGAAAAAACGTAATCTGCCCCCTACCAGCTGAGCTGGAATGAGGGCCGCACCTTCATGTGGACTTAGAAGCTGGCTTTGCTTTTCTAGAAGGCTTGGATTTATTCCAGACTGGAGATGGTTTCCAAACTGAAACTTCTCCTGAGGAAGAAGGATCAGGCTTTTGTTCTTTGTTGAAACGAAAGGAACGAAAACGATTATTAGCCCTGTTTTTACCTTTAGATTTTTTATCCTGTGGTAAAAAAGTTCCTTTCCCACCAGTAACAGTTGAGATAATAGAATCCAACTGAGAACCAAATAATTTATTACCCTGGAAAGAAAGGGAAAGTAGAGTCGATTTAGAAGACATATCAGCATTCCAAGTTTTAAGCCATAAAGCTCTTCTAGCTAAAATAGCTAGAGACATAAACCTGACATCAACTCTGATAATATCAAAAATGGCATCACAGATAAAATTATTAGCATGTTGAAGAAGAATAATAATATTATGAGAATCATGATCTGTTACTTGTTGCGCTAAAGTTTCCAACCAAAAAGTTGAAGCTGCAGCAACATCAGCCAATGATATAGCAGGTCTAAGAAGATTACCTGAACACAGATAAGCTTTTCTTAGAAAGGATTCAATTTTCCTATCTAAAGGATCCTTAAAGGAAGTACCATCTGCCGTAGGAATAGTAGTACGTTTAGCAAGGGTAGAAATAGCCCCATCAACTTTAGGGATTTTATCCCAAAACTCTAATCTGTCGGACGGTACAGGATATAATTGCTTAAAACGTTTAGAAGGAGTAAATGAATTACCCAAATTATTCCATTCTCTGGAAATTACTTCAGAAATAGCACCAGGAACAGGAAAAACTTCTGGAATAACCACAGGAGATCTAAAGACCTTGTCTAAACGTTTAGATTTAGTATCAAGAGGACCAGAATCCTCAATTTCTAATGCAATTAGGACTTCTATAAGTTAAGAACGGATAAATTCCATTTTAAATAAATATGACGATTTATCAGCATCAACCTCTGAGACAGAATCCTCTGTATCAGAAAAATCATTAGAATCAGAATGATGATGTTCATTTAAAAATTAATCTGTATAAAGAGAAGTTTTAAAAGACTTTTTATGTTTACCAGAAGGAGGAATAACAGACATAGCCTTCTTAATGGATTCAGAAACAAAATCTCTTATGTTATCAGGAACACTCTGAACATTAGATGTTGATGGAACTGCAACAGGTAATGGTACTTTACTAAAGGAAATATTGTCTGCATTAACAAGTTTGTCATGACATTTAATACAAACAACAGCTGGAGGAACAACTACCAAAAGTTTACAGCAGATACACTTAGCTTTGGTAGTTCCAGCACCAGGCAGTGATTTTCCAGTAGTATCTTCTGACTCAGTTGCAAAGTGGGACATCTTGCAATATGTAATAGAAAAAACAACATATAAAGCAAAATTGATCAAATTCCTTAAATGACAGTTTCAGGAATGGGAAAAAATGCCAGTGAACAAGCTTCTAGCAACCAGAAGCAACAAATGATGAGACTTAAATAAAGTGGAGACAAAATTGACGCTCACATTATTTGGCGCCTAAATGCTATTAGCGCCAAAAATGACGCCACATCCGGAACGCCAACATTTTTGGCGCGAAAAACGCAACTTCCGGCGACACGTATGACGCCGGAAATAGAAAAAAATATTTCGCGCCAAGAAAGTCCGCGCCAAAAATGACGCAATAAAATGAAGCATTTTCAGCCCCCGCGAGCCTAACAGCCCACAGGGAAAAGGTCAATTTTTAAGGTAAGATAAAAATGATATATTCAAATGCATTATCCCAAATATGAAACTGACTGTCTGGAATAAGGAAATGTTGAACATCCTGAGTCAAGGCAAATAAATGTTTGAATACATATATTTAGAACTTTATAAAAAAGTGCCCAACCATAGCTTTAGAGTGTCATAGAAAATAAGACTTACTTACCCCAGGACACTCATCTACATGTTGTAGAAAGCCAAACCAGTACTGAAACGAAAATCAGCAGAGGTAATGGTATAAATATAAGAGTATATCGTCGATCTGAAAAGGGAGGTAAGAGATGAATCTCTACGACCGATAACAGAGAACCCATGAAATAGACCCCGTAGAAGGAGATCATTGAATTCAAACAGGCAATACTCTCCTCACATCCCTCTGACATTCACTGCACGCTGAGAGGAAAACCGGGCTCCAACCTGCTGCGGAGCGCATATCAACGTAGAATCTAGCACAAACTTACTTCACCACCAAAGTTTGTAAAACTGATTTGTGGGTGTGGTGAGGGGTGTATTTATAGGCATTTTGAGGTTTGGGAAACTTTGCCCCTCCTGGTAGGAATGTATATCCCATACGTCACTAGCTCATGGACTCTTGCTAATTACATGAAAGAAAAGGAGGATTACGGTCAAACAGCAATTAGTAATTATTTAAATCCATAACCATAAAATGTATCTTAAATACTAATAAAATAATAATTACACCAATTTAGTTAAATTTGTTAAAAAAAAAAATATTTTATTGTACAATTCCAATGATAAAAAGAAAGAGAAAGAGGGAATAAAAGAGAGAGACAGATAGTGAAAGCATTTTAACAACTATATATAATTAGCAAACACTGCTTTCTCCAAAACATGAAATTATGCTACAACGTGAAGAGTTAAATATATAATAAATTTGTGCCTCACTATCTCCCCACGTATGCCCACATACAGTACTGCTGCGTCACCCAAATCCTCTGCCCACCAAATGTTCTTACACAAACAAAATGGCAACAGATATTTAAAGCATTTCAACAACTATAAAAAAAATGGCAAACACTGTTAACTTCACCCAAACTTAAAATGATGCTACTAGTTGAGGTGCAAATTGTATACATATTTAACTCTTCACTATCTCCCCACTTAAACACACAAAAAAGTAACAGAAATTCTGAGCTTCACGCAAACAAATGGCAGCCAAAGTAAAAAAAAATATGACTGTTAACTTCCTCCAAAAGTTAAAATGAATTCCTCATTTACTCACAAATGCAGCACTGACCAGTGCCCCCCCCCCCCTGCAGCTTCTCAGATACCTCTCTACAATGTGAAATGAAACAGCACCAAAGTAAGAAAATAAAATCCTCTCCTCTATAACTAAAATGTTACCTGCTTCCCTCCAAACCTTCTCCTATGTACCACAAACAAAATGGCACCCAATGAAAAAAAAAATGATCATAAAAATACAATGCAATGCACCATCATTGATAAGAAATTTTTCAGCCTACGTGTTTTTAAGTCTAGGAAGGTTGAAATTGGGTAGAGGTTTGAAGTCTGTATGTAAATATTTCTCTTTCAATTGCTCTAAAAGAGTATCAGGTTCATATGCTATACAGCCATTTTTCAAACGTTCGTCCATATTGTCTACCAAAATCGTATTGTTCTTACTATTTTTCAAATGTTTTTCAGCAAACTACTTTTGTAGGGATAATTTCCTAGTGAAATTATTAACATCAACAAAAAGTTGAAACATGTTAGAAGTATTAAAGATAATCCTTTGCCCAAAACTCTGATTTCATCTGTGTTGAGCACATGATCAAAAAGATTAAAGATCCCTTTTTGGTATTTTAAAAGTTTTTCTTTTTTGGAGGTTGTAGATTTTCCTCTACTCCCACATTTGCGTATGACCTTTTTCGACGTGGCGGTCGTGGGGACATCGACCATTGTTCTTTTCGGTGGCCAGGGTCTACATCTAAAAAAGGAGTGGAACATAGTTCTTCCTCACATGGTGTTGTAGGATCCACATTTGATGCAAGCCCCTCAAGGTTGAGGGGTTGGAATCTATTGGATGTTGCAGAGGACCTGTAAGTGTCATAAATCTTAAGTGAATGATGATGGTCAGAGGACTTAAAAGAATTATATGAGGGTAGTGACAAAAGCTTAGTGATATTCGTGCATATTGTGAATAATCAAACAAAAGGGCTTTATGAAGCAAAGTAAACTGAAATAAACAGTGACAAGTGTGATTTAGCAAGGCTCTGCCTAAAAGTATTTAATGCAACATATGTAGATACAGAATAAAAACAATATATACTAAAAACGGACGTCTCCGTATAAAACAAAATATGCCAATACACCGACAATGTCAAAATGTATCTCCTTATGGCCAGAGACGGGATAAAACAGTCCAGATAAAAGTTAATATGTGGATAGATGATGCAGGCTTACCCCCAAACAATTGCGGCTCTCGATAAAAGCAAAGAAGAAATTACCGCCGTTGCGGAAGTGACGTCACTTATAGGGGCGCTGGCCTGACTGGGCACTCCGATTGGTTCCTGTTAGGATCGCTCTCAGGTTTCAGCTTCTTAGCTCACAGTAGCAGGTATCCGCTCTTTATGTGCTCAGATGCACGCAGGATACTGATAACGGCTGTTTTGTACTGAATGTAACTGTTTAAAGTAGATGCAAGAGTTCCATTTGTAACCTTCAATAAGGCTTATAGTATCGGTACACAAACAGGTACCAGGAGGATGCAAAAAATTTTTAAAGTTCCACAGATGACAAGCAGCATCAATCTGTAACAGCAACTGGTAGCTGTGAAATACTTCTTCAAATTAGAAGTTGGCAATAAACATCAACGCGTTTCTCCCTCTGCAGGGCTTTTTCAAGATGAGGTGTTGCAACAGGTGTACCTTTTTTAAAGGTGTATCTCAGTCTCTTATTGGTTACATTCTATTAGTCATAGAGGAAGGGGTGTGTATCATTAATTAAAGGTGGTATTGGCAAATCAACATTTGTTCAGAACACTGATATATCAGCTTCATTACTAGAGTTCAAACAGATACAGAATCTAAACTCCATATAATCATCTAAAATGGTCAATTATAAAGTGCATAGTGGTAGTGGTGTTATAATTTAGTGTACAAAAATAAATAAATAGAAGTTTTAAACAACCTTCATGATAAAGTGAAAATATAAATAGGACCCTAGGGACTATGTGATAATGTAAAAAAACTTTATTATGGATAAGGTTATACCTATACCCTTATTCTAAAAAACTTAAAAGTGAATTGTCTGCGCTGTTCAGAATAAAAATAATAAAATACATTTATATTAAAAAATATTAAAAATATATCCCTATATTAAAGGGGACACAGGTATACGTTAGGGGATACAACTTAAAATTGATCTATAAAAATGGAAATTAATCTAATAAAAATGGGGAGATATCTAACTCTGAGTTCAGACCGGCGGGAAATAGGGTATCATATTTATATATGAGTTCAGCCTCTTTGAGTTTTAAGGTTTTTTCTATATTCCCACCCCTCCAATTTTGTTTAAAATGTGCTATTCCCCAATACTTTAGATCAGAGGTTCTTCCATTATGCACTAATTTAAAATGTTTGTACAGATTAGTGTCTTCCATTCCCTTTTCAATACAAAGGAGATGTTCCCTTATCCTATCTTTTATCATTCTTTTTGTTTCTCCAAAATATATCAAATCACAAGTGCATTTTAAAATATAGATGACCCCTTTAGTATTAGATGTACCACTAAAGGGGTCATCTATATTTTAAAATGCACTTGTGATTTGATATATTTTGGAGAAACAAAAAGAATGATAAAAGATAGGATAAGGGAACATCTCCTTTGTATTGAAAAGGGAATGGAAGACACTAATCTGTACAAACATTTTAAATTAGTGCATAATGGAAGAACCTCTGATCTAAAGTATTGGGGAATAGCACATTTTAAACAAAATTGGAGGGGTGGGAATATAGAAAAAACCTTAAAACTCAAAGAGGCTGAACTCATATATAAATATGATACCCTATTTCCCGCCGGTCTGAACTCAGAGTTAGATATCTCCCCATTTTTATTAGATTAATTTCCATTTTTATAGATCAATTTTAAGTTGTATCCCCTAACGTATACCTGTGTCCCCTTTAATATAGGGATATATTTTTAATATTTTTAATATAAATGTATTTTATTATTTTTATTCTGAACAGCGCAGACAATTCACTTTTAAGTTTTTTAGAATAAGGGTATAGGTATAACCTTATCCATAATAAAGTTTTTTACATTATCACATAGTCCCTAGGGTCCTATTTATATTTTCACTTTATCATGAAGGTTGTTTAAAACTTCTATTTATTTATTTTTGTACACTAAATTATAACACCACTACCACTATGCACTTTATAATTGACCATTTTAGATGATTATATGGAGTTTAGATTCTGTATCTGTTTGAACTCTAGTAATGAAGCTGATATATCAGTGTTCTGAACAAATGTTGATTTGCCAATACCACCTTTAATTAATGATACACACCCCTTCCTCTATGACTAATAGAATGTAACCAATAAGAGACTGAGATACACCTTTAAAAAAGGTACACCTGTTGCAACACCTCATCTTGAAAAAGCCCTGCAGAGGGAGAAACGCGTTGATGTTTGTTGCCAACTTCTAATTTGAAGAAGTATTTCACAGCTACCAGTTGCTGTTACAGATTGATGCTGCTTGTCATCTGTGGAACTTTAAAAAAAATTTGCATCCTCCTGGTACCTGTTTGTGTACCGATACTATAAGCCTTATTGAAGGTTACAAATGGAACTCTTGCATCTACTTTAAACAGTTACATTCAGTACAAAACAGCCGTTATCAGTATCCTGTGTGCATCTGAGCACATAAAGAGCGGATACCTGCCACTGTGAGCTAAGAAGCTGAAACCTGAGAGCGATCCTAACAGGAACCAATCGGAGTGCCCAGTCAGGCCAGCGCCCCTATAAGTGACGTCACTTCCGCTACGGCGGTAATTTCTTCTTTGCTTTTATCGAGAGCCGCAATTGTTTGGGGGTAAGCCTGCATCATCTATCCACATATTAACTTTTATCTGGACTGTTTTATCCCGTCTCTGGCCATAAGGAGATACATTTTGACATTGTCGGTGTATTGGCATATTTTGTTTTATACGGAGACGTCCGTTTTTAGTATATATTGTTTTTATTCTGTATCTACATATGTTGCATTAAATACTTTTAGGCAGAGCCTTGCTAAATCACACTTGTCACTGTCTATTTCAGTTTACTTTGCTTCATAAAGCCCTTTTGTTTGATTATTCACAATATGCACGAATATCACTAAGCTTTTGTCACTATCCCAATATTTTTATTAACATTGATGTTTTAACACATATCTTTTGTAATTTTATCACCTGCCCTAATTTTGATATTTTGTTTCACATCCACCTTTAGCTACAGCGCTCCTGTTTAAATATAATTTTTTCTGTTTTTTACATGCCTATATTAGGTACTTTTTAGGTATATCAGGAGTTTGGTGTTTTACTCTGCGCTTTTTATTCCATATTTTTAGAATTATATGAGGGTCTCTCACTGAAAGGAGGTCTTTCGTAAAACATTGTTCTATCACTGTTGTTAGATCTGTCGTTATATAAATAAGAAGGGGGGTCTATTTGATGTAGATCTTGGCTGATTGTACAAATGGTGATGTCTGGTTGGATTGTGTTCAATTGGTCTGATCCAATTCTTTTGATGATTGGTATGATTGAAATGTTGTTTCAATCATACCAATTCTTATTATCCTGGTGATTCTTATTATCCTGTAGTCTATGGGGCTGATAATGTGTATAATCTTTTGACCGTCGGTTGTCACCATAGGTGTTTGTAGTCAGAGGCTCAAAAGAGGCTGGATCATTAAAATGAGATGATAATCTATCATGATTATGTGTATCAGTCTAGGGGTGAGTGTGTCCAAATAAGTCATTTTAATTCGATCTTGGTAAGTAATGTCGTTGGTCATGTGTATTTTTTTGTTGATGTCTAACATTATCATTATATGTCCTATAACTGCGTGTCAACTGGTTCTAGGACAATATATCCGACACCTGTGACAAGTGTTGTTTTCCTTTGGGTCTATATAATAATACAGACATGTACAGTTTATTTCACGGATAGGCTCACACACATCCTTTATTGTTTAGGGTTCCTGTTTCATATTTGAGATTTATCACATATAGCACCCTGATAACATATCCTTTGTGATAGCATTATGGGATTACAGGGATACTGACGTCTAATGCACGATTTTATTTCGTTGTACTACACCATCTCTATAAGACTCCTCCTCCAACCTTGACATAATATTCAGCCTTCAAAGATCGAATTTCTTGATCTAACATTATTTTTTTTAACATCTGGCACAATTATGTCTGAAACATTTTTTAAAAAGGTTGACTGAAATAGTTTCTTAGATTTTAATAGCAACCACTACTACAGTTGGAAGAAAAACATGCCCTATGGGCAGTTTAGGCGTATTAGACGCAACTGTAGTACTGTAGAGAGTTATGAGTCACAGTCCTTGATACTAAAAGATAGATTCCTAGAAAAAGGATACCCATTGGAACTAGTACAGAAAGGCTTCCTTAGAGCTTTACATGAGGATAGGACTACTTATTGTACACAAGACATGAACAAAAATAGGAAATAAAAAATAAAGGATGACTTTAAAACACCTTTATTTATTACGGGATACAGCAATAGTCACAATGAGATAAAAATAATTATCTCTAACCATTGGCCCATCATTTGCAATGACCCTTATCTTAAGAACCCCATTTCCTCTAAACCCCAAATAGTATTTAGAAGGGCTCCCACCCTTAAAAATAAATTGGCACTGAGTAAAATTGTTAGAGATAAGATAAGTGACCCCATATCCCTCACTATCAATAAATCCAATAGAACATTTCTAAGCAACTTTATACCCAGAAGTGGGGTATTCAAGTGTTTGAAGTCAAGATGCAATATGTTCAAAGTGGTGAAGAGTGGGACCACCACCTTTCCATCTAACCATACAGTAGAACAATTTACTATAAAAAAACTCACATGTGAATCCACTTATGTGGTCTATTTAATTAATTGCTCTTGCGGGGTCCAATATGTAGGACGCTCGTGCCGTAAAATAAAAATGCGGTGGGGCGAACATACGTGGAATATTAAAAGAAAGTTTCTGAAACATAGTGTTTCCAGGCACTGTAGTTTTGTTCACAATGGGAGTCCTAAAACAATGTCCATTATTCCCATAGAACAGATATCACGTAATAGCCACAACCCTATGCTTTGTCTCCATCGTAGAGAAACTTATTGGATCCACAAACTACATACCTTAGTTCCTGATGGTCTTAATGAATGCGTAGATCTTGCAGCATTCAATCTCTGATTATATTGCCAACTATACACTCTATTTTATTATTTAGTATTTTTCTTAGTATGTCTACATATATTTTTTTACCATTAATCTTATACTCATATTTTGTTCACAATTAGTCCCCTTTATAAATCATATGATCTCACATTGCAATATTATTACCATTGGCCTTAGACCTTCCCAACTCCCCCCCCCCCCATATCATTCACACTACCACTTCTGCACTTTTATCTCATTCTTTACATCCTTTTTCACCAGTTCTCAACACTCACATCATCACCTTTAACCCCACACCCACCTTTCCTGGATCAATTATCATAGTTATTTATTCCCTTCCATCCCCTTTCCAAATAAATTAGTTAATTCACTTATATAGTGATACACCTTTATCACCTATATTCACGTGCCACCTAGGCACCCCATACACTGCCCAACATTGCACCATATTGGTGAGTTACTGACTGATAATGTAGAAACTGTGACATTTCTCCCATTGTTTATTTGATGTTTTACTCACTTTTTAGGGCTCACACATTGTTTAACTTTTGACACCGTATTACACCACACTATGATAACTAGTCTTTGCTGATATCATAATAATAGTTAGATCTCTTGCCCATTGATCACTGGTACCATTAACATCAAATTACCAGTTATGGTTCATTAGCACATTCATCACATATATATTTATATTTGAGTTTTTTTTAAGTAGATTAACTATATTATTATTAATCAAAAGACCCCATATATTAGTCACATATCGCTATTGTCAGATTAACTTATGTTCACAACTTCTAGGGCAATATATCCGACCCCTGTGACAAGTGTTGTTTTCCTTTGGGTCTACATAATAATACAGACATGTACAGTTTATTTCATGGATAGGCTCACACACATCCTTTATTGTTTAGGGTTCCTGTTTCATATTTGAGATTTATCAAGTGTCAATTATGATTATTGTGGTCATCGGATGCACTCATTTAGAGATCCATATACATACATTTTCTTACACTGTTACTATCATCTATCTGAAAGAACAATTTACATAAGGAAAATATATTTACAAAAACCGTTTGAAAATTGTCTCAATTATGAATGTAGTTTAATTGATGCTATTATGTGTTTAATGTTGGTCACACTAACATTTCACAGTATATGTTGTGAGATTTTGTGAAGTAAGATATATATATATATATATATATATATATATATATATATATATATATATTATAATTGTGAATGCAACTTTGTTTTCAACATTGTATTGTATATGAGCATATGATGTCATAGATTGTGGTCCCTCATGATTGGGTATGACTCACTTGATTGGTTGCACTAGGCAAACACCCACTTCAGGTGTTGCCTATTATTTAACTGTGCTAGTTTGGCATATATAGCAAGTGTTTATTGTTCATTTTACTAAGCCTGATTAAAGAGCCACTGGTTTGCTGAGAAACGCGTTGCAATTGTTTTTATCTTTTTAATAAAGTAAGTTTATATTACTTACTACTTGCTGCCTTACTGGACTTTTTCACATATCTTTTATCTGTGATTGGATCATTGGGTGTTCTTGATTACTGGAGAATAAGTCTACTGGGTGACCACATTGATCGCAGCTTGCCTTTTTAGCACCAAAGGAGGTGCTCTACTAAATGTGAGTGTATTTTTTACCTTACCTCTCATCACTTGTTCCTACAATACAAGGCCATACAGGAACCCTTGTGTTCTATATATTTATCTACAAATACCTGAATATTCATCACAAGCCACTCTTCTGGGTGACTGCATTTGATCCCAGACTGCTCCGTCTACACCACTAGTGGTGTCCTACCACATGTGAGTGCAATTGTCACATACACCATTGTCCGTGTTTCATACAATATTGGGCCATGTGGCGCTTCTGTCTCTTTGTGTTGCTTGCAGATTACTGATCCTGGATCATGGCCTTGATCCAATACAGACAGCTGCCTCTACTGACCCAGCCATCTATCCTCATTTGATATCATCATCTTCAATGAGACTGTTATATATATAGTCAATACATGACTATTTATCTTACGTCTAGTATTGTATGTGATATTATAGTATTTGTATCATCCTCAACCCCTTCTGTGTCTTCTGATAGGCACATTGAATAGGGGCACCTTTTGTCCACCTTGTTTGCACCAATTGCTAGAGTGCTGTTGTCATTTTTATCACCATTTATTAGCAGATCCATTAGTGAGTACTCATATTCCCACATATATACACCTGAGTATTAATTACAAGAGGTGTCTATCTCACTTTCCCTTGGTGACACAAGGGCGCCCCCTACCACTCCTATAAGTCATTAAAACAGGCATAAGAGTGGGAAATATTGAACGCTTCTTATTACAACAAGAAAGTAAATGGATATTTATGCTTAACTCAATGACCCCTAATGGGATGAATGAGAACAGTGGATTCAGTTCATTTCTATGACCAGACCTGATAATCTGTAACCAAATATAATTTTAATTCTTTATTCACCATCCTCACCATAACACTTATGATAACGATTTCTTTACTCTCCAAACATCTGGACAATGTTGTACTTAGTAAACATATGTCTGCTGTCCACTATCGATTTGTGCATAATTGACATCTATGAATTGTACTTGTTTGTGGGCCGTTTACATATCCTCTGTCAATCTACAGTTTGTGAGTTTGAATACTTATTAAATGAGGAATAGGTTGATAACACGCTACAAGATACAAATATATATATATATATATATATATTATACGTGTTTATCAGTGATCGACTAGTGTTACATCATTAACCATATGAATCACCATTTCAGCCATCTCTATAAGTTATGATACGTACTATGGTACTGAATACATATAGTTGGTAATTACAACAGACTGGTTCATATTTATACATTCCGCATTTTTTATATCGTTCTCAGGCTTATATATCATTCAACAATACTGCAAACTTAATTATGATGCTATTTATTTATTTACTAACACTTTCCACAGTTACAGTAACACTCTCCTTAGTTGGATATGGATTGTAATACAGTGAGTTGCAATATTTATTGATTAATGAATAACATCATAAGTGCTGGTACAGTAATTATTCTCTTTTATTTTGAGGTTAGTATAACATTTCCCTACTCTGCCTAAATCCCATTGAGAATAAAGATGACAATTAGACATGATGGTCAGTTCGCATATACACCCGTAATAAGCAATTCATTTCAGAAGAAACCAGTGCTCCCTCTAAGGCCAGTTTGCTCTAATTAACTGTTTCACTGCTGGGCTGCTCACAAAACTGGACTTAGAGGGAACACTGGAAGAGACCCATGTTTTTGCAGTCTCTGAGCTTGATCCAACCATGCCAGTGTTACACGTCTGTAGCTATCCATAGAAGTCTTGTACAACTATCATTGTGTACATGAATAACACATTGTTAGTGTTTTTGTTTATACTTCAAGTTTTAAGCGAATCAATATAGGGAGGTATGTCTAATTTCAACCAATAACGTAATCATGATGACGAAGATTTTGTCACATGTTTTGTCCTGTCCAATGGTGACTCTCAAGATCCTGATAGGCTATATGGTAGGCGTGTTATTAACATGACCTATTGATTGGTCAATTCAGTCTTTATAAGGGTAGGTCTGACGACCACCAGGTTCACCTTTCGAAAAAGTTTAGGCGAAATGCGCATCAAGGTGACATTACTCTGAGCATAACGTTACCATGTATATGTGTGAAAGATGTTCCACATATACTTAGTTTATACGATCTAATAGTGTGCATTGTACTGTGGGGACTGGGGTTTCTCAATACCACTGTGGGGAGAATATCCCTTCTATTATATTACACGCCACTACCTCAACCTAGTTATTATGTTGAGTCATAGCGTAGCTGTGTAAGAATTGTTCCATAGTGACTCAATATTTACCTGACTATTTATATTTACTGGAAGTTTATTTATATATGTTTTTTACACACAAGATACCTATATTAGCCTGGTACATGTACTATATATTGATTTAGCTACATCAGCTTTATAGATAGACATTTTTCTAGTTATCTAGTGCTGTCAGCTGTGTGAAATATGTTCCACAGTGACTTAATGTTACTAAGTAAATAGATGGTATGACATTACTTGACTTAAGTGGGATTGTACCAACTATTATTCTACATATGGTATATATGTTATGTATTATAGCCAGCTGTGTGAAATTTGTTCCACAGTGACTTTATATTTACCTGACCATTTATATTAACTGGAGATCTATCTATATACCTTACTTACTTATATACACCAACATTAGTCTGACATATGAATAATATATTGATTTTGCTATATCATCTTTATAGATAGACACTTTTTTAGTTATCTAGTGTTGGCAGCTGTGTGAAATTTGTTCCACAGTGACCTTACGTTATTTTAGAATAAGTGGTACAATATTACTTGATTTGGTGGGACTGTGTCCCTATGTTTATACTAATTCTATATAGAGATATCCTATAGACCTGGTCCCCTTTCAAATATATATTGGGGTGCTTCTCACCCATCATAATTGGTACCTCTGGTATACTCTACGTTTTGCTCTTTAATCTATTTTTGTATAACATGTTACCTCATATGTGAAGGGTAATTCCCCCCCTTCTTTTACCTACTTATTAATAAAGGTTATATTTTATCCTCCTATATTGTCCTTTGTGTCGTTGCTTCCTTTAGATTAGTAATTAAAGCGAGTGCTCTTTATGGTGTATCTTTTCTTTATATTACATAGTTTTCAGCAGCAAAGGCAGTCTTAAGACTCTCAAAGGCCTTAATGGCAGTAGGTGACCAATAGAATGGATCATTCTCTTTACGGGTCATGTCTGTTATAGGTTTAACCAAGGAAGAAAAGTTTTTAATAAACTTTCTATAGTAATTGACGAAGTCCAAAAAACGTTGAATAGACCAAAACCCAACTGGGCAAAGCCACCGCAGAACTGCAGACAACTTGTCAGGATCCATGGAGAACCCTGCAATGGAGATTACATAACCTAGGAAGGTTACTTGAGTCTGATGGAACTCAAATTTCTTGAGTTTACAAAATAGGCCATTCTCACACTGGCCTCTATTTATTAAAGTCTGGCGGACCTGATCCGACAGTGCGGATCAGGTCCGCCAGACCTTGCTGAATATGGAGAGCAATACACTCTCCGTATTCAGCATTGCACCAGCAGCTCACAAGAGCTGCTGGTGCAACGCCGCCCGCTGCAGACTCACGGCCAATTGGCCACCAGCAGGGGGGTGTCAATCAACCCGATCGTACTCGATTGGGTTGAATTGCGGTGATGTCTGTCCGTCTGCTCTGAGCAGGTGGGCAGGTTATGGAGCAGCGTTCTTTGTGACCGCTGCTTCATAACTGGTGTTTCTGGCAAGCCTGCAGGCTCGCCAGAAACACTGGGCATCAAGTCTATTCAGAGCTTGATAGAAAAGCCCCATAGTCTCTGAAGTACCCGTGTGACATCAGAACGATGAGCTTCAAGTGTGGATGAGTGTATGAGGATGTCATCTAAGTACACTACAACACACTGTTGCAACATATCTCATAGGACATCATTAATAAATTCCTGGAAAACAGCAGGATCATAACATAGGCCAAAGGGCATTACAAGATATTCATAATGCCCGCTTCTGGTGTTAAATGCTGTTTTCCATTCCTGGCCCTCCTTGATCCTAATGAGATTGTACGCTTCTCTCAAATCAAGTTTACAAAAAACGTAGCTCCCTTGAGGCGGTCAAAGAGTTCCATAATGAGCGGAATAGGGTAAGCATTCTTAATGGTAAGACGATTCAGACCCCTATAATCGATGCATGGTCTTAACTCGCCACCCTTTTTCTTCACAAAGAAGAAGCCAGCCCCTGCAGGAGAGCAGGATTCGCGGATGATTCCCTGCGACAGAGAATAGGCAATATGCTCCTCCATAGCACAATTCTCTGCAACAGACAGAGGGTAAACCCGGCCCTGAGGAGGAATGGCTCCGTGTTGCAGGTCTATGGCACAATTGTAAGACCGGTGAGGAGGCAACGTACCGGCATGCACCTTGTAAAAAATGTCTAGGAACTCTCGGTACTCCTCTGGCAATTGATTTACTGAAGAAGTGCACAAGACTTTAACTGGTTTCCGGAGTCAAGTGGAAATACATTGAGGAGATTATGACAAAATTTCTGGCCTGCGCCAGTTGAGACTGGGATTGTGCTTTTGGAGCCAGGGATAACCGAGAAAAAACGGAAAATGCACCTGAAACTGGATGGTTTCAAAATGGTGAGCCCCAACAGCCATGGATAACGGAGCGGTTTCGTGAGTAACGAGTGTGGGCTAAAGGGGCCTGCCATCAGTGGCCTTAATAGCAAGCGGAATGGACTGAGGCAATACAGGAATGGAGTGCTTTGATACAAAAACACTGTCAATGAAATAGCCCGCAGCACCGGAGTCAAAAAGAGCCTGGGTGACTATGAAGGAGTCAACCCAGGAAAGGACAACCGTGACCAAAAGTTGATCCTTTAGCAGTACCGGGGATGAGGATAAACCACCAAAAGTCTGCCCCTAACAGGACCTTAGGTGTAAGTGTTTTCTGACCGTGTAGGACAAAACTTTAAAAGGTGACCCTCTAACCCACAATAGAGGCAGAGCCCCTCCCGCCTCCTAAAGGCCCTCTGCACCGTGGAGAGATGCGTGAATCCTAACTGCATCAGCTCAGCAGTACCTGGTGACTCTGGACCAGGAGGCATGGGAGGAGAGGGAGGCATGGGTGGGAACTAACAGATAGGAGACAATGGAATAGGAGGCATCCGCAAGCACTCCTTGAAAGAGTGCCTCTCTCTGAGTCTGATGTCAATTAGGATTAAAAAAGACACCAATGCCTCGAGATCTCTGGCAGCAACCTACCTCTGCAGCAAGCGTATGGAATTCAATGGCATACTGAACAACAGATCTCGTACCTTGCTGAATGGATATGAGAAGTTTAGCAGCAGAGGAGGAGCAAGACGGAACATCAAATACCCTTTGAAAGAAGGCCACAAATCAAGGGTAATTTGAAATAACTGGTTTATTAATCTCCCACAAGGGATTAGCCCAAGCAAGAGCCGTGTCAGAGAGTAAAGAGATGAGAAATCCTACCTTAGCTCTGTCAGAGGGAAACGCCTGAGGTAACATCTAAAAATAAATGCCCACCTGGTTCAAAAACCCTCTGCACTGATTAGGATCACCTCCATATCGCTGAGGTAGAGGTGCAGAACCGGACATGCTCCTGGTAGGCATATCTTTTGGGACACTCTGATCCAAATGTGCAGTATGAGTCAGAAGGGTTTGCAGGGCTAGTGCAAATTGATCCAAGGGGGGATCCTGTTCATCCATCCTGGAAATGATGGTGGGAAAAGGTGGATTATTAGCACCATCAGGATACATGGCCCATGCGTAATGTCAGGGTATCAGAAATCAGAGATGTGAAGTGCAAAAATAATCACACCTTTATTAATAACAAAAAATAACACAGTCCACAAGCCAAATGACAAGCCATGAGTCAAAGCCAGAGCTGGTAGTCAGACAAGCCGAGTCAGGAGCCAAAGCGAGTAGTCAGACGAGCCGGGATCAGGAACTAGGAAAACAGAAGAGTCAGGAACAAGCCAGGGATCAGGAACCAGAAGGGATGGCAGACAAGCCGGGTAATACACAGGAACTGGAACACAGGAACTAACAAACAAGTCTGAGACAACACAAGGACAAAAGCATACTGAACAGAGGCCCTTTAAATAATAAGTGTGAAATCATAATCATGGGACTGCAACCTGTCTCACACTGATGATGATCACCAGTTTGCCAATAAGAGGGCGCCCAGAAAGCTGCGTTACGCACTCTGCATCCGATTCAGTGAGAGAGGTAAGTAAAATGGCAGCCAGCAGCAAATAGCAAACAAAGCAGGGTGAAACCCTGACAATATGCAAGATATCCTCACTCCCCCGAGGACAGGAAAAAGTTAAATAAATAAGAAAATGATTGTGTGCTTACCAAACCCTATCTCAATCCTATGAGATAAGGGAAGCACTCTGTCAGAGAGAGGGACTGGATGTTCTTCCCACCCTTCAGTAGCTTTCTTGTCAGATTATTTTCAGTGACCAAGTCAGTGCAATTCATCTCAGCTCCGTGGGATATATATAAGAAATAAAGCAATTCCCATAGCGTGATACTGTATGAAACATTACATTTATTGCAACAATACACTCTAAACAACTCACAATGTGAAACCTCAATCCGTTATGAGGTAAGAAGCATAACATAGAGAAGGTAGAGACCCACTGAAATCGTATCCAGCTCCAAATCGGCATTAAAAACAAATCAAATAGATGCGGATAAAAAGGCAATAAAATAGCAATAAAATATGTGCACACGGCTCTGGGATCTGTGGCTATTTTGTTAAAATTGCATATACATCCAGTTGCATTGGTTGATTTAGACTTTTTGTGCGCTATTTGAATTTGATTTCTCTTGACTCTGGTTATATTTTACACAGTGTAAAGGGTACACTGTATCATCTCGAGCTGCATGAAATTTGTATCTTCTATGTATTAATGACTTATATTTGAATTTTGATTTTTTTCATGCTCTCTTCTCTCTAAGCCTGTTTTTTACTCAGGATTGTAGTATTGGTATTGCTTCCAGTATTAGGACTTTAGCGCTGGTGTAATCCCTTTTCATTATATATACACTCACCAGTCACTCTATTAGGTACACCTTGCTAGTACCGATTTGGACGCCCTTTTGCCTTCAGAACTGCCTTAATTCTTCGTAGCAAAGATTCAACAAGGCGCTGGAAACATTCCTCAGACATTTTGGTCCATATTGACAGATTTGTCGGCTGCACATCCATGATACGAATCTCCCGTTCCACCACATCCCAAAGGTGCTCTATTGGATTGAGATCTGGTGACTGTGGAGGCCATTGGAGTACAGTGATTTCATTGTCATGTTCAAGAAACCAGTTTGAGATGATACGAGCTTTGTGACCTGGTTTTTATCCTGCTTGAAGTAGCCATTGGAAGATGGGTACACTGTAGTCATAAAGGGATGGACATGGTCAGCAACAATACTCAGGTAGACCGTGGCATTTCAACAATGCTCAATTGGTACTAAAGGGCCCAAAGTGTGCCAAGAAAATATCCCCATGCCATTACAGCACCACCACCAGTCTGAACAGTTGATGCAAGGCAGGATGGATCCATGCTTTCATGTTGTTTACTCAAAATTCTGAATGTCTCAGCTGAAATCAAGACTCATCAGACCAGGCAACATTTTTCCAATCTTCTATTGTCCAATTTTGGTGAGTCTGTGCAAATTGTAGCCTCAGTTTCCTGTTCTTAGCTGACAGGAGTGGCACCCGATGTGGTCTTCTGCTGCTGTAGCCCATCTACTTGTGTTGTGCATTCAGAGATGGTATTCTGCATACCTTGGTTGTAACGAGTCGTTATTTGAGTTACTGTTGCCTTTCTATCATCTCGAACCAGTCAGCCCATTCTCCTCTGACCTCTGACAACAACACAGCATTTTTGTCCACACAACTGCCACTCACTGGATATTTTCTCTTTTTCGGACCATTCTCTGTAAACACTAGAAATGGTTGTGCATGAAAATCCCAGTAGATCAGCAGTTTTTTAAATACTCAGACCAGCCCGACTGGCACCAACAACCATGCCACATTCAAAGTCACTTAAATCCCCTTTCTCCCCCATTCTGATGCTCAGTTTGAACTTCAGCAAGTAGTCTTCACCATGTCTAGATGCCTAAATGCATTGAGTTGCTGCCATGTGATTGGCTGATTAGCAATTTGTGATACCAAGCAATTGAACAGGTTTATCTAATAATGTGGCCGTTGAGTTATATATATATATATATATATATATATATATATATTTATATCTTCAATAAAGAACTGCACTCACTGGATTCAGATAAATTATAGGTTTAATACATGTGGTAACATTTCGGGGTTCGCAGTCCCCCGAAACGTTGCGACTTATGTATTAAACCTATAATTTATCTGAATCCAGTGCGTGTAGTCCTTTATTGAAGATATTTACACTGATATTGACTTTGGCACCTTAGTCGCTGACTATACAGCATTGAGAGTGTAGATACACACGGGATTTTTATATATATATTTTATTTTACTTCAAAACTGACGTTTCGGGGTTTCACCCCCGTCCTCAGACTTATACAAAAATGCATGTAACAACACAAACTTATATACCTTACATACCACTGTGTGATCCCAATTATCTCTAATCACCTTGAGTGTGTCTCAGCTACAGACTCCTGGTGCATTGCTTACGTCATTACTAGGCATTGTGTGTTGCCTATGATATCAGCCGCTGTTTACATTCAGCTTACCAATACTTTGTGATTATGTGTTAAGATATCAGCACAGCTATTATGTGTCTTTCTTATTTTAGATATATCTTGTGAGTATCTGCATACAAGCGGTAATCACCCAGCACAATGCGTGCATCACAAATGGGCGCCGATAATTGCCAAGTAACCCACTGCTATATACAAACAGTGTCCTTGTCTTATCCATATAAGTACCGTGCAACTATATCTAACCGAATAAACTATTAAATTAAAAACAAAGTACAGAAATGTCACAACATCAAACATTGCAATATCTAATACTTAACCATAATAGTACACCATGATTAACAGCATATATGATCAGTATAGGTATATAACAGATTGTCAGCCGCTTTGGAATCAGTCCGGGATGCAACCCAACTGCTAGCGTGAATAGAAAGCACACGCTAGCACACTGAGAAATATCCAGGTCGTGACCCACTCAGGAAACAGAGGAGAAAGATTACAAAAAATAATAGTTGCTCCAGAATGCAGGGAAACCACAAAGGAAAAAACGTCCCTTTAAGCAGGTCAAAGAATATAAAGGAAATACACTTATTTGCAGCTTAGAAAAAAGGTCCTCATTAGCAGGCTTGTAACAAAGTTCCCTTTTGCAGCTTTGAAAAAGTAAATGTCCCTTTAAGCAGGTTTATAACAAAACAGAAAGTCAAAGTTCTCCTTTGCAGTTTGTAAAAGAAAATGTCCCTTTAAGCAGGTTTATAACAAAACAGAAAGTCAAAGTTCTCCTTTGCAGTTTGTAAAAGAAAATGTCCTTTTAAGCAGGTTTTATTAATCAAAGAAAAGATTGTGGAATAAGGCAAAAGCAAGGTCAGGCAGGCAGAAGTCGGCATCCAAACATAAGCAAAAAGGGTTAAGGCAAAAGGCTTGGTCAGACAGGCAGAAGTCGGTATCCAAATATCAGCAAAAGGGTTAAGGCAAAAGGCTTGGTCAGACAGGCAGAAGTCGGTATCCAAATATCAGCAAAAGGGTTAAGGCAAAAGGCTTGGTCAGACAGGCAGAAGTCGGTATCCAAATATCAGCAAAAGGGTTAAGGCAAAAGGCTTGGTCAGGCAGGCAGAAGTCGGTATCAGGAAAACAGATTTTGACAAGGTACTCACAAACTCCAAGGGAAACAAACAAACGGGCCCCGATTCAGATCTCCCGCCTTGGTTTAAAGGCAGGAGCGGCAACGTCATCAGAGGGGTGTGTCGAGAAAGCATCACGTTGCTAAGCAACGTGACGTCAGTCACACAGAGGAGATCCGGGAGCCGCGGCGACACGGCAATGAACGGACGAAATCATGACAGCACCCCCCTCCTCAAGGACCCCTCCGGGGGACAGGACCAGGCCTATCAGGATGAGTCTTGTGGAAGGTCTTGATCAAAGTAGGAGCATTTACTTGATGAGCCGGTTCCCAAGAACGTTCCGTGACTGGATAACCTTTCCAATGAATGAGATAATACAATTTCTTGCCACGCAACTTGGAATCTAGAATATGGCTGATCTCAAACTCAGGGTGTCCATGCACAAATAACGGTGGAGGTTTAGAAAAAGGCTTAGAATACCTGTTAGTCATCACAGGTTTTAAAAGAGAAACATGGAATACCGGATGGACTTTGAGAGTCTTGGGTAAAGCCACCCGATAAGCAGTAGAACACACCTGACCCAGTATTCGGAAAGGACCCACGTATCGTGGTCCCAATTTGTTAGAAGGTTGTTTCAGGCGAAGAAATCGAGAGGAAATCCAAACTTTATCACCAGGGCAATATTTGGGAGCTTTCTTCCGTCGAAGGTCTGAAAAGAACTTGTAACGTCTAGAAGTTACAGAAAGAATACGATGTATTTTCTGCCAATGTCGAGTTAATCTTCGGGCTGTAAGATCAGAAGCAGGATTCACTGTGGAGGAAGTATGCAAAGGGATTGTTCTGGGCTGATATTCGTAAGCTGCATGAAAAGGAGAAGTCTGAAGGGAGGAATTGTACCGGGCATTATGAGCCAATTCAGCCAAAGGAAGGTAAGAAGTCCAGTTAGAGTGATAATGATCCACATAATGTCTAAGATATGTTTCAAGACACTGGTTTACTCTTTCAGTCTGGCCATTCGATTGTGGGTGGTGAGAAGTAGAGAGAGATATAGTAGTTCCAAAATGTTTACAAAGTGACCTCCAAAATCGAGAAACAAACTGTACCCCTCTATCTGAAACAATATCTAGAGGAAATCCATGGATTCTTACAATATGTGAAATAAAAAGTTCAGAGAGTCTTTTGGCAGATGGTAATCCTGGTAAGGGTACAAAATGGGCAGTCTTAGTGAACCTGTCGACCACCACCCAGATAGTATTGTTTCCAGCGGACAAGGGAAGGTCGGTAATGAAGTCCATGGATACATGAGTCCAAGGCTGGTGAGGTATAGGCAATGGTTGGAGCAATCCTGAAGGAAGTTGGCGTGGAGTTTTGTTCATGGCACATTGTGTGCATACTGAGACGTAATCCTTCACATCTTGAGAGAGAGTAGGCCACCAGACATGTTGTTTGAGGTTTCGAGTGGTAATACTGATGCCAGGATGTCCAGAAAGGGGACTATCATGAGCCCAAAATAAAATCTTGGAACGAAGGCGTTCAGGAACAAAGAGTAAACCATCGGGAGGTTTACAGGACAAAGGAAGATTCCCTTGAGCAGACTGTAATTCTTGTAACCAGGAAGTTGTTAACTGGGCTATGACTTCATGAGGTTGGAGAATGGTACCAGACTCAGGAACTGGGGAATCTTGAAATTGTCTGGAAAGGGCGTCTGCTTTAATATTTTTTGAACCAGGTATGTAAGACAAATTATAGTGAAACCGGGAGAAGAATAATGACCAGCGTGCTTGCCTGGAATTCAATCGTTTGGCTGTTTGGAGATACAGAAGGTTCTTATGATCAGTGAGTATAGTAAATGGCAAAGAAGTACCTTCCAGCCAATGTCTCCATTCATCCAATGCCATTTTGATGGCAAGCAACTCTTTATTCCCTACGTCATAGTTAAATTCCGAAGGAGTGAATTTTTTAGAGAAGAAAGCAACAGGATGAATCTTTCCAGTCTCTGGTATTCGTTGAGACAGAACAGCTCCAGCAGCAACAGAGGAAGCATCAACTTCCAGGATAAATTGAAACTCAGGATTTGGATGACGGAGAATAGGTGCAGAGGAAAAAGCTTCTTTGAGAGACTCAAAAGCTTCTATAGCCTCAGGAGGCCATTTTTTACAGTTTTGTCCTTTTCTAGTGAGAGCAGTAAGAGGAGAAGTAATAGTAGCAAAATTCTTGATGAACTTCCTGTAGTAGTTGGCGAAGCCTAGTAAACGTTGTAAAGCCTTCAAAGAATCAGGTCTAGGCCAATCCAAAATGGCAGAAAGTTTAGTAGGGTCCATTTCAAATCCAGATGCCGATATTACATAACCCAGAAAGGGTATGGATTTTTGATGGAAAGAACATTTCTCCAATTTAGCAAACAGATGGAATTCTCTTAAACGTTGAAGTACTTTCTTGACGTGGTGCACATGATCTTGGTGATTCTGAGAAAAAATTAAGATGTCGTCAAGGTATATGATGACAAAGATATTCAAAAAATCACGAAAGATCTCATTTACAAAATGTTGAAAAACCGCCGGAGCATTGCATAGCCCGAAGGGCATGACCAAATATTCATAATGCCCAAATCGAGTGTTAAAGGCAGTCTTCCACTCATCTCCTTTGCGTATACGGATCAGATTGTATGCACCATGTAGGTCGAGTTTGGTGAATATGGTGGCTCCCTGAAGATAAGTAAAAAGTTCAGGAATAAGGGGTAGAGGATAACTGTTCTTGATGGTAATCTGATTTAATCCTCGATAATCGATACAGGGTCTTAATCCGCCATCCTTTTTTCCTACAAAAAAGAAACCAGCCCCTACAGGGGAAGAGGAGGGTCGAATAAATCCTCTAGCCAGATTGTCTTTAATATATTCTTCCAAAGCCATGTTTTCTGGTTTAGAAAGTGGATATGTCTTGCCTCGAGGATAGGCAGCCCCGGGAAGGAGATCAATGGGACAATCAAAAGGGCGGTGAGGAGGAAGACATTCAGCTTCTTTTTTGGAGAAAACATCCACAAAGTCATGATAAGGCATAGGTAAGGAGTCCGGAGTTTCAACTGTGAGAGCAATAGTGAGTGGTAACTTGGTAATCTTTTGAAGACATTTAGTCTGGCATGTAGATCCCCAGGAAGTGAGTTCACCGAAAGTCCAAGAAAAAATGGGATTGTGAATTTGGAGCCAGGGTAATCCCAAGATAATGGGAAATTGTGGAGTGGGGATGACATCAAAACAAATTGTCTCGGAATGAAGTATTCCTACGGTGAGGAGTAAGGGTTGAGTAGAAAACTGAATATATCAAGAACCCAAAGGATCTCCACTGACCGTAGAGACTGAAATGGAATACTCCTTCTTTAGTAAGGGTATAGAGTGAGTAGAGACGAATGTAGAGTCAATGAACACTCCTCCAGCACCAGAATCAATTAGAGCTTGGGTATAAATCTTCTTATGTCCAATTAGAAGGGTTACTGGAACAAAGAGTTTCTTGTATAGGGAATGGCAACTGTTTTGGCTTAACTCAGTTCCCTGGACTAGAGTTAAGCCCTGGCTTTTACTGGCCTAGTAGGACAATCCCTTAATAAATGCCCTTTAAGGCCACAGTACAGACATAAGCCAAGAGTCCGTCTTCTCAAGCGTTCAGTCTCAGTTAATTTTATACTTCCCACCTCCATGGGTTCAGCCTGATCAGTAGTAGGAGAGACTGGAGTGACTGGATTAGAAAAACGAGGAGCCAAACGAAAAGGAGTTCGAGTTGAAGACCTCTGTGTTCTATCCTTTTCTTGTTGGCGTTCACGAAACCTGGCGTCGAGACTGATACAGAGATTTATCAAGGCTTCTAAGGACTCTGGAAGTTCACGATACATCAATTCATCCTTGAGACGCTCAGAAAGTCCTTTACGGAATGCGGCTCTGAGTGCTCCCTGATTCCAAGTGGTTTCAGAGGCAAGGGTGCGGAACTCAATAGCGTATTGAGAGACTGGTTGATTACCTTGACGTAAATCCAGGAGATTGGCTTCAGCAGCAGATGACCTTCCAGGTTTATCGAATACATTTGAGAACATAGATAGAAATGTATCAACATCCAAAAGTATAGGATCATTCTTTTCTAGCAAAGGTGATACCCAAGCCAAGGCTTTTCCTTTCATTAAGGAAATAAGAAATGTGATTCTAGAAGAGGGAGTAGCAAAAAGAGTAGGGCTATTTCGGAAATGAAGACGGCATTGATTCAGAAAGCCTCTACATTCTTCAGGATTCCCATCATATTTATCCGGAAGAGGTATCCTGGGACTTAGTTGTACCTGAGACTGATTGTTAGGAATTGAAGGAGGTAATGCCTCAATAGGATTAGGATTGGGATTAGGATTGGGAGGTGCGGTAGCAACCAAATTTTGTAATAGAGCAGTTATTTGATCAAGTTTAGTGTCCAGAGACTGCAAGTGAGTGGCATGAGATCCCAAAAGCTGTCCCTGGTGAGCCACGGCCATGGATAATTCAGTGGGGTCCATTTTTATGGCCCGTTTGTAATGTCAGCCGCTTTGGAATCAGTCCGGGATGCAACCCAACTGCTAGCGTGAATAGAAAGCACACGCTAGCACACTGAGAAATATCCAGGACGTGACCCACTCAGGAAACAGATGAGAAAGATTACAAAAAATAATAGTTGCTCCAGAATGCAGGGAAACCACAAAGGAAAAAACGTCCCTTTAAGCAGGTCAAAGAATATAAAGGAAATACACTTATTTGCAGCTTAGAAAAAAGGTCCTCATTAGCAGGCTTGTAACAAAGTTCCCTTTTGCAGCTTTGAAAAAGTAAATGTCCCTTTAAGCAGGTTTATAACAAAACAGAAAGTCAAAGTTCTCCTTTGCAGTTTGTAAAAGAAAATGTCCCTTTAAGCAGGTTTATAACAAAACAGAAAGTCAAAGTTCTCCTTTGCAGTTTGTAAAAGAAAATGTCCTTTTAAGCAGGTTTTATTAATCAAAGAAAATATTGTGGAATAAGGCAAAAGCAAGGTCAGGCAGGCAGAAGTCGGCATCCAAACATAAGCAAAAAGGGTTAAGGCAAAAGGCTTGGTCAGACAGGCAGAAGTCGGTATCCAAATATCAGCAAAAGGGTTAAGGCAAAAGGCTTGGTCAGACAGGCAGAAGTCGGTATCCAAATATCAGCAAAAGGGTTAAGGCAAAAGGCTTGGTCAGACAGGCAGAAGTCGGTATCCAAATATCAGCAAAAGGGTTAAGGCAAAAGGCTTGGTCAGGCAGGCAGAAGTCGGTATCAGGAAAACAGATTTTGACAAGGTACTCACAAACTCCAAGGGAAACAAACAAACGGGCCCCGATTCAGATCTCCCGCCGTGGTTTAAAGGCAGGAGCGGCAACGTCATCAGAGGGGTGTGTCGAGAAAGCGTCACGTTGCTAAGCAACGTGACGTCAGTCACACAGAGGAGATCCGGGAGCCGCGGCGACACGGCAATGAACGGACGAAATCATGACACAGATATTCAATGGGGTTTAAGTCTTGGCCCTGACTGTGCCATACAAGGGCATTCACATTTTTCTCCTTCAACCACTGTGTGGTCATTTTTGCTGTGTGATTTGGGTCATTGTTGGAAGGTAAACCTTCTTCCCATTGACAACTTCCTGGCAGAGGGCAGCAGATTTTCATCAAGAATTTGATGGCATTTTGCCCCATCCATTATTCCTTCTATCCTGACAAGTGTTCCAGTGCCTGCTTCAGGGAAACACCCCCATAACAGGATATTACCACCTCCATGCTTTACTGTAGATATGGTGTTATTTGGATGGTGAGCTGTATTCGATTTCTCCAGACATATTGTTTGTTGTTGAGGCCAAATAATTCAATTTTAGTCTTATCTGACCATAACGGCTTTTTCCATGTGGCCTCAGAATCTTCTAGATGTGTTATGGCAAAGCTCAATCGTGACTGCTTGTTGCCTTTCTTAAAGGGACACTGAAACCAAATGTTTTCTTTCGTGATTCAGATAGAGCATGCAATTTTAAGCAACTTTCTAATTTACTCCTATTTTCAATTTTTCTTCGTTCTCTTGCTATCTTTATTTGAAAAAGAAGGCATCTAAACTTATTTCTTAGTTCAGAACTCTGAACAGCAATTTATTATTGGTGGATGAATGTATCCACCAATCAACAAGGACAACCCAGGTTATTCACCAAAAATGGTCCGGCATCTAAACTTACATTCTTGCATTTTAAATAAAGATACCAAAAGCATAAAGAAAATTTGATAATAGTAGTAAATTAGAAAGTTGCTTAAAATTTCATGCTCTATCTGAATCACAAAAGAAAAAATGTGGGTTCAGTGTCCCTTTAAGGAGTGTCTTTGTTTTTGCAACCCTCCCATACAAGCCACATTTGTGGAAAATTTGTGATATTGTTGTCACATGCACACAATGACCACTCTTTGTCATAAATTCCTGCAACTTTTTCAGTATTGCTGTGGGCCTCTTGGTAGCCTCTCTGACCAGTTTCCTCCTGCCTCTTTCATCCATATATATATATAACTAAAAAGAAGAAAAAAGACCACTATTTTTCCAGCATCAGATTATTTACTGACTATAAACAACTTGTACAAGATTTTAAAGCAGAATATAAGGAATTAAACTTTCACCATATAAATCAAATGTCCAACCAAAAAGTTAGTTCACAGTTCATGTCAGTAGAAATTATCCCATCATTCAATTGTAAATGCTGTTGCCATTCATTTGTGGCAAAGATTGTTGCAAAGTTCCATCCACTTTGCAACATATAAATCAACAATTTGAATTCTTTGAGCTTAAAGCCATCTGTTGGTTTCAACACGCCCCTTTTGCTACGATTGACTTGTATATGTGTGTCATATTTAATATCTTGTAATCCACATTTGCCATATCGTTAGTGCAGGATTAACATAATTTGGGCAGAGCCCATACCTTTTGTGAGCCTCACGGCGCTGCTATTTACATCAACCCGTGGCTTGTACTCATATCACCACTCAGGTTTAAATGGTATTCAGTTCGCCTGCAGTTAAGTTCCCGGGGTGCGTGCTTGACCATAAAGCAATTCCAGGCAGTTCAGCATAAGTCGTTGTAACGAAGGCACCTAAAGACCGCTGCTCCATAACTAGTCTGCCTGCTCTGAGGTGGCTGACAGAAATCAACCCGATCGAATGCGATCGGATTGATTGACACCCCCTGCTAGCAGCCGATTGTCTGCGAATCTGCAAGGGGCGGTATTGCACAAGCAGTTCTAGTGAACTGCTTGTGCAATGATAAATGCCAACAGTGTATGCTGTCTGCATTTATCAATGTGCAGCAGATATGATACGCTACATCGTATCATGTCCGCTCGCACTTTGATAAATATCCCCCATAGTGTCAAAACACGCTTTCAAAAGAGATGAGATCCACTACTTGCAAAGAGCTGTGACAACACATCAGCGGTGAGTAGCTGACAACACCAACGACACCAAACAGCTACGCGCGTTTCACCTTTAATACACAAGGTTTCTTCCGGCTCAATCTGATTGGAGGTTCTCCTCCTCTCCTTTTTAAAGTTTTGTTGAGACTTCGCCTTTAGTTTTACCTTTGGTGAAATAGTATTTAACCAAACTATTTACATCGGTTTTCTGCCTGATCAGTATTTTTTCATTATTTCAATCTACAAAATTATTTATTTACAATTAAGCAACATTTTAGACAGTTAAATTCAACAGTATTTCAGAAACTTAACTGAAAGCAAAATGTTTACTTTTCGATCGGGGGATATAAAGATTTTACGATGACAATATCTTTATAAAACCAAACCTGATTATTTGAACGTCATTTTATATTTATAATACCAAGAAATTTTTAGAACTTTCACTTATTGCAGCACGTTCGCTAATCTCCTAGGAAAGGAGCAAAGTTAATCTCCTCATTTAGTCCTAGTGGTTTCAAACTTCTAATGTTGTATATCCATTCACATTCATATAGTAGTATCTGATCTAAATCCCCCCACCTATTCTTCAAATTGATTTGTTCAAGACCTCTAAATCTGAGTAAATTTTTATTGCTAGCATGATGAACAAGAAAGTGTCTAGCTACACTACTATTTTTTTTATTTAATTTTCACATTTATTTCACGCACGCAAGCTGCTATAAACATAGTGTGGTCTTCTTGAAGAAAGGGGTGAGCTGGGACGATCTTGCGTAGGGGCCCGGTGAACGCAGAGGAGAGAAGAAGGAACACCAGTCTTTGGGCATTCAGCTTGCAAGGTAAGGGCTGTAGTCTGCCTCTCCCCTCCACTGTCTTTATCCCCTCCGGTATCTCTCCATCGCCTCCAGTGTCCCTCCTCCCCATCATTGTGTCTCCATCCCCTCAGTGTGTCTCCATCCCCTCCGATGTATCTCCGCACTGGAGGGGAGAGACACTCTCCTCCCCACCATTATGTTTCCATCCCCGCCAGTGTGTCTCTATCCCCTCCGGTGTCTCTCCATCCTCTCCGGTGTCTCTCTGTCCTCCTCCCTTCTCTGCATATACAGTGCTGCTAATCTTTTTCGTTTTTGCTGCACACTTAAAACACACATCAAAAGACAGATAAAATAAGATGTAGCTTTCATAAGCTTTGACAAAATAGCTGTATTTTTTTTTTTAAGTGTGGTGCCTGTGTATGTATCAGTTCCCATGGAGATCCATTTAATACGAAACTTAATAAAGGGGATCTGAAAAGGCACATAGATACTATTCTATGTAGGATGAAATTGATCAAGGGTATTTAAGGTTGAAATCAGAAATAAATGAATGAACCTAAACTGATCATTTCATATTATATACAAACTATTGTTTTTCCAGTTGCAAAAAAACATTAACTTATGCCAAGCAATTCTTCTCAATGTGCTTGCATTTATTTAATTAAGTATTTTGATGCATTGTTTAAGAATATCATATTTATTTTCTTTAAAATATGTATATGGCAAAATGTTAACATTGTGATGGGCAATCTGTATCAAATATGAGTTCACATTTGCAGCCTTAACCCATATACTAAGCCCAGTGCAAAGGGTTTACATCACCTGTGTATTTGGAGGAGTGTATGTCAAAGTTAAAAGGTATTAGAGCGGTAGTGCAGTTGTCTTGTATGTTAATGTAAAGGTGAAATGTTTTCTGGGAATAAAGTGGTACATCCCAAAATTTGCCAGAGAAAAAGATGAGGCCTGCATCCTATGTACTTCCTGTTGTCCAGCTCTTGCCTAGAGAATGATTGTCTGTGTTTAATATCTGATGGAAAGGGGTGTTTGGTTAATAAGTGGTTGAAATCTTACCATTTCAGCCTTAATTTTAAAGATTAAACTTTCTCTCCCCTCTGTCTCTCTCTGCCCTCTGTCTCTCCCCCACCACTATGTCTCCCTCTCCCCCTGTCTCTCTCTCTCCCCCCTGTCTCTCTCTCTCCCCTCTGTCTCTCTCTGCCCTCTGTCTCTCTCTGCCCTCTGTCTCTCTCTCTGCCCTCTGTCTCTCTCTGCCCTCTGTCTCTATCTATCTACCCTCTGTGCCTCTCTCTCTCTCTCTCTCTCTCTCTCTCTCCCCTCTGTCTCTTTCTTTCTCTTTCTCCCCTCTGCCTGTCTCTCTCTCCCCTATGTCTGTCCCTCTCTCTGTCTCCCCTCTGTCTGTTTCTCCCCCCCCCTCTGTCTCTATCTCTCTCCTCCTTGTCTGCCTTTCTCTCTCTCCTCCCTTTGTCTGTCTCTCACTCCCCTCTGTGTGTGTGTGTCTCTCTCTCTCTCCCCTCTGTGTGTGTGTGTCTCTCTCTCTCTCCCCTCTGTGTGTGTGTGTCTCGCTCTCTCTCTCTTCATAATGTTCCCCTTTCCTTTTAAAATATTTGACCATATGCTGATTGGAAATAAGATGTTTACAGTTTTCCATGTATTCAGCTGTGTATTTGTCTGCCTAGCAAGGAACCCAATGTTTGACAAGTGGCTGTAATAACACTATCAGAGCACAGTGCACATTGTACCCAGAACATGATCAATCAGTAAGAGTAGCTCAGAAGTCAGGATCAGACAGGCAGGTTAGCAACAGCAGATCAGTGCAGAAACAGAGAAAAGTTCCAAGGCTTGATCAGACAGGTTTTTTTTCAGAGGACAAGCAGAAGTCAGCAACAATCTGGAAACAAAGTACAGAGCAGAATCTAGGAATCAAAGTAAAACAAATTTAAAAGCAAAATATATCTAAGCAAAAGTCAACAACGAAAATTCTAACTCAGAAGAAGCGCACCCAGGAATAATCTACACGAAATGGCGCTAATGGCCGTGGCTAGCACCTTTAAATAGCAGCAGCCAGTTGATGTAACTTGTTGAGTGATATGTAAATTAGCGCACCCATTTTTTAAGTAGCTTGTCAAGTGATATGATTTAAACAACACTATCTTAACCCTTCTCTCTTTGTTTCCTTTCACTTTTTCGGCTATTGTTTCCTCTTTATTTGTAGTATTTGTTAAATCTCAACAGTAATTATTGAAAACATCCCCAGTAAGACTGGGCTAATATAAATATATATATATATATATATATATATATATATATATATATATATATATATATATATATATATATATGTATGTTTAAATTTAAATGTAGGTAAATAAATTGCATAGCGATTACACTCTTGGAATCGGTGTCCCTAGATAATTAGAGACAGATATAAATTACATTATGCTCTGATCCAACCAGTCACTCTGTAGAATGTTGCATGGTCAGTTGAAATTCTTCATACTGAAGTCACTCCACCCAAATACAATTTTAGAAGAATTTTACAGCAAAAGCAGACAAATAAATAATGAATTCATATTGCAATGTAGTTTGTTTTTTGCTAAGTTGTTGGTTTTATATCCATTTAATTGGTCAGTAATAACATTGAACATAATATGACAGTGTGTTCAGTTATATTATCCTGTATTATCACACTCAAAAAAGTGTTAATGGGCTGTCTGCAGGAAGTAGACAAACCGGTGAGTCTATGTGACCATGACGGATCTAATCATTTTAGAATTAATAATCATCACTATTAATAGATGTTTTAAAACAGAGCACACTAATCACTAATATACAGTTCTCAATTAAAAATATATGAAACATTCAGAAGTATTAATGACACTGAAATATAATATTATGCTGTTAACTATTGAAATGGTTAGTTTTATCTGCATTATTCAGTTATGTAAAATAAATATGATATAACTTTAAACATATACAGTTTTAGTTTTCAAGTTAAACTAACATTTTTTTTTTCTAATTACAATTTTGTTTGAAATATGTATTAAATCGATATGGCTCTGGCTATCCCAGTAATTTCCGGCTGAGAAAAGATTTATTAAGTGGTTTTGCTACTGTCGGTAGAGCTATGTACTAATTACTGGCTGGTTCTTGATCATTGATCCAGTGGCTGTGACCCTGAATGACATTTTAAGATAAATACTGAAAATAAAGTCCACTTACTTATTTAATGAGGTAAAATGTTTAAAAAGTTGTCCATTGAGAAAATTTCCACCTGTTTTAATTAAAGTACAAGTTTACTTAGTAATTTGTTGTAGGTTGTTGAACAAAACTTTTGATTAATACAAAAATTAAGAGATGCCCTTTAAATTAGTAGTCTATATATTATTTATGTAACACTTTCTACTATATTTAAGAAGTCTGCAACTTTTCTTCTGATTAAAGGTTCCCCTTATTTCTTCCCTTGAACCAATATAAGGATTCCTTTTTATTGCAATAATGCTGTGTTATCTAAATTCTTCAAAAAGTGTTCCTCCATATAAAACAACTGCTCCCAACCAACCTACTATTGCCCCTGCAATCTTTTACTTCCTTCCCAAATAATGTAATGCTTCCTCCACCAGCAATCAGTTTCTTCTGGAACAAGTAATCTATCACTTCCTTCCACGAGTATTTTACCACTTCCTTTAAATTTAATTTAATGTTCCATTCACAAGAAACCTGTCTACTCTATTGCACAAGCCATCTATAATTTCCTCAACAGCCTTCAATTTACTCTCTTAAAGAATCAGCAAACTCTAATTAAATCAACTTCCATTAGAATAGCTATTGTAAAAACATAGAGTTCCATGGGTTCCAACACCATTTAAGAACTTATTTTTTAACTTTAAAATACTACTGATTTCTATTACCCCTTCCCTAAACCCTGTGAATTGTCCATTAACTGATTTCACTATCTGGATGGAGAAGTATTTTGCATACGCTCCCTGTTTTGAATGGCTGGATTTTTTTTGTGACATTGATGGCTTTAATATTTATTTGAGGGTGGCTTACTATATGATTTAACATCAATTTGTTGTGTGAACACGCAGAGATGTTAATGCTGAGTTATCATGCATTATACGAGAAAGAGCATGTAATACATTTGTTCTCTAAGAGTTTCTGCTTTGTTTCAGATTAACCTCAACTGGTGCTGGACCATGGATATCAGTGAGTAGTGAATAAACAGTTATGTTATTGAAAGAGCATTTGTTTTTATTTTTTAAACAGTAATTTTTTACTTAAATTTGTGTCTAGATATCATACATAACTGACACCTTAATGATTAATTACCTTCTGTTGAATAAATTTAATCTCAATTAGCATGTGATCACAGAAAAATTAAGAGTAACCAATATTATATTATCACTGTTCATGGAAAAATAGGGGCAACTTCCAAACATTATTCTTTCCCCTCTTTTATTCCTTCTCTACTGGACCTTTCCATTCCCTTACTCAATCACATTCTACTGTCTAAACTTTCTATGCACAGCAATATTTCCAAAAATGCCCCAAGTTAATCAGGCACCTATACTGTGCATTAACCTTCCTTAGTGTGGTCTCTGTATTTTGTTTGTGCTTTCCAGATCATATAGTGCAGGTCAGCTTTGCCTCTAGTACAAAAGGTGTAATCTTCCTTCATCTTAATCTATTCAAATTTATTAACTACTTGTCTCCAAGTTGAGGGACTGTGTTTCAGCAAGTGTCTTGCAAGGCAATGTTGGTAGCCAAAAATGTAAAGTCATGGTGAAAGAGCTTGATCTTGGGAGCAAGTCTAGTAGCTAATTATGATGAGGAGCAAAGTTAAGAGAATTGGGTTCAGAGCAGAAGAATAATTGGACAGTCTTACTAGCTTTGTGCAGTGTTCTGCAAAAGCAGTAAACATTCTATGTAATTTATGAGATACCATAGGCCAGTGGATCAGTAGCTAATAATGTAGTTTATATAGGGTCACATAGAAAGGCTGTTTAATTCAGAGTATAAAGTCCCTTTAAATTATCTGTATTGCAATAATTCTTGAATTTAGCTACTATTGGTTTCTCAATTATTTTTCTCTCCTGTGCAATTTAATGTATCTCCCTAATTTCTTCCCTTCTTTCCCTCCTACTCACTCTCTATCCCGAAGTAATTTATTTATTTTTAAAGATAGATAAAGAATATACTGACACCTCTTAACTAGTGATGTCGCAAACTTAAAAATTTCGGTTCACGAACGGCGGACTCGAACTTCCAGTATTGTTCGCGAACCGGCCACTGACTTCAATAGGCAGGCGAACTTTAAAACCCACAAGGACTCTTTCTGGCCACAATAGTGATGGAAAAGTTGTTTTAAGGGGACTAACACCGGGACTGTGCTGGAGGGGGATCCTTGGCAAAACTCCCATGGCAAATTACATAGTTGATGCAGAGTCTGCTTTTAACCCATAAAGGGCCTAAATCACCTAACATTCCCAAATTGTTTGCAATAATGTGCTTTAAAACATCAGTTATGATGTCGTATCTATCAGGTAGTGTAAGTGTTACGGCCGCTTCACAGTGACAGAGCAAACTCCAAGTGTAACGCACCGCAAACAACCGCAAACAGTCCATTTGCACAACCACGAGATAGATAGATTTGATAGATAGATACATAGATTACATAGCTCAATCGATGCAATATACATATGATCGATACACTGTACATAGCTCAATCGATGCAATATACATATGATCGATACAAATTACATAGATCAATAGATGCAATATACATTTGATAGATACGAATTACATAGATCAATAGATGCAATATCCATTTGATAGATATGAATGTTATCGATCCAAAGATGCAATATACATTTGATAGATACGAATGACATCAACCAAAATATGTAATATACATTTTATAGATACAAATTACATCGATCAATAGATGCAATCTACATTTGATAGATATGTTTGATAGTTAGATCGATTTGATAGATAAATAGATAGATTTGAAATATATATAATTTCCCTGACAGAGTATAACAATAAGACATGCGGTCTGTGACCCGTGGTGTGTTAAGTAGTACTATTCTTAGCAGTTTACTACAACCTGTTACTCCCCCTATCGGGGGAGGTCTATATGGCCTTCATTTTTGGAACCGGGAGATGGAAGAAGATGATTGGTCCGTCCTCCTACTTCAAATTTGTCCAAAACACAAGTGGCTGTCTCAAAACATTCCGGACAGAAGATAGATAGATAGGATAGATAGATATACATAGATTGATAGTTAGATAGAATCGATAGAAGAGAAATAGATAGATTTGTTAGATATATAATTACCCTGACAAAGTATAATAATTAAACATGCGGCCTTGGACCCATGGTAACTAGGTTGTGTTAAGTAACACTATTCTTAGCACTTTCAGCCCTGTAACTCCTCCTATCGGTGGAGGTCTATATGGCGTGTATGATTACCCTGACAAAGTATAACAACAAGACATGTGGTCTGGGACCCATGGTAACTAGGTTGTGTTAAGTAGTACTATTCTTAGCACTTTAATCCATGTTACTCCCCCTATCGGGGGAGGTCTATATGGCGTGCCTGATTATCCTGGCAAAATATAACAACAAGACATGCGGTCTGTGAACCACTGTTAACTAGGTTGTGTTGATTTTTACTATTCTTAGCACTTTAATCCCTGTTCCTCCCCCTAGCGGGGGCGGTCTATATGGCCTGGCTGATTATCCTGGCAAAATCTAATAACAAGACATGCGGTCTGGGAACCACTGTTAATGTTAACTAGGTTGTGTTAAGTTGTACTATTCTTTGCACTTTAACCCCTGTTACTTCCCCTATCAAGGGAGGTCTATATGGCCTGCATGACTACCCTGACAAAGTATAACAACAAAACATGCGGTCTGGGACCCATGGTGGTACTGGTATAATTAGGTTTTCTTAAGTATTACTATTCTTCACAGTTTAATCCCTGTGATTGGTCTGTCCTCCTACTTCAAATTTGTCCAAAACACAAGTGGCTGTCTCCAAACAGTCTGGACAGAAGATAGATAGGATAGATAGATAGATAGATATGCATAGATTGATAGTTAGATAGAATCAATAAAAGAGAAATAGATTGATTTGTTAAATATATAACTACCCTGACAAAGTATAATAATTAAACATGCGGTCTGGGACCCATAGTAACTCGGTTGTGTAAAGTAGTACTATTCTTAGCACTTTCATCCCTGTAACTCCTCCTATCAGGGGAGGTCTATATGGCCTGGATTATTACCCTGACAAAGTATAACAACAAGACACGCGGTCTGGGACCCATGGTAACTAGGTTGTGTTAAGTAGTACTTTTCAAAGCACTTTAATCCCTGTTACTCCCCCTATCGGGGGAGGTCTATATGGCCTGCATGATTACCCTGACAAACTATAATAACAAAACATGCGGTCTGGGATCCATGGTGGTTCTGGTATAACTAGGTTTTCTTAATTATTACTATTCTTCCCAGTTTAATCCCTGTGATTGGTCTGTCCTCCTACTTCAAATTTGTCCAAAACACAAGTGGCTGTCTCAAAACAGTCCGGACAAAAGATAGATAGGATAGATAGATATACATAGATTGATAGTTAGATAGAATCGACAGAAGAGAAATAGATAGATTTGTTAGATATATAATTACCCTGACAAAGTATAATAATTAAACATGCGGTCTGGGACCCATGGTAACTAGGTTGTGTTAAGTAGTACTATTCTTAGCACTTTAATCCCTGTAACTCCCCCTATTGTGGGAGGTCTATATGGCCTGCATGATTACCCTGACAAAGTATAACAACAAGACATGCGGTGTTGGACCCATGGTAACTAGCTTGTGTTAATTAGTACTTTTCTTAGCACTTTAATCCCTGTTACCCCCCCTATCGGGGGAGGTATATATGGCCTGCCGGATTACCCTGACAAAATATAATAATAAGACATGCGGTCTGGGACCCATGGTTACTAGGTTGTGTTTTAAGTAGTACTATTCTTAGCACTTTAATCTCTGTAACTCCCCCTATTGGGGGAGGTCTATACGGCCTGCATGATTACCCATAAAAAATATAATAATAAGACATCTGCTCTGGGTCTGGGACCCATGGTAAGGTTGTGTTAAGTAGTACTGTTCTTAGCATTTTAATACCTGTTACTCACCCTATCGGGGGAGGTCTATATAGCCTGCATGATTACCCTTACAAAATATAATAATAAATCATATGCTCTGGGACCCATGGTAAGGTTGTGTTACGTAGTACTGTTCTTAGCATTTTAATACCTGTTACTCACCCTATCGGGGGAGGTCTATATGGCCTGCATGATTACCCTTACAAAATATAATAATAAAACATGTGCTGTGGGACCCATGGTAAGGTTGTGTTAAGTAGTACTGTTCTTAGCATTTTAATACCTGTTACTCACCCTATTGGGGGAGGTCTATATGGCCTGCATGATTACCCTTACAAAATATAATAATAAAACATATGCTCTGGGACCCATGGTAAGGTTGTGTTAAGTAGTACTGTTCTTAGCATTTTAATACCTGTTACTCACCCTATCGGGGGAGGTCTATATGGCCTGCATGATTACCCTTACAAAATATAATATTAAAACATATGCTCTGAGACCCATGGTAAGGTTGTGTTAAGTAGTACTGTTCTTAGCATTTTAATACCTGTTACTCACCCTATCGGGGGAGGTCTATATGGCCTGCATGATTACCCTTACAAAATATAATAATAAAACATATGCTCTGGGACCCATGGTAAGGTTGTGCTAAGTAGTACTGTTCTTAGCATTTTAATACCTGTTACTCACCCTATCGGGGGAGGTCTATATGGCCTACATGATTACCCTAACAAAATATAATAATAAGACATATGCTCTGGGACCCATGGTAAGTTTGTGTTAAGTAGTACTGTTCTTAGCATTTCAATATCTGTTACTCACCCTATCGGGTTACTCACCCTATCGGGGGAGGTCTATATGGCCTGCATGATTACCCTTACAAAATATAATAACAAGACATGTGGTCTGGGACCCATGGTAACTAGGTTGTGTTAAGTAGTACTGTTGTTATTAGTTTAATACCTGTTACAACACCGAATGGTGGGAGGTCTATATGGCCTGCATGATTAGCCGCTCCCAACCCAAAAAAAAGCCATGCGGTCTTGAACTAAGACCCATGGTGAACTTGGTTGTTTAAAGTAGTACTATTCTTAGCACTTTCATCCCTGTTACTTCCAGGACTCTCTGGGGTGGTCTACATGGCCATCATGATTATCCTAACAAAATACAACAATAAAACCTTGGCTCTTGATAGCCCGTTAATTGGCTGTATTTTGGTAGTACTGTTCTTATTAGTTTAATACCTGATACAACACCGAATGGTGGGAGGCCTATATGGCCTGCATAATTAGCCGCACCCAACCCAAAAAAAAAGCCATGCGGTCTTGGACTAAGACCCATGGCTAACTCAGTTGTTTAAAGTAGATCTATTATTAGCACTTTCATCCCTGTTACTTCCAGGCCTCTCTGGGGTGGTCTACATGGCCATCATGTTTAGCCTAATATAGTACAACAATAAAACCTTGGCTCTTCAAAGCCTGTTAATTGGCTTTATTTTGGTAGTACTGTTCTTATTAGTTTAATACCTGTTACAACACAGAATGGTGGGAGGTCTATATGGCCTGCATGATTAGTCGCACCAAACCAAAAAAAAAGGCATGCATGCGGTCTTGGACTAAGACCCATGGCTAACTTGGTTGTGTAAAGTAGTACTATTCTTAGCACTTTCATCCCTGTTACTTCAAGGCCTCTCGGGGGTGGTCTACATGGCCATCATGATTACCCTCAACAAAATATAACAACAAGACGTGTGGTCAGGGAACCATGGTAAGGTTACTTCCTTTTGTAAAATCGAGTATACCAGTTGCAGGCAGAGGTTCTGACCCTGCATTATGGCTGCACCTCTCCCTAAAAGAGGCATCCGTTACAGAGTCTGTGGGCATGTATGCAAAGAGCTGGCCTGCCTAAAAGGAGCAGCAAGGCAGTACAGGTCGTTCTCCTTCAGCCGTTTTATACGATGGCCCACGACCCTCAACAGCCACAACAGAATGAAACACCACATATGCCATCCTTTTGAACAATAGAGTACAGGTATGGCATTGATTTTAGTTACACAGAGATAATTTTTAGGAACTGTGAAATTGAACAAAAAACCATGCTTGGATACCCAGTACAGTACAGGTAGTTCTCCTTTGGCCTTTTTATAAGAGGGTCCCGGACCCTCAACAAAAACAACAGCAGGAAAGAGGCCATATGGCATCCTTTTGAACAATAGAGTACAGGTAAGGCATTGATTTTAGAAACCCGGAGATAATGTTTAGGAAACGGGAAATAGAAAAAAACATTGATTGGACACCCAGTACGCTTCTTTCTCCTTCGGCCTTTTTATTAGAGGATCCAGGACCCTCAACAGAAACAACAGCAGGAAAGAGGACATATGGCATCCTTTTGAACAATAGACTACAGGTAAGGCATTGATTTTAGAAACCCGGAGATAATTTGTTGCAACCGGAAAATTGAACCAAAAAAATGATTGGTCACCCAGTACACTTCTTTTTACTTCAGCCTTTTTATAAGAGGGTCCCGGACCCTCAACAAAAACAACAGCAGGAGAGAGGACATATGGCATCCTTTTGAACAATAGAGTACAGGTAAGGCATTGATTTTAGAAACCCGGAGATAATGTTTAGGAAACGAGAAATAGAAAAAAACATTGATTGGACACCCAGTACACTTCTTTCTCCTTCTGCCTTTTTATAAGAGGGTCCAGGACCCTCAACAGAAACAACAGCAGGAAAGTGGACATATGGCATCCTTTTGAACAATAGAGTACAGGTAAGGCATTGATTTTAGAAACCCGGAGATAATTTGTTGCAACCGGGAAACTGAACCAAAAAAATGATTGGACACCCAGTACACTTCTTTCTACTTCAACCTTTTTATAAGAGGGTCCCTGACCCTCAACAAAAACAACAGCAGGAGAAAGGACATATGGCATCCTTTTGAACAATAGAGTACAGGTAAGGCATTGATTTTAGAAACCCGGAGATAATGTTTAGGAAACGGGAAATAGAAAAAAACATTGATTGGACACCCAGTACACTTCTTTCTCCTTCCGCCTTTTTATAAGAGGGTCCAGGACCCTCAACAGAAACAACAGCAGGAAAGAGGACATATGGCATCCTTTTGAACAATAGATTAAAGGTGAGGCATTGATTTTAGAAACCCGGATATAATTTGTTGCAACCGGGAAATTGAACCAAAAAAATGATTGGACACCCAGTACACTTCTTTCTACTTCAGCCTTTTTTAAGAGGGTCCCGGACCCTCAACAAAAACAAAAGCAGGAAAGAGGACATATGGCATCCTTTTGAACAATAGAGTACAGGTAAGGCATTGATTTTAGAAACCCGGAGATCATTTTTAGGAAACTGGAAATAGAAAAAAACATTGATTGGACACCCAGTACACTTCTTTCTCCTTCTAACTTTTTATAAGAGGGTCCTGGACCCTCAACAGAAACAACAGCAGGAAAGAGGACATATGGCATCCTTTTGAACAATAGATTACAGGTAAGGCATTGATTTTAGAAACTCAGAGATAATTTGTTGGAACCGGCAAATTGAACCAAAAAAATGATTGGATGGACACCCAGTACACTTCTTTCTACTTCAGCCTTTTTTAAAAGAGGGTCCAGGACCCTCAACAAAAACAACAGCAGGAAAGAGGACATATGGCATCCTTTTCAACAATAGAGTACAGGTACAGCATTGATTTTAGAAACCCAGAGATAATGTTTATGAACCGGGAAATTGAACCAAAAAAATTATTGGACACCCAGTACACTTCTTTCTCCTTCAGCCTTTTTATAAGAGGGTCCAGGACCCTCAACAGAAACAACAGCTGGAAAGCGGACATTTTGCATCCTTTTGAATAATAGAGTACAGGTACGGCATTGATTTTAGAAACCCAGAGATAATTTTTTTGGAAACGTGAAATTGGCCAAAAAACCAAGCTTGGACACCCAGTACAGGTCGTTCTCCTTCAGCCTTTTTATAAGAGGGTCCAGCACCCTCAACGGAAACAACTGCAGGAAAGACCACATATGCCATCCTTTTGCACAATAGAGTACAGGTATGGCATCCATTTTAGAAACCCGGAGATAATTGTTAGGAACCGGGAGATGGAAAAAGATGCTTGGACAACCAGTACACTTTGTTCTCCTTCACCCTTTTAATAAGATGGCCCACGAACCTCAACAGGCACAACAGCATGAAACACCACATATGCCATCCTTTTGCACAATAGAGTACAGGTATGGCATTGATTTGAGGAACCCGGAGATAATTGAGAGGAACCGGGAACATTTTACAAAAAATGTGCTTGGACACCCATTACAGGTCGTTCTCCTTCAGCCTTTTTATACCATGGGCCACGACCCTCAACAGGCACAACAGCATGAAACTCCACATATGCCACCCTTTTGGAACCCGGAGATAATTTAGAGCAACCAAGAGATGGATAAAGATGCTTGGTCGGTCCTCCGTCTTCAAATTTGGGGCACTGCGCGTGCAATTTAATGGTCCACCAGATATGAATGGTGTGTTAAATTGTTCTATTCTTAACAGTTTAATCACTGTTATGTGCCTTATTTTTTGCTTTGAGTTTTGTAGCCACAGAGCAGCAGCATAGGCCAGAAAAATTAGGCATGTACAAATGACTGAAAAATTGGGTATTGTTGTAGCCACTGCTGTAGCAGCGGCCAGAAAAATTGATGTTTGTAAAACATTTAGAAAGTGCCCTAAAAGCTTGCGGCTTGAACACTAGTTGTTGGCGGATAAGTCAAGCCAGTCAACCTGCATTATAAGAAAAAAAAAGCCAGCGGGTGTACCAGTTGTTGCCCAAGCCAGCTCATCTCATCATCAGGCCTTTTTTACTCAAATGTATCGCCAAATGTCAGTCCCTTCGGGATCCATCCCTCATTCATTTTAATAAAGGTGAGATAGTCAAGGCTTTTTTGACCTAGGCGACTTCTCTTCTCAGTGACAAAACCTCCTGCTGCACTGAAGGTCCTTTCGGACAGGACACTTGAAGCGGGGCAGGCCAGAACTTCAATTGAAAATTGGGATAGCTCAGGCCACAGGTCAAGCCTGCACACCCAGTAGTCAAGGGGTCCATCGCTCCTCAGAGTGTCAAGATCCGCAGTTAATGCTAGGTAGTCTGCTACCTGTCGGTTGAGTCTTTCTCTGAGGCTGGATCCCGAAAGGCTCTGGCGATGCATGGGAGTTAAAAAGGTACGCATGTCCTCCATCAACAAGACGTCAGGAAAGCGTCCTGTCCTTGCCGCCATGGTCATGGGAGAAGGAGGAGGATTACTTTCATCTCTTCCCCTGTTACATTCCCGTTGTGCTGAGACATCACCCTTATAAGCTGTGTAAAGCATAGTTTTTAATTTATTTTTAAAATGTTCCATCCTTTCCGACTTGCAGGAATTTGGTAACATTTCAGGCACTTTATGCTTATACCGGGGGTCGAGGAGCATGCACACCCAGTACAGGTCATTCTCCTTCAGCTTTTTTATACGAGGGTCCCTCAACAGGCACGACAGTATGAAAGAACCCATTTGCACAAGGTTGGATGCCGAGCTAATCATGTCCCATTCCTCGTCCTCACTGATCTCACTGAGGGTATCTTCTTCCCCCCAGCCATGTACAACACCACGGGTAACAGAGAGGTGACAACAACGAGCCTGTTGTGCTCAGTCTTCCTCCTCCTCCTCCTCAAAGCCACATTCCTCCTCTGACTCGTCTTCCTCACAATCCTCTTCCTGCGTTACCGCAGGTCCAGCAAGCGATGCTGATAAGGCTGTTTGTGGTGGTGATGGACACCACAACTCTTCCTCTTCACGCTCATCTACGGCCTGATCCAGCACTCTTCACAGGGCACGCTACAGGAAGAAAACACATGGTATGATGTCGCTGATGGTGCCTTCGGTGCGACTGACAAGGTTTGTCACCTCCTCAAAAGGACGCATGAGCCTACAGGCATTGCGCATGAGCGTCCAGTAATTTGGCAAAAAAATCCCCAGCTCCCCAGAGGCTGTCCTAGCACCCCGGTCATACAAATACTCATTAATAGCTTTTTCTTGTTGGAGCAGGCGGTCAAACATTAGGAGTGTTGAATGCCACCGTGTTGGGCTGTCACAAATCAAGCGCCTCACTGGCAGGTTGTTTCGACGCTGGATATCGGACAAGTGCACCATGGCTGTGTAGAAACACCTGAAATGGCCACACAACTTCCTGGCCTGCTTCAGAACGTCCTGTAAGCCTGGGTACTTATGGACAAATCGTTGTACAATCAGATTACACCCATGTGCCATGCACGGCACATGTGTCAACTTGCCCAATTTCAATGCAGCCACCAAATTACTTCCATTGTCAGAAACAACCTTGCCAATCTCCAGTTGGTGCGGAGTCAGCCACTGATCCACCTGTGCGTTCAAGGTGGTCAGGAGTGCTGGTGCGGTTGGACTCTCCACTTTCAGGCAAGTCAACCCCAAGACGGCGTGACACTGCCGTACCCGGGATGTGTAATAGTACCTGGGGAGCTGGGGGGGGTGCCATTGATGTGGAGCAAGACGCAGAAGCAGAAGAGGACTCAGCCGAGGAAGAGGTTATGGAAGAGGTTATGGAAGAGGATGGAGTAGGAGGAGTAGAGGAGGTAGCAGCAGGCCTGCCTGCAAGTCGTGGCGGTGTCACCAACTCTTCTGCAGAGCCATGCATTCCATGCTTGTCAGACGGTTTACCAAATGCGCAGTGTAGGTGATATACCTGCCCTGACCATGCTTTGCAGACCAGCTATCCGTGGTCATATGGACCCTTGCCCCAACACTGTGTGCCAGACATGCCATAACTTCCTTTCACACAACAGAGTACAGGTTTGGGATTGCCTTTTGTGAAAAGAAATTTCTGACAGATACCTTCCACTGCGTTGTCCCAATAGATACAAATTTTTTGAAAGCATCAGACTCCACCAGCTTGTATGGTAAAAGCTGGCGGGGCTAAGAGTTCAGACAAGCCAGCTGTCAGACGCCGGGCAAGGGGGTGACTTTGAGAAATTGGATTCTTACGCTCAAACATGTCCTTGACAGACACCTGACTGTGTGCAGATGACCAGGAACTGCTACGAAAGAGAGACTCAGTGGAGGATGGTTGAGAGGGGGCAAGGAGAACAGCAGTGGTTGACGTGGCTGAAGATGCTGGAGCAGGAGGAGGAGGGCGGTTTTCAGTTTGTGTGCTGCTTCTACTCATGTGTTCTTCCCATCGGCGTTTGTGATGGGAGACCATGTGCCTTCGCAAAGCAGTTGTACTTAGGTGGGTGTTGGACTTCCCACGACTCAGTTTCTTTTGGTATAGGTTGCAAATGGCATCACTGTTGTCAGAGGCAGACACACAAAAAAAATGCCACACTGCTGAGCTCTGCAATGACGGCATTCTGGTGGTGGCAACAGCATGCGTTGATGGGCGTCGGCGTGCTGTCTGGCTGACCCCGGGTGCCGATGCCTGCTGTCTGACTGTGCCACTAGCTCCTTGCGACGACCTCCCCCTGCTTCCAACTCGTCTCCTCCTCTCTGTCTTCCCATCTGAAGTTTCCCCCTCTTCTTCTTCTCTTCTAGCAGGCACCCACATGACATCCACTGACACATCATCAACCACTTCACTTGTATCTGACACATCAAGAAAGGAAGCAGCAGTGGGTACAACATCATCATCATCATCACACTGTACCTCCATGTCTGTAATGCTGCCTGACTGAGACATATCACTGTTATCTACATCCTCTGTCAATGATGGTTGCGCATCACTCATTTCTTCCAACTGATGTGACAGATCAAGTGAAGCGGCTGTGGTGCTAGTGTTGGTTGTGGCGACAGGCGGGTGAGTGGCACTGGTCACTTGAGATGTGCCAAAAGCACAGCTCGATGTAGATGGTGCGTCAAGGTTAGGAGGACTAGGAGCGGAAGCTGTAGAAGATTGGGTGTCCTGTGTTAGCCATTCAACTAGGTCCTCCTCAGAACTTTTTGCGTCCCCCCTGGCACCCGGTGTCTGAACAATGTGCATATTTGTAGGGTCTAAAGGAATCACAGCACCACAACCACGACGATGGAACCTGCTGGGTGACCTGCCTCTGCCTGTCATTTTTTTAAAATGGACACTTACAATACTATTACACAAATTATGAGTGGTGGCACTGGGCAAGTGGGCACAGTATACGCTGTGAGACTGACAACAAAAAAAAGACTGATGTTTCAAAGTCAAAAATGTTTATTTTTTAAATATTAGAAGTACTGTGACAACAAATATGATTGTTGGCACTAGTTGGCAAATGGGCCTGTCTGGCACACAAGCTGGGAGTAAGGCAACTGCAATTAGATTAAACTAGCTGAGTCATGCTTCTTAGTCCAAAAAATTTTTTAACAAAAATTGACAATACTGTTAGAACAAATATGATTGGTGGCACTAGTTGGAAACAGCAAGTGGGCCTGGAACACACGCTGGCAGGCAGGCAACTGCAATTCAATTGCACTAGGAGACTGAAGATTCACAGTAAAAAAAGTTATGATTTAAATTTTTTTCAATACTGTTACAAGAAATATGATTGGTGTCACTAGTTGGCTAGTGGGCCTGGCACACACGCTGGCAGGCAGGAGGAAAGTGCAATTCAATGGCACGAGCAAACTGATGATTCACAATCTAACAATTTTTAATTTGAAATATTAACAATACTGTTACAACAAATATGATTGGTGTAACTAGTTGGCAAGTGGGCCTGGCAAACAGGCTGGCAGGCAGGAGGTAACTGCAATTCAATGGCACTAGGAGACTGAAGATTCACAGTCCAAAAAGTTATGATTTAAAAAAATTTCAATACAGTTACAAGAAATATGATTGTTGGCACTAGTTGGCTAAAGTGCCTGTCACACACGCTGGCTTGCAGGAGGAAACTGCAATTCAATTGCACAAGCAAAATGATGATTCACAATCTAACAATTTTTATTTTAAATATTAACAATACTGTTACAACAAATATGATTGATGCAACTAGTTGGCATGTCGGCCTGGCTCACAGGCTGGCAGGCAGGAGGAAACTGCAATTCAATGGCACTAGTAGACTGCAGATTCACATTCAAAAAAGTGATGATTTACAATTTTTTCAATACTGTTACAAGAAATATGATAGGTGGAACTAATTGGCTAATGGGCCTGGCACACAGGCTGGCAGGCAGGAGGAAAGTGCAATTCAATGGCACGAGCAAACTGATGATTCACAATCTAACAATTTTTAATTTTAAATATTAACAATACTGTTACAACTATGATTGGTGTAACTAGTTTGCAAGTGGACCTGGCACACAGGCTGGCAGGCAGGAGGAAACTGCAATTCAATGGCACTAGGAGACTAAAGATTCACAGTCAAAAAAATTATGATTTACAATTTTTTCAATACTGTTACAAGAAATATGATAAGTGGCACTAATTGGCTAGTGGGCCTGGCACACAGGCTGGCAGGCAGGAGGAAAGTGCAATTCAATGGCACGAGCAAACTGATGATTCACAATCTAACAATTTTTAATTGTAAATTTTAACAATAATGTTACAACAAATATGATTGGTGTAACTAGTTGGCAAGTCGGCCTGGCACACAGGCTGGCAAGCAGGAGGAAACTGCAATTCAATGGCACTAGGAGACTGAAGATTCACAGTCCAAAAAGTTATGATTTAAAAAAAATTAAATACAGTTGCAAGAAATATGATTGTTGGCACTAGTTGGCTAGTGGGCCTGGCACACACGCTGGCAGGCAGGAGGAAACTGCAATTCAATTGCACAAGCAAACTGATGATTCACAATCTAACAATTTTTTATTTTAAATATTAACAATACTGTTGCAACAAATATGATTGGTGTAACTAGTTGGCAAGTGGGCCTGGCACACAGGCTGGCAGGCAGGAGGAAACTATGGCACTAGTAGACTGCAGATTCACAGTCAAAAAAGTGATGATTTACAATTTTTTAAATACTGTTACAAGAAATATGATAGGTGGCACTAATTGGCTAATGGGCCTGGCACACAGGCTGGCAGGCAAGAGGAAAGTGCAATTCAATGGCACGAGCAAACTGATGATTCACAATCTAACCATTTTTAATTGTAAATATTGACAATACTGTTACAACAAATATGATTGGTGTAACTAGTTGGCAAGTCGGCCTGGCACACAGGCTGGCAGGCAGGAGGAAACTGCAATTCAATGGCACTAGGAGACTGAAGATTCACAGTCAAAAAAATTATGATTTAAAATGTTTTCAATACTGTTACAAGAAATATGATTGGTGGCACTATTGGCTAGTGGGCCTGGCACACACGCTGGCAGGCAGGAGGAAACTGCAATTCAATGGCACGAGCAAACTGGTGATTCACAATCTAAGAATTTTTTATTTTAAATATTAACAATACTGTTACAACAATTATGATTGTTGTAACTAGTTGGTAAGTCGGCCTGGCACACAGGCTGGCAGGCAGGAGGAAACTGCAATTCAATGGCACGAGGAGACTGAAGATTCACAGTCAAAAAAGTTATGATTTACAATTTTTTCAATACTGTTACAAGAAATATGATAGGTGGCACTAATTGGCTAGTGGGCCTGGCACACAGGCTGGCAGGCAGGAGGAAAGTGCAATTCAATGGCACAAGCAAACTGATGATTCACAATCTAACAATTTTTAATTTTAAATATTAACAATACTGTTACAACAATTATGATTGGTGTAACTAGTTGGCAAGTCTGCCTAGCACACAGGCTGGCAGGCAGGAGGAAACTGCAATTCAATGGCACTAGGAGACTGAAGATTCGCAGTCAAAAAAGTGATGATTTACAATTTTTTAAATACTGTTACAAGAAATATGATTGGTGGCACTAATTGGCTAGTGGGCCTGGCACACAGGCTGGCAGGCAGGAGGAAAGTGCAATTCAATGGCACGAGCAAACTGATGATTCACAATCTAACCATTTTTAATTGTAAATATTGACAATACTGTTACAACAAATATGATTGGTGTAACTAGTTGGCAAGTCGGCCTGGCACACAGGCTGGCAGGCAGGAGGAAACTGCAATTCAATGGCACTAGGAGACTGAAGATTCACAGTCAAAAAAATTATGATTTAAAATGTTTTCAATACTGTTACAAGAAATATGATTGGTGGCACTATTGGCTAGTGGGCCTGGCACACACGCTGGCAGGCAGGAGGAAACTGCAATTCAATGGCACTAGCAAACTGATGATTCACAATCTAACAATTTTTTATTTTAAATATTAACAATACTGTTGCAACAAATATGATTGGTGTAACTAGTTGGCAAGTGGGCCTGGCACACAGGCTGGCAGGCAGGAGGAAACTGCAATTCAATGGCACTAGTAGACTGCAGATTCACAGTCAAAAAAGTGATGATTTACAATTTTTTAAATACTGTTACAAGAAATATGATAGGTGGCACTAATTGGCTAATGGACCTGGCACACAGGCTGGCAGGCAAGAGGAAAGTGCAATTCAATGGCACGAGCAAACTGATGATTCACAATCTAACAATTTTTAATTTTAAATATTAACAATACTGTTACAACAACTATGATTGGTGTAACTAGTTGGTAAGTCGGCCTGGCACACAGGCTGGCAGGCAGGAGGAAACTGCAATTCAATGGCACTAGGACACTGAAGATTCACAGTCAAAAAAGTTATGATTTACAATTTTTTCAATACTGTTACAAGAAATATGATAGGTGGCACTAATTGGCTAGTGGGCCTGGCACACAGGCTGGCAGGCAGGAGGAAAGTGCAATTCAATGGCACGAGCAAACTGATGATTCACAATCTAACAATTTTTAATTTTAAATATTAACAATACTGTTACAACAATTATGATTGGTGTAACTAGTTGGCAAGTCAGCCTGGCACACAGGCTGGCAGGCCGGAGGAAACTGCAATTCAATGGCACTAGGAGACTGAAGATTCGCAGTCAAAAAAGTGATGATTTACAATTTTTTAAATACTGTTACAAGAAATATGATTGGTGGCACTAATTGGCTAGTGGGCCTGGCACACAGGCGGGCAGGCAGGAGGAAAGTGCAATTCAATGGCACGAGCAAATTGATGATTCACAATCTAACCATTTTTAATTGTAAATATTGACAATACTGTTACAACAAATATGATTGGTGTAACTAGTTGGCAAGTCGGCCTGGCACACAGGCTGGCAGGCAGGAGAAAACTGCAATTCAATGGCACTAGGAGACTGAAGATTCACAGTCAAAAAATTATGATTTAAAAAGTTTTCAATACTGTTACAAGAAATATGATTGGTGGCACTATTGGCTAGTGGGCCTGGCACACACGCTGGCAGGCAGGAGGAAACTGCAATTCAATGGCACTAGCAAACTGGTGATTCACAACCTAAGAATTTTTTATTTTAAATATTAACAATACTGTTACAACAATTATGATTGTTGTAACTAGTTGGTAAGTTGGCCTTGCACACAGGCTGGCAGGCAGGAGGAAACTGCAATTCAATGGCACTAGGAGACTGAAGATTGACAGTCAAAAAAGTTATGATTTACAATTTTTTCAATACTGTTACAAGAAATATGATAGGTGGCACTAATTGGCTAGTGGGGCCTGGCACACAGGCTGGCAGGCAGGAGGAAAGTGCAATTCAATGGCACGAACAAACTGATGATTCACAATCTAACAATTTTTAATTTTAAATATTAACAATACTGTTACAACAATTATGATTGGTGTAACTAGTTGGCAAGTCAGTCTGGCACACAGGCTGGCAGGCAGGAGGAAACTGCAATTCAATGGCACTAGGAGACTGAAGATTCGCAGTCAAAAAAGTGATGATTTACAATTTTTTAAATACTGTTACAAGAAATATGATTGGTGGCACTAATTGGCTAGAGGGCCTGGCACACAGGCTGGCAGGCAGGAGGAAAGTGCAATTCAATGGCACGAGCAAACTGATGATTCACAATCTAACCATTTTTAATTGTAAATATTGACAATACTGTTACAACAAATATGATTGGTGTAACTAGTTGGCAAGTCGGCCTGGCACACAGGCTGGCAGGCAGGAGGAAACTGCAATTCAATGGCACTAGGAGACTGAAGATTCACAGTCAAAAAAATTATGATTTAAAATGTTTTCAATAATGTTACAAGAAATATGATTGGTGGAACTATTGGCTAGTGGGCCTGGCACACACGCTGGCAGGCAGGAGGAAACTGCAATTCAATGGCACGAGCAAACTGGTGATTCACAATCTAAGAATTTTTTATTTTAAATATTAACAATACTGTTACAACAATTATGATTGTTGTAACTAGTTGGTAAGTCGGCCTGGCACACAGGCTGGCAGGCAGGAGGAAACTGCAATTCAATGGCACTAGGAGACTGAAGATTCACAGTCAAAAAAGTTATGATTTACAATTTTTTCAATACTGTTACAAGAAATATGATAGGTGGCACTAATTGGCTAGTGGGCCTGGCACACAGGCTGGCAGGCAGGAGGAAAGTGCAATTCAATGGCACAAGCAAACTGATGATTCACAATCTAACAATTTTTAATTTTAAATATTAACAATACTGTTACAACAATTATGATTGGTGTAACTAGTTGGCAAGTCTGCCTGGCACACAGGCTGGCAGGCAGGAGGAAACTGCAATTCAATGGCACTAGGAGACTGAAGATTCGCAGTCAAAAAAGTGATGATTTACAATTTTTTAAATACTGTTACAAGAAATATGATTGGTGGCACTAATTGGCTAGTGGGCCTGGCACACAGGCTGGCAGGCAGGAGGAAACTGCAATTCAATGGCACTAGGAGACTGAAGATTCACAGTCAAAAAAATTATGATTTAAAATGTTTTCAATACTGTTACAAGAAATATGATTGGTGGCACTATTGGCTAGTGGGCCTGGCACACACGCTGGCAGGCAGGAGGAAACTGCAATTCAATGGCACTAGCAAACTGATGATTCACAATCTAACAATTTTTTATTTTAAATATTAACAATACTGTTGCAACAAATATGATTGGTGTAACTAGTTGGCAAGTGGGCCTGGCACACAGGCTGGCAGGCAGGAGGAAACTGCAATTCAATGGCACTAGTAGACTGCAGATTCACAGTCAAAAAAGTGATGATTTACAATTTTTTAAATACTGTTACAAGAAATATGATAGGTGGCACTAATTGGCTAATGGGCCTGGCACACAGGCTGGCAGGCAAGAGGAAAGTGCAATTCAATGGCACGAGCAAACTGATGATTCACAATCTAACAATTTTTAATTTTAAATATTAACAATACTGTTACAACAACTATGATTGGTGTAACTAGTTGGTAAGTCGGCCTGGCACACAGGCTGGCAGGCAGGAGGAAACTGCAATTCAATGGCACTAGGACACTGAAGATTCACAGTCAAAAAAAATATGATTTACAATTTTTTCAATACTGTTACAAGAAATATGATAGGTGGCACTAATTGGGTAGTGGGCCTGGCACACAGGCTGGCAGGCAGGAGGAAAGTGCAATTCAATGGCACGAGCAAACTGATGATTCACAATCTAACAATTTTTAATTTTAAATATTAACAATACTGTTACAACAATTATGATTGGTGTAACTAGTTGGCAAGTCAGCCTGGCACACAGGCTGGCAGGCAGGAGGAAACTGCAATTCAATGGCACTAGGAGACTGAAGATTCGCAGTCAAAAAAGTGATGATTTACAATTTTTTAAATACTGTTACAAGAAATATGATTGGTGGCACTAATTGGCTAGTGGGCCTGGCACACAGGCGGGCAGGCAGGAGGAAAGTGCAATTCAATGGCACGAGCAAACTGATGATTCACAATCTAACCATTTTTAATTGTAAATATTGACAATACTGTTACAACAAATATGATTGGTGTAACTAGTTGGCAAGTCGGCCTGGCACACAGGCTGGCAGGCAGGAGAAAACTGCAATTCAATGGCACTAGGAGACTGAAGATTCACAGTCAAAAAATTATGATTTAAAAAGTTTTCAATACTGTTACAAGAAATATGATTGGTGGCACTATTGGCTAGTGGGCCTGGCACACACGCTGGCAGGCAGGAGGAAACTGCAATTCAATGGCACTAGCAAACTGGTGATTCACAATCTAAGAATTTTTTATTTTAATTATTAACAATACTGTTACAACAATTATGATTGTTGTAACTAGTTGGTAAGTCGGCCTTGCACACAGGCTGGCAGGCAGGAGGAAACTGCAATTCAATGGCACTAGGAGACTGAAGATTCACAGTCAAAAAAGTTATGATTTACAATTTTTTCAATACTGTTACAAGAAATATGATAGGTGGCACTAATTGGCTAGTGGGCCTGGCACACAGGCTGGCAGGCAGGAGGAAAGTGCAATTCAATGGCACGAGCAAACTGATGATTCACAATCTAACAATTTTTAATTTTAAATATTAACAATACTGTTACAACAATTATGATTGGTGTAACTAGTTGGCAAGTCAGCCTGGCACACAGGCTGGCAGGCAGGAGGAAACTGCAATTCAATGGCACTAGGAGACTGAAGATTCGCAGTCAAAAAAATGATGATTTACAATTTTTTAAATACTGTTACAAGAAATATGATTGGTAGCACTAATTGGCTAGTGGGCCCGGCACACAGGCTGGCAGGCAGGAGGAAAGTGCAATTCAATGGCACGAGCAAACTGATGATTCACAATCTAACTATTTTTAATTGTAAATATTGACAATACTGTTACAACAAATATGATTGGTGTAACTAGTTGGCAAGTCGGCCTGGCACACAGGCTGGCAGGCAGGAGGAAACTGCAATTCAATGGCACTAGGAGACTGAAGATTCACAGTCAAAAAAAATTATGATTTAAAATGTTTTCAATACTGTTACAAGAAATATGATTGGTGGCACTATTGGCTAGTGGGCCTGGCACACACACTGGCAGGCAGGAGGAAACTGCAATTCAATGGCACTAGCAAACTGGTGATTCACAATCTAAGAATTTTTTATTGTAAATTTTAACAATAATGTTACAACAAATATGATTGGTGTAACTAGTTGGCAAGTCGGCCTGGCACACAGGCTGGCAAGCAGGAGGAAACTGCAATTCAATGGCACTAGGAGACTGAAGATTCACAGTCCAAAAAGTTATGATTTAAAAAATTAAATACAGTTGCAAGAAATATGATTGTTGGCACTAGTTGGCTAGTGGGCCTGGCACACACGCTGGCAGGCAGGAGGAAACTGCAATTCAATTGCACAAGCAAACTGATGATTCACAATCTAACAATTTTTTATTTTAAATATTAACAATACTGTTGCAACAAATATGATTGGTGTAACTAGTTGGCAAGTGGGCCTGGCACACAGGCTGGCAGGCAGGAGGAAACTATGGCACTAGTAGACTGCAGATTCACAGTCAAAAAAGTGATGATTTACAATTTTTTAAATACTGTTACAAGAAATATGATAGGTGGCACTAATTGGCTAATGGGCCTGGCACACAGGCTGGCAGGCAAGAGGAAAGTGCAATTCAATGGCACGAGCAAACTGATGATTCACAATCTAACAATTTTTTATTTTAAATATTAACAATACTGTTACAACAACTATGATTGGTGTAACTAGTTGGTAAGTCGGCCTGGTACACAGGCTGGCAGGCAGGAGGAAACTGCAATTCAATGGCACTAGGAGACTGAAGATTCACAGTCAAAAAAGTTATGATTTACAATTGTTTCAATACTGTTACAAGAAATATGATAGGTGGCACTAATTGGCTAGTGGGCCTGGCACACAGGCTGGCAGGCAGGAGGAAAGTGCAATTCAATGGCACGAACAAACTGATGATTCACAATCTAACAATTTTTAATTTTAAATATTAACAATACTGTTACAACAATTATGATTGGTGTAACTAGTTGGCAAGTCAGTCTGGCACACAGGCTGGCAGGCAGGAGGAAACTGCAATTCAATGGCACTAGGAGACTGAAGATTCGCAGTCAAAAAAGTGATGATTTACAATTTTTTAAATACTGTTACAAGAAATATGATTGGTGGCACTAATTGGCTAGTGGGCCTGGCACACAGGCTGGCAGGCAGGAGGAAAGTGCAATTCAATGGCACGAGCAAACTGATGATTCACAATCTAACCATTTTTAATTGTAAATATTGACAATACTGTTACAACAAAAATGATTGGTGTAACTAGTTGGCAAGTCGGCCTGGCACACAGGCTGGCAGGCAGGAGGAAACTGCAATTCAATGGCACTAGGAGACTGAAGATTCACAGTCAAAAAAATTATGATTTAAAATGTTTTCAATACTGTTACAAGAAATATGATTGGTGGCACTATTGGCTAGTGGGCCTGGCACACACGGTGGCAGGCAGGAGGAAACTGCAATTCAATGGCACGAGCAAACTGGTGATTCACAATCTAAGAATTTTTTATTTTAAATATTAACAATACTGTTACAACAATTATGATTGTTGTAACTAGTTGGTAAGTCGGCCTGGCACACAGGCTGGCAGGCAGGAGGAAACTGCAATTCAATGGCACTAGGAGACTGAAGATTCACAGTCAAAAAAGTTATGATTTACAATTTTTTCAATACTGTTACAAGAAACATGATAGGTGGCACTAATTGGCTAGTGGGCCTGGCACACAGGCTGGCAGGCAGGAGGAAAGTGCAATTCAATGGCACAAGCAAACTGATGATTCACAATCTAACAATTTTTAATTTTAAATATTAACAATACTGTTACAACAATTATGATTGGTGTAACTAGTTGGCAAGTCTGCCTGGCACACAGGCTGGCAGGCAGGAGGAAACTGCAATTCAATGGCACTAGGAGACTGAAGATTCGCAGTCAAAAAAGTGATGATTTACAATTTTTTAAATACTGTTACAAGAAATATGATTGGTGGCACTAATTGGCTAGTGGGCCTGGCACATAGGCTGGCAGGCAGGAGGAAAGTGCAATTCAATGGCACGAGCAAACTGATGATTCACAATCTAACCATTTTTAATTGTAAATATTGACAATACTGTTACAACAAATATGATTGGTGTAACTAGTTGGCAAGTCGGCCTGGCACACAGGCTGGCAGGCAGGAGGAAACTGCAATTCAATGGCACTAGGAGACTGAAGATTCACAGTCAAAAAAATTATGATTTAAAATGTTTTCAATACTGTTACAAGAAATATGATTGGTGGCACTATTGGCTAGTGGGCCTGGCACACACGCTGGCAGGCAGGAGGAAACTGCAATTCAATGGCACTAGCAAACTGATGATTCACAATCTAACAATTTTTTATTTTAAATATTAACAATACTGTTGCAACAAATATGATTGGTGTAACTAGTTGGCAAGTGGGCCTGGCACACAGGCTGGCAGGCAGGAGGAAACTGCAATTCAATGGCACTAGTAGACTGCAGATTCACAGTCAAAAAAGTGATGATTTACAATTTTTTAAATACTGTTACAAGAAATATGATAGGTGGCACTAATTGGCTAATGGGCCTGGCACACAGGCTGGCAGGCAAGAGGAAAGTGCAATTCAATGGCACGAGCAAACTGATGATTCACAATCTAACAATTTTTAATTTTAAATATTAACAATACTGTTACAACAACTATGATTGGTGTAACTAGTTGGTAAGTCGGCCTGGCACACAGGCTGGCAGGCAGGAGGAAACTGCAATTCAATGGCACTAGGACACTGAAGATTCACAGTCAAAAAAGTTATGATTTACAATTTTTTCAATACTGTTACAAGAAATATGATAGGTGGCACTAATTGGCTAGTGGGCCTGGCACACAGGCTGGCAGGCAGGAGGAAAGTGCAATTCAATGGCACAAGCAAACTGATGATTCACAATCTAACAATTTTTAATTTTAAATATTAACAATACTGTTACAACAATTATGATTGGTGTAACTAGTTGGCAAGTCAGCCTGGCACACAGGCTGGCAGGCAGGAGGAAACTGCAATTCAATGGCACTAGGAGACTGAAGATTTGCAGTCAAAAAAGTGATGATTTACCATTTTTTAAATACTATTACAAGAAATATGATTGGTGGCACTAATTGGCTAGTGGGCCTGGCCCACAGGCGGGCAGGCAGGAGGAAAGTGCAATTCAATGGCACGAGCAAACTGATGATTCACAATCTAACCATTTTAATTGTAAATATTGACAATACTGTTACAACAAATATGATTGGTGTAACTAGTTGGCAAGTCGGCCTGGCACACAGGCTGGCAGGCAGGAGAAAACTGCAATTCAATGGCACTAGGAGACTGAAGATTCACAGTCAAAAAATTATGATTTAAAAAGTTTTCAATACTGTTACAAGAAATATGATTGGTGGCACTATTGGCTAGTGGGCCTGGCACACACGCTGGCAGGCAGGAGGAAACTGCAATTCAATGGCACTAGCAAACTGGTGATTCACAATCTAAGAATTTTTTATTTTAAATATTAACAATACTGTTACAACAATTATGATTGTTGTAACTAGTTGGTAAGTCGGCCTTGCACACAGGCTGGCAGGCAGGAGGAAACTGCAATTCAATGGCACTAGGAGACTGAAGATTCACAGTCAAAAAAGTTATGATTTACAATTTTTTCAATACTGTTACAAGAAATATGATAGGTGGCACTAATTGGCTAGTGGGCCTGGCACACAGGCTGGCAGGCAGGAGGAAAGTGCAATTCAATGGCACGAGCAAACTGATGATTCACAATCTAACAATTTTTAATTTTAAATATTAACAATACTGTTACAACAATTATGATTGGTGTAACTAGTTGGCAAGTCAGCCTGGCACACAGGCTGGCAGGCAGGAGGAAACTGCAATTCAATGGCACTAGGAGACTGAAGATTCGCAGTCAAAAAAATGATGATTTACAATTTTTTAAATACTGTTACAAGAAATATGATTGGTAGCACTAATTGGCTAGTGGGCCCGGCACACAGGCTGGCAGGCAGGAGGAAAGTGCAATTCAATGGCACGAGCAAACTGATGATTCACAATCTAACTATTTTTAATTGTAAATATTGACAATACTGTTACAACAATTATGATTGGTGTAACTAGTTGGCAAGTCGGCCTGGCACACAGGCTGGCAGGCAGGAGGAAACTGCAATTCAATGGCACTAGGAGACTGAAGATTCACAGTCAAAAAAATTATGATTTAAAATGTTTTCAATACTGTTACAAGAAATATGATTGGTGGCACTATTGGCTAGTGGGCCTGGCACACACACTGGCAGGCAGGAGGAAACTGCAATTCAATGGCACTAGCAAACTGGTGATTCACAATCTAAGAATTTTTTATTGTAAATTTTAACAATAATGTTACAACAAATATGATTGGTGTAACTAGTTGGCAAGTCGGCCTGGCACACAGGCTGGCAAGCAGGAGGAAACTGCAATTCAATGGCACTAGGAGACTGAAGATTCACAGTCCAAAAAGTTATGATTTAAAAAAATTAAATACAGTTGCAAGAAATATGATTGTTGGCACTAGTTGGCTAGTGGGCCTGGCACACACGCTGGCAGGCAGGAGGAAACTGCAATTCAATTGCACAAGCAAACTGATGATTCACAATCTAACAATTTTTTATTTTAAATATTAACAATACTGTTGCAACAAATATGATTGGTGTAACTAGTTGGCAAGTGGGCCTGGCACACAGGCTGGCAGGCAGGAGGAAACTATGGCACTAGTAGACTGCAGATTCACAGTCAAAAAAGTGATGATTTACAATTTTTTAAATACTGTTACAAGAAATATGATAGGTGGCACTAATTGGCTAATGGGCCTGGCACACAGGCTGGCAGGCAAGAGGAAAGTGCAATTCAATGGCACGAGCAAACTGATGATTCACAATCTAACAATTTTTTATTTTAAATATTAACAATACTGTTACAACAACTATGATTGGTGTAACTAGTTGGTAAGTCGGCCTGGTACACAGGCTGGCAGGCAGGAGGAAACTGCAATTCAATGGCACTAGGAGACTGAAGATTCACAGTCAAAAAAGTTATGATTTACAATTGTTTCAATACTGTTACAAGAAATATGATAGGTGGCACTAATTGGCTAGTGGGCCTGGCACACAGGCTGGCAGGCAGGAGGAAAGTGCAATTCAATGGCACGAACAAACTGATGATTCACAATCTAACAATTTTTAATTTTAAATATTAACAATACTGTTACAACAATTATGATTGGTGTAACTAGTTGGCAAGTCAGTCTGGCACACAGGCTGGCAGGCAGGAGGAAACTGCAATTCAATGGCTCTAGGAGACTGAAGATTCGCAGTCAAAAAAGTGATGATTTACAATTTTTTAAATACTGTTACAAGAAATATGATTGGTGGCACTAATTGGCTAGTGGGCCTGGCACACAGGCTGGCAGGCAGGAGGAAAGTGCAATTCAATGGCACGAGCAAACTGATGATTCACAATCTAACCATTTTTAATTGTAAATATTGACAATACTGTTACAACAAAAATGATTGGTGTAACTAGTTGGCAAGTCGGCCTGGCACACAGGCTGGCAGGCAGGAGGAAACTGCAATTCAATGGCACTAGGAGACTGAAGATTCACAGTCAAAAAAATTATGATTTAAAATGTTTTCAATACTGTTACAAGAAATATGATTGGTGGCACTATTGGCTAGTGGGCCTGGCACACACGCTGGCAGGCAGGAGGAAACTGCAATTCAATGGCACGAGCAAACTGGTGATTCACAATCTAAGAATTTTTTATTTTAAATATTAACAATACTGTTACAACAATTATGATTGTTGTAACTAGTTGGTAAGTCGGCCTGGCACACAGGCTGGCAGGCAGGAGGAAACTGCAATTCAATGGCACTAGGAGACTGAAGATTCACAGTCAAAAAAGTTATGATTTACAATTTTTTCAATACTGTTACAAGAAACATGATAGGTGGCACTAATTGGCTAGTGGGCCTGGCACACAGGCTGGCAGGCAGGAGGAAAGTGCAATTCAATGGCACAAGCAAACTGATGATTCACAATCTAACAATTTTTAATTTTAAATATTAACAATACTGTTACAACAATTATGATTGGTGTAACTAGTTGGCAAGTCTGCCTGGCACACAGGCTGGCAGGCAGGAGGAAACTGCAATTCAATGGCACTAGGAGACTGAAGATTCGCAGTCAAAAAAGTGATGATTTACAATTTTTTAAATACTGTTACAAGAAATATGATTGGTGGCACTAATTGGCTAGTGGGCCTGGCACACAGGCTGGCAGGCAGGAGGAAAGTGCAATTCAATGGCACGAGCAAACTGATGATTCACAATCTAACCATTTTTAATTGTAAATATTGACAATACTGTTACAACAAATATGATTGGTGTAACTATTTGGCAAGTCGGCCTGGCACACAGGCTGGCAGGCAGGAGGAAACTGCAATTCAATGGCACTAGGAGACTGAAGATTCACAGTCAAAAAAATTATGATTTAAAATGTTTTCAATACTGTTACAAGAAATATGATTGGTGGCACTATTGGCTAGTGGGCCTGGCACACACGCTGGCAGGCAGGAGGAAACTGCAATTCAATGGCACTAGCAAACTGATGATTCACAATCTAACAATTTTTTATTTTAAATATTAACAATACTGTTGCAACAAATATGATTGGTGTAACTAGTTGGCAAGTGGGCCTGGCACACAGGCTGGCAGGCAGGAGGAAACTGCAATTCAATGGCACTAGGAGACTGCAGATTCACAGTCAAAAAAGTGATGATTTACAATTTTTTAAATACTGTTACAAGAAATATGATAGGTGGCACTAATTGGCTAATGGGCCTGGCACACAGGCTGGCAGGCAAGAGGAAAGTGCAATTCAATGGCACGAGCAAACTGATGATTCACAATCTAACAATTTTTAATTTTAAATATTAACAATACTGTTACAACAACTATGATTGGTGTAACTAGTTGGTAAGTCGGCCTGGCACACAGGCTGGCAGGCAGGAGGAAACTGCAATTCAATGGCACTAGGACACTGAAGATTCACAGTCAAAAAAGTTATGATTTACAATTTTTTCAATACTGTTACAAGAAATATGATAGGTGGCACTAATTGGCTAGTGGGCCTGGCACACAGGCTGGCAGGCAGGAGGAAAGTGCAATTCAATGGCACAAGCAAACTGATGATTCACAATCTAACAATTTTTAATTTTAAATATTAACAATACTGTTACAACAATTATGATTGGTGTAACTAGTTGGCAAGTCAGCCTGGCACACAGGCTGGCAGGCAGGAGGAAACTGCAATTCAATGGCACTAGGAGACTGAAGATTCGCAGTCAAAAAAGTGATGATTTACAATTTTTTAAATACTATTACAAGAAATATGATTGGTGGCACTAATTGGCTAGTGGGCCTGGCCCACAGGCGGGCAGGCAGGAGGAAAGTGCAATTCAATGGCACGAGCAAACTGATGATTCACAATCTAACCATTTTAATTGTAAATATTGACAATACTGTTACAACAAATATGATTGGTGTAACTAGTTGGCAAGTCGGCCTGGCACACAGGCTGGCAGGCAGGAGAAAACTGCAATTCAATGGCACTAGGAGACTGAAGATTCACAGTCAAAAAATTATGATTTAAAAAGTTTTCAATACTGTTACAAGAAATATGATTGGTGGCACTATTGGCTAGTGGGCCTGGCACACACGCTGGCAGGCAGGAGGAAACTGCAATTCAATGGCACTAGCAAACTGGTGATTCACAATCTAAGAATTTTTTATTTTAAATATTAACAATACTGTTACACCAATCATAATTGTTGTAACTAGTTGGTAAGTCGGCCTTGCACACAGGCTGGCAGGCAGGAGGAAACTGCAATTCAATGGCACTAGGAGACTGAAGATTCACAGTCAAAAAAGTTATGATTTACAATTTTTTCAATACTGTTACAAGAAATATGATAGGTGGCACTAATTGGCTAGTGGGCCTGGCACACAGGCTGGCAGGCAGGAGGAAAGTGCAATTCAATGGCACGAGCAAACTGATGATTCACAATCTAACAATTTTTAATTTTAAATATTAACAATACTGTTACAACAATTATGATTGGTGTAACTAGTTGGCAAGTCAGCCTGGCACACAGGCTGGCAGGCAGGAGGAAACTGCAATTCAATGGCACTAGGAGACTGAAGATTCGCAGTCAAAAAAATGATGATTTACAATTTTTTAAATACTGTTACAAGAAATATGATTGGTAGCACTAATTGGCTAGTGGGCCCGGCCCACAGGCTGGCAGGCAGGAGGAAAGTGCAATTCAATGGCACGAGCAAACTGATGATTCACAATCTAACTATTTTTAATTGTAAATATTGACAATACTGTTACAACAAATATGATTGGTGTAACTAGTTGGCAAGTCGGCCTGGCACACAGGCTGGCAGGCAGGAGGAAACTGCAATTCAATGGCACTAGGAGACTGAAGATTCACAGTCAAAAAAATTATGATTTAAAATGTTTTCAATACTGTTACAAGAAATATGATTGGTGGCACTATTGGCTAGTGGGCCTGGCACACACGCTGGCAGGCAGGAGGAAACTGCAATTCAATGGCACTAGCAAACTGGTGATTCACAATCTAAGAATTTTTTATTTTAAATATTAACAATATTGTTACAACAATTATGATTGTTGTAACTAGTTGGTAAGTGGGCCTGGCACAGAGGCTGGCAGGCAGAAGGAAACTGCAATTCAATGGCACTAGAAGACTGCAGATTCACAGTTAAAAAAGTTATGATTTACAATTTTTTCAATACTGTTACAAGAAATATGATAGGTGGCACTAATTGGCTAGTGGGCCTAGCACACAGGCTGGCAGGCAGTAGGAAAGTGCAATTCAATGGCATGAGCAAACTGATGATTCACAATCTAACAATTTTAAATTTAAATTATATAAAATACTGTTACAACAATTATGATTAGTGTAACTAGTTGGCAAGTCAGCCTGGCACACAGTCTGGCAGGCAGGAGGAAACTGCAATTCAATGGCACTAGGAGACTGAAGATTCACAGTCCAAAAAATTATGATTTAAATTTTTTTTTCAATACAGTTGCAAGAAATATGATTTTTGGCACTAGATGGCTAGTGGGCTTGGCACACACTCTGGCAGGCAGGAGGAAACTGCAATTCAATGGCACAAGCAAACTGATGATTCACAATCTAACAATTTTTTATTTTAAATATTAACAATACTGTTACAACAAATATGATTGGTGTAACTAGTTGGCAAGTCGGCCTGGCACACAGGCTGGCAGGCAGGAGGAAACTGCAATTCAATGGCACTAGGAGACTGAAGATTCACAGTCAAAAAAGTGATGATTTAAAAAATGTTCAATACTGTTACAAGAAATATGATTGGTGGCACTAATTGGCTAATGGGCCTGGCACACAGGCAGGCAGGCAGGAGGAAAGTGCAATTCAATGGCACAAGCAAACTGATGTTTCACAATCTAACAATTTTTAAATTTAAATATTAACAATACTGTTACAACAACTATGATTGGTGTAACTAGTTGGCAAGTGGGCCTGGCACAAAGGCTGGCAGGCAGGATGAAACTGCAATTCAATGGCACTAGGAGACTGAAGATTCACAGTCAAAAAAATTATGATTTAAAAAAATTTCTATACTGTTACAAGAAATATGATTGGTGGCACTAGTGGCTAGTGGGCCTGGCACACACGCTGGCAGGCAGGGGAAAACTGAAATTCAATGGCACGAGCAAACTGATGATTCACAATCTAACAATTTTTAATTTTAAATATTAACAATACTGCTAAAACAAATATGATTGGTATAACTAGTTGGCAAGTGGGCCTGGCACACAGGCTGGCAGGCAGGAGGAAACTGCAATTCAATGGCACTAGGAGACTGAAGATTCACAGTCAAAAAAGTTATGATTTACAATTTTTTCAATACTGTTACAAGAAATATGATAGGTGGCACTAATTGGCTAGTGGGCCTGGCACACAGGCTGGCAGGCAGGAGGAAAGTGCAATTCAATGGCACAAGCAAACTGATGATTCACAATCTAAATTTTTTTAATTATAAATATTAACAATACTGTTACAACAATTATGATTGGTGTAACTAGTTGGCAAGTCGGCCTGGCACACAGGCTGGCAGGCAGGAGGAACCTGCAATTCAATGGCACTAGGAGACTTAAGATTCGCAGTCAAATAAGTGATGATTTACAATTTTTTAAATACTGTTACAAGAAATATGATTGGTGGCACTAATTGGCTAGTGGGTCTGGCACACAGGCTGTCAGGCAGGAGGAAAGTGCAATTCAATGGCACGAGCAAACTGATGATTCACAATCTAACAATTTTTAATTTTAAATATTAACAATACTGTTACAACAACTATGATTGGTGTAACTAGTTGGCAAGTGGGCCTGGCACACAGGCTGGCACTAGTGGTGGCAGGCTGGCCTGTGAACTAATATTAAATAACACTCAAAGAGTGATGTAAAAGTTTTTTTTTACAACATTTAATGTTATGTTACAAGAGATAGGAGTGGTGGACTGGCACTGAGGATGGAAGTAGGCACAGTATATGCTGGCAGCCTGACACACTAATGGCAGCCTGGCAACTAAAATTTAATATATGGAAAAAAGGCCTCTGCGCTGCGAGTATTTACACAAAGCAGCTAAAAATAAATATAAGGAATCCCCAACTCCGTAAAAAAAAATAATATGAACTAGAGTAACCACACTGACTACAAATGTAGCCAAGTGATAAATTATTTAGTTGCGCTATCCAAAGATAGCTTGATGTGTGTAGTATACTAATAGCTGAAAGATCCTTAGGCCTAGATTTAGAGTTTTGTCGGTAACGACCCGCGTAGCTAACGCTGGCTTTTTTCTGGCCGCACCTTTTAAATACCTCTAGTATTGAGAGTTCACAGAATGGCTACGTTAGGCTCCAAAAAGGGAGCGTACAGGCATATTTAACGCCACTGCAACTCTCGATACCAGAGTTGCTTACGGACGCGGCCAGCTTCAAAAACGTGCTCGTGCACGATTCCACCATAGAAAACAATGGGGCTGTTTGAGCTGAAAAAAAACCTAACACCTGCAAAAAAGCCGCGTTTAGCTCCTAACGCAGCCCCAATGTTACCTATGGGGAAACACTTCCTACGTCTGCACCTAACACTCTAATATGTACCCCGAGTCTAAACACCCCTAACCTTACACTTATTAACCCCTATTCTGCCGCCCCAACTATCGCTGACCCCTGCATATTATTATTAACCCCTAATCTGCCGCTCTGTAAACCGCCGCTACTTACATTATCCCTATGTACCCCTAATCTGCTGCCCCTAACACCGCCGAACCCTATATTATATTTATTAACCCCTAATCTGCCCCCCACAACGTCGCCTCCACCTAACTACACTTATTAACCCCTAATCTGCCGAGCGGACCGCACCGCTATTATAATAAAGTTATTAACCCCTAATCCGCCTCACTAACCCTATAATAAATAGTATTAACCCCTAATCTGCCCTCCCTAACATCGCCGACACCTATCTTCAAACATTAACCCCTAATCTGCCGACTGGAGCTCACCGCTATTCTAATAAATGTATTAACCCCTAAAGCTAAGTCTAACCCTAACACTAACACCCCCCTAAGTTAAATATAATTTACATCTAACGAAATTAATTAACTCTTATTAAATAAATTATTCCTATTTAAATCTAAATACTTACCTGTAAAATAAACCCTAATATAGCTACAACATAAATTATAATTATATTATAGCTATTTTAGGATTAATATTTATTTTACAGGCAACTTCGTATTTATTTTAACCAGGTACAATAGCTATTAAATAGTTAAGAACTATTTAATAGCTAAAATAGTTAAAATAATTACAAAATTACCTGTAAAATAAATCCTAACCTAAGTTACAATTAAACCTAACACTACACTATCAATAAATTATTTAAATACAATATCTACAAATAAATACAATGAAATAAACTAACTAAAGTACAAAAAATAAAAAAGAACTAAGTTACAAAAAATAAAAAAATATTTACAAACATTAGAAAAATATTACAACAATTTTAAACTAATTACACCTACTCTAAGCCCCCTAATAAAATAACAAACATAACAATCGGAAATTAAGGTAGGAATATTCTGATTGGCTGATGGAATCAGCCAATCAGAATCAAGTTCAATCTGATTGGCTGATCCAATCAGCCAATCAGATTGAGCTCGCATTCTATTGGCTGTTCCGATCAGCCAATAGAATGCGAGCTCAATCTGATTGGATCAGCCAATCGGATTGAACTTGATTCTGATTGGCTGATTCCATCAGCCAATCAGAATATTCCTACCTTAATTCCGATTGGCTGATAGAATCCTATCAGCCAATCGGAATTCGAGGGACACCATCTTGGATGACGTCATTTAAAGGAACCGTCATTCGTCGTCTAGTCGTCGGTTGAAGAGGATGTTCCGCTTCGGCTTGGAAGAAGATGGTTCCGCTCCGCTCCAGAAGAAAGAAGATTGAAGATGCGGCTTGATAGAAGACTTCATCCCGATGATGGACTTCCGACTTCAGCCCGATGATGGATTTCTTCAGCCGCCGCTTGGATCCAGACTTCAGCCCGAGGATGGACGTCACTCTTCAGCCCCCCGCTTGGGCTTGGATCAACACTTCCGAGGACCGATCTGTGAACCTAGTATGGTGAAGATAAGGTAGGAAGATCTTCAGGGGCTTAGTGTTAGGTTTATTTAAGGGGGGTTTGGGTTATATTAGGGGTATGTGGGTGGTGGGTTGTAATGTTGGGGGGGGGTATTGTATGTTTTTTTTTTACAGGCAAAAGAGTTGAATTTCTTGGGGCATGCCCCGCAAAGGGCCCTGTTCAGGGCTGGTAAGGTAAAAGAGCTTTGAACTTTTTTAATTTAGAATAGGGTAGGGCATTTTTTATTTTGGGGGGCTTTGTTATTTTATTAGGGGGCTTAGAGTAGGTGTAATTAGTTTAAAATTGTTGTAATATTTTTCTAATGTTTGTAAATATTTTTTTATTTTTTGTAACTTAGTTCTTTTTTATTTTTTGTACTTTAGTTAGTTTATTTCATTGTAGTTATTTGTAGATATTTTATTTAAATAATTTATTGATAGTGTAGTGTTAGGTTTAATTGTAGATAATTGTAGGTATTGTATTTAATTAATTTATTGATAGTGTAGTGTTAGGTTTAATTGTAGATGATTGTAGGTAGTTTATTTAATTAATTTATTGATAGTGTAGTGTTAGGTTTAATTGTAACTTAGGTTAGGATTTATTTTACAGGTAATTTTGTAATTATTTTAACTATTTTAGCTATTAAATAGTTATTAACTATTTAATAGCTATTGTACCTGGTTAAAATAAATACAAAGTTACCTGTAAAATAAATATAAATCCTAAAATAGCTATAATATAATTATAATTTATGTTGTAGCTATATTAGGGTTTATTTTACAGGTAAGTATTTAGCTTTAAATAGGAATAATTTATTTAATAAGAGTTAATTTATTTCGTTAGAATAAAATTATATTTAATTTAGGGGGGTGTTAGGGTTAGGGTTAAAATTAGCTTTAGGGGTTAAAAATTTTATTAGAGTAGCGGTGAGCTCCGATCGGCAGATTAGGGGTTAATACTTGAAGTTAGGTGTCGGCGATGTTAGGGAGGGCAGATTAGGGGTTAATACTATTTATTATAGGGTTATTGAGGCGGGAGTGAGGCGGATTAGGGGTTAATAACTTTATTATAGTAGCGGTGAGATCCGCTCGGCAGATTATGGGTTAATAAGTGTAGGCAGGTGGAGGCGACGTTGAGGGGGGCAGGTTAGGGGTTAATAAATATAATATAGGGGTCGGCGATGTTAGGGGCAGCAGATTAGGGGTACATAAGGATAACGTAAGTAGCGGCGCTTTGCGGTCGGCAGATTAGGGGTTAATTATTGTAGGTAGCTGGTGGCGACGTTGTGGGGGGCAGGTTAGGGGTTAATAAATATAATATAGGGGTCGGCGGTGTTAGGGGCAGCAGATTAGGGGTACATAAGTATAACGTAGGTGGCGGTCGGCAGATTAGGGGTTAAAAAAATGTAATCGAGTGGCGGCGATGTGGGGGGACCTCGGTTTAGGGGTACATAGGTAGTTTATGGGTTTTAGTGTACTTTAGAGCACAGTAGTTAAGAGCTTTATGAACCAGCGTTAGCCCAGAAAGCTCTTAACTACTGACTTTTTTCTGCGGCTGGAGTTTTGTCGTTAGATTTCTAACGCTCACTTCAGACACGACTCAGGCAAAATACATTAAAACATTAAAACATAGAGACAAAACCAATGAAATTGTTTTAGTAAAACAATATAGCTCCAATGGAAGATGGTATATTATGGCATATGAGGCAAGCCGTATTAGTGAAGCAGAAGACAAGCGTGTTTAACAAACACAAGCGATGTTAGCAAGGTTAGCGATTTCCTATTTTTCAAAGGTTGCAGAGTTGGCAAAACTGCAGAGTGGAGGCGAGAAGAAAGGACAAGAAAGATCCTTTTACAAACACAAAACAAGTTCAATTTGGCAAGGTGTTTACTAATACTTACACCGGAAGCCAAATGGTGATCCCCTTGCGTTTGTTTTCAGTCCGGGCGGCAACTTCTGAGCAATCCTATGCTTTCCTGGAGAAATCCAATCACACAGCTCAGGAAGATGTTGCGGCAATCAGTTCAATGGGGCTACGGAAGCCCAAGTGGTCCAGTAAAAGAGTAACGCATTTCGGCTGTACGCAGCCTTTCTCAAACTCAATACTGCTGTGAATGGGATGATGGTATTTATTTGCTCATCTTAAAGCGATATTTGCACCCATTTTTTCTAGTTCACCAAAGTGTATACACAATGTCCAACATATAGTAGAAGTCCATATTGCAAACTATAAAGTTGTATTTTGCAATTTGAAATGACGCTTAATAAATAATAAAAACACTCGCAGCAAGTCATATATAAAGAGCACATATGTTAAAAAAAATATATTTTAAAAAAGGCAATATGTTAAAAAGGACAATATGTTAAAACACATCAAATATATACACACATGAATCCATACGTGCACATATACACAACCCTCAAATATACACTTATCACAATTTTATACTCCTCAGATTTGGATATTAAATTGAGATACCTCTTTAATATTTAATTAACTTAGTTTAAGTTTAAAATTAAGTTCAAATTAGAGAAAACATCAACTAAAATTTAGCTATTTAGAGATCAATATTTTAAATAACAATTCAAGTCCAATTCTAAATTTAGATTTATGATTGGTGTAACTAGTTGGCAAGTCGGCCTGGCACACAGGCTGGCAGGCAGGAGGAACCTGCAATTCAATGGCACTAGGAGACTGAAGATTCGCAGTCAAATAAGTGATGATTTACAATTTTTTAAATACTGTTACAAGAAATATGATTGGTGGCACTAATTGGCTGGTGGGCCTGGCACACAGGCTGGCAGGCAGGAGGAAAGTGCAATTCAATGGCACGAGCAAACTGATGATTCACAATCTAACAATTTTTAATTTTAAATATTAACAATACTGTTACAACAACTATGATTGGTGTAACTAGTTGGCAAGTGGGCCTGGCACACAGGCTGGCACTAGTGGTGGCAGGCTGGCCTGTGAACTAATATTAAATAACACTCGAAGAGTGGGACTTCCGGTGGGCGGCGCACCAAGATGGCTGCAAAGTGCTGAAGCTCCGTTACATCTTATGCTTAGAAACTTGCTTACAGCCAAGACTTACTGCCATCCATATCTCCCTTGACTCTTTGCTGAGTCCGGGAACCAAAGTGGATAGAGAGTTTGCCACCTTCTCTCCCCCGGAAAGTGCATTAACAGTTTTTCTCACAACACGGCAAAGGTGTCAATAGCTTGTTTTTTTACCTTCAAAGATGGCTACTAACCTTATTGTTAAAGAACTCATGACAGTGTTCCTACCTCGCTTGGATACCCTGATATCTTCCTGCCTGACTCTTCATGAAGAGATACGGTCACTCCATCGACCAGCCTTGCTGCCGGCATCCATTTGTGACCCTAGCAATTCTATCCTTGAGGCTCCAGGACCTCCATTGCGGGTTTGTACCTCAGACACCACACGGCAGTACGAGCCGCACTTTGACCCACGTTTTTATGCTACCCCCGCTTCTTATTGTGGATCTTCAATGCCCGCCTTACAAGATTGCGACGTCTGCTGTGGTGCACAGCAAATACTGCAGACCTTCTCTGTAACAGACCAGCGGCTTCCTTACCTTAAAGACGCCGCAGCACATGAGGCATGCGGGACTCCCTGGCAGTCAGGACTTCTGCTGGATATGTATCATCGGCGCAGGCAGCAATCCTTTGACCCGCATCTATCCCCATCACCTAAAAGCATTCTACCAATGTTCCACTTGTGGAAGCTGAAACCCACCCGGCCTGAATATCTCAAGCTGCAAACGGCATCCACCGGACACAGTAGCCGTAACAGGTCTCAGTTGTGGCGCAGCTCGAATGTGAGGGGCAGGCAACTTGCTTTGGTTCTCTTGTGGACTGACAATATGGGACTCGCGGAGAGGAAACGGCAGGGAACGGACTTACAGGTTCAGTGCCGTCCCCACAACAATCATCACGGGAAGAAGCAGGGGAAAACCCGGTTAGCTGAGGGTATTGGCTGAACTGCATTCCTTTCATTACTTCACAAGAGACCGGCCACCTCTTGGTCGCAAGATATGTGAGACAACTTTGAAAGGAACCCTATGACTAGCGTTAGCCTCTGCTGCCTTAGTGGCTATATAATGTGTCTTTTATTAATGTCATTTCACTTTCTACATGGTTTTATTTATACCTAGTTATTCCTGTTCACCTACACTTATTCTCCCTCATGAAGTATTCTCATTTTTTTTTCTTATCTTTGGCACTGGGTACTATATTCATGTGGATATTGCATTAGACATTGTGAATAGTTATCAGTCTAAAACTAGATTCCCTCATTTCACTACCCAAAGGAAGCCTATACCCGAGAGCAGAGGAGAAAACACTAAAATCCACTTTTGTTAGGTAGGTTGTTAGGACTTAGTAAGGTTTTTTAATTTTTATTTTTTACAGTGCTTGTTTACATAGGGCAACAACCCACTTAGATGTGGTGTGGTTTGTTATTTTTACTCTTGAAACTCACACTGTATATTGTCTCAGGACAATAACCTAGTACTTCATATAAGCCATACTTTTAGACTGTACACTGCAGGGGACTTATATAGAACACCACTTCCCTTAGAGAGCTACCAAATGCTTAGCCAACTGAATTGAAAATAACTCTCACTTAACCCCTAATGGATGCCTGTGTGAGATAACAATATAAACATTGTTGAGTATCTATACCTGAGGGTACAAATTTAATACATATTTATAAAAAGTATGCACATATCTCTCTACTACTGATATTTATTCAGTATCACACATGAAGACTTCAACATGATGTTACTGTATGTATTTTCACTAATATGTAACATGTGGCTAACACAACACAACTAGTGAATCTCTAATGAGACCTCAGGTCTTTTACCCTATCTCAGCGATATTAAGCTATTTCATGTATTTTTTATATAATCCAATTGCCTGGAAGGATGGGTTCACTATGACTCTACAGATTTCTACAAAGGTTGTTTACTTGAACAATGACTAGCAGCCTAAGCCCAAGTGTGAGCGGTTACTTTTGTTTAGTTAGTGTAATTAAATTGAAAAGTTTTTTGTTTTTTTTAATACGTGTAGGGGTTGGATAAACTCTCTATCCTGATCAGCACACTTTGATACTCAGACTTATGTTAGGTTTGATCATTTTCATTGCAAGAATAATGGAACTGTGCTTTACTACTGCTGTACCTTCTTTAGTACAATTGTTGGTGTTTTGTGTTAGACCTTAGCTGTGGCCCTGTCGGTCATATATATTGTTTATTTTATTTTTTTGTTTATTTTTTTCCTCTCTCCCCTCCTTTTATTTCCCTTTTTTTCCTCTGTTTTGTTGTACCGCCCTGCATACAAAGGGAGAAATTTTGTTCCACACCATAGCTTTAATAATCCTCTGCAAATAATATAAATTGATAGGTTACTGGAATCTCTAAACATCCCCAGGGCAGTATACATTATCTACCACAGAAACTGACATGAAAGAGTACTTTCTCTCACCCTTCAAGTCCCACTACCTTGGTGTTGGCCATGGCAAAAGAAAGTACACATTTTGGGGGGCGACTAGTAACAATTGGAGAGCTGAACTGTATAAACTACATATACCATATCATACACAGATTGCTATGTCAAAAAAGTATTCACATTTTTGTGCCTCTATAGCCCTGGTGTTCATTCACTTCTAGGTCTTTTTGGAGTATTTGAAAAACGTATTTTTTATAGCTATAGTCTAAATTATATACCCATAACTATGCCCACTGTTGAGAATCTATAGTAGTACTCTGGTAACCCCTACTGATATCTATAAAATGAAGAGGTAAAAGCTATGCTAGAATTATTCTGCTAACAGATGGTTACAATCTCTCTATATTTTTTAAGTATTTAACTGCTAGAAAGAACCTTACACTTTGAATCAATTGAAATTCTCTACCACACTTTTATTGCCATACTATGAGGCTAGTCAACAAGATGTGGGTTTGGTTGTTCTTTTATTCATGTATTTGTTTTATTTTGGTTTATTTGTTTGTGTGTATGTTTAATGGAAAATTAAGGAGCTCAGGAGACTTTAACATGGGATGTCTTAATATTTTAATTTTCTTTTTTGCTACAATCATTATCCTTACTCATAAAGTACTTATAGCTATACATTGATAAAAGTACGTCCCATAATTATGCAAATATTGCCTTAAATGGAACTATATATGACTACTATGTTTTAATACACTGTACAGGTAAGGGATCTACTGTTTTATATGTCGCAATAAATCTTGTGTAATGTTATCTGCTTACCAAAATGTAAATTTGATTTAACTACTGTTTTATACTCTGCATCAACTATTTTGTGGCAATATTGGCTTCTGTCTTGTACCTGAGTTCCTTGAATAAAAAGAATTAAAAAAAAAAAATAACACTCGAAGAGTGATGTAAAAGTTTTTTTTTTACAACATTTAATGTTATGTTACAACAGATAGGAGTGGTGGACTGGCACTGAGGATGGAAGTAGGCACAGTATATGCTGGCAGCCTGACACACAGGCTGGCACTAATGGCAGCCTGGCAACTAAAATTTAATAACACTAGAAGAGGACTGATGTTAAAAAAAATTTACATAAAATTTACACTAATGTTGTTACACCAGATATAAGTGGTGGAAAAAATAAATTAATCTGTGTAACACTATATGATGTGGGCCAGAAACACACAGGCCTGATGGAAAAAGAAATTAAATTACACTAGCAAAATTATTTAATTTTTTTTTTAACTTTAAAATAATGTAAAGCAGATATGAGTCGTGGCTGGTAGGTAGGGCAGCAATTTACCAAGTATGCTGGGTAAGTGAGAAACACACAGGCCTGATAGAAAATTAAATTAGATTATACTAGCAAAATAATTTAAAAGTTTTTCTTTTAAATTTAAATTAATGTTAAGCAGATATGAGCGGTGGAACTGGCTGGCTGCTACGTAGGGCAGCAATTAACAACAGCATGCTCTGTAAGTCAGATACACACAGGCCTTATAGAAAATAAATTTAGATTACACTAGCAAAATGATTTAAAGATTTTTTTTTTTAATTTAAAGAAAAAGGTTAAGCACATATGAGTCGTGGCTGATAGCCTTGGAAGGGCAGCAATTAAAAACAGTATGCTCTGTAAGTCAGATACACAGGCCTGAGAGAAAATAAAATTAGATTACACTAGCAAAATTATTTAAAGTTTTTTTGGGGGGGAATTTAAAAAAAGGTTAAACACATATGAGTCGTGGCTGATAGACTAGGGAGGGCAGCAATTAAACACAGTATGCTCTGTAAGTCAGCAACACACACAGGCCTGATAGAAAATGAAATTAGATTACACTAGCAAAATTATTTAAAAGTTTTTTTTTTAAATTTAAAATAAGGTTAAGCAGATATGAGTGGTGGCTGGAACAGAGCAATTAACCAAAAAACTGAAAAAAACTGAAGTATATGCTGTGTGAGCCTGAGAGACACAGGCCTGATAGAAAATGAAAATAAATTACACTAGCAAAATAATTTCAAATTTTTGTTGGTTAAACTTAAACTAATGTTGTTAGGCAGATATCAGTGGTGCCACTAATCACAGCATATGCTGTGAGCCTCACACACAGGCTGAAAGCCAGGCAAATGAAAATAAAAACTGAAGTTATAGCCCTAAAAAGGACTTTTTGGGGTGCTGTCCTTGCAGCAGAGATGAGAAGAGTCCTTCAGGACTGTAGTTGACACTAAATACACTAGCCTAGCTATCTATTTCTCTATAATATCAGCAGAAGCAACACAAAAGGTCCTCTCTCTAACAAAGCAAAATCGTTATGAGTCTAAAATGGCTGCTGCCAACAAACTGGGAGGGTTTGTGAGGGAGTGTCTGATGCTGATTGGCTCTAATGTGTCAGAAGGCTGTGACATACAGGGTCAAAGTTTCCTCAATGATGACACATAGGGGGCGGATCAAACATCGCATATGTTCGCCCACAGCGGCAAACGCGAACAAGCTATGTTCGCCGGGAACTGTTCTCCGGTGAACAGTTTGCGACATCACTACTCTTAACACATGAGAGCATTTTTGTGGTTATTACCAATTGGAAATTTGGGCTGTGCTGTGGCCATGCTAACAAATTTAGGGCCAGATAATGGGGGGGGGGGAAACAGTTACGCTCAAGAGATAAGGGGTTTATCGCGGGTGTATGCGTGCGTCAAGTTTATTGCTTGTATTACAAGTTGAAAGTAAACACGATCCCTTGAGCACAATTGAAGTTAAATTGCGTCCAGATAGCATGGCATCAGAGCTGATGTTAACTGTTTTGAAAAACAAAAAGTGTCACAAACTATAAAAAAATGCATTACAAAGTACATAATAACACTATCTAATCAAAATTACTTTTAAAAAAATGCACAAAAAAGTTATAAGAGCTCAAAGATATAAGGTCTCAGGTGTTAGGGGAAAAAAAGGACTGCAAAGGGCTTTAACCTTGAGATACATAGATATTGTAACGTATTTCCCTTTAAGATGCATGAACTACCTTCCATCATGTGCTATTTAAGGCCTGTATACGATATATGCAATGCTTGGTATTGAAGTAATTGGACTCTTTACTCAGCTCTGCTTGGATTGTGATCCAAGTCCTTTTGGATTGTCTAAAGGTTGTGTCCGTTCACCCATATTCAGCTGTACAGAACTTCCTCTCCTTCCAACCTGAAGTTGGAGCGTCATCAACCGGAGACCTAACCGGCAAACACGCTGTGTTCACTTTCATCACCCCACAGACCTCGCCAGGTGCCGGATCCTCAGCGCTGCACGCTTCCTGTGTGTCTCTCTCCACGCTACTGACAGGCTTCCTCCGCCTACTTCCATATCACTTGGATCTGCACTATACTCACCTGACATCTGCATCCTGCTCTTCCGAGATCAATATACCACTAGTGGTAAGACCATCTATAACAAGTTCCTCTTAATTACTTGTCTTGATCTGTATTTATTGCTATATGATATCATAAGTGTAACAATTAATACTTAAGCTGCAGTGTATATACTTTTAAGGAAAATTAATTTTTACTTGCAATATATCTAACATATCTCTACCATGCACAATGAAATGCACTTAAATTACAATTCCTTAAAAAATATCAAACTCCACTCATAAATATATCAGATTTAACTGTAAGATTGGTTTAAGCTTATATATAATTTATGAGACATATCTACTTTTACTACTTTACTGAAAGAAAAATTCATACAAACATAATCTTATATTACAGAATACCAAGCCATATTAAAAAACCTTGCTGAGATCACAGTACATACAAAATGAATCCTACCGATCTAACCAATCATGTCAGGGAATTATCTCACAAGGTAGATCAGTTATCCCAGGGAATTGCACGTAGAGAATCTTACTTTAAGAATTATAATAAAAGAAGGTTTGAGTGCCCCTACCTCTTCAGACTCAAACCCTGACCCACCTATTAGCCCCCAGACAAATTCTATGGAGACAGAAAGAATTTTCAGCAATTTTACAATGCCTGTAAAATATTTATAAATTTGAAGCCCAAAACATTCCCTAATGAACGCACAAAAGTTCTCACTATAATATCATTCCTAAGAAATAAACCACGTGCTTGGGCTGAGAGAGATGCCCCTATCCTGAATTCTGTTGATAATTTTTTTTGCGGCCATGGCTGAGTTATCCGAAGATCCTTATCGTCAGCTCACAGCAGAAAATAAATTACGCAGCCTTAAACAGAATAAAAAAATAGTAGAAGACTACATATCTGAATTTAAGATCTGACAAAAAGATACGGAATGGAATCAGATCTCTTTGAAAAACCAGTTCAGAATTGGTCTGTCCGAAGGTATCAAGGATGAACTTGCCAGGTTAGAAATCCCTGACTCTCTAGAAGCCTTGATGGCTTTAACAAAAAAAATAGATAGAAGAATCAGAGAGAGAAAGCAGGAGAGAGACAGTCATGATACACATAGTAAACAACATATCCCAAGATCCACCAATTATGTCCAGAAAAGTTCTGATGTGGCTATGGAAATAGGAATTATTAAAGGCCCTCTTTCTACTGAGGAAAAAAAATGTAGAAAAGAAAAAGGCTTATGTATGTACTGTGCATCTAAGGAGCATTCCGTTTCGGACTGTCCAACACTAAGAAAACAAAAATTGGGTAAGCATGATGAACTCAACCATGTAATTTATTTAACAAATGACCAACCTACTTACTTCACCCTTAATGTCTCTCTACAGTGGGAGCACCATCGTTATAACTGGGATGCCATTCTGGACTCTTGAGCATTTGCCTGCTATATTGACATAAATGTTGTAAAATAAAATACCCTTATATCATTAAAAAAAACTGTTTTAGTATGCCTCATTGACGGTAACCCTTTAAAAAGTGGTCCTATAAAACACCAGACCATCCCCCTATTGGTAACTACTCAAGAAGGTCATAAAGAGTTTATATCATTTGACATAATTTTTTCACCTATATTTCCTATTATTCTAGGTCTATATTGGTTAAAACTACACCAACCCGAGGTTGTCTGGTCAGAAAATAAGGTACTATTTAATTTGATATATTGTAAAACTACATGCTTACCCTCTCATCAAATATTGAATATTAATGAGCATAATATTCCAACTGAATATATTGAGTTCTCTTGTGTGTTTGATAAGAAGGAAGCTGAGGTACTACCACCTCATAGGGATTATGATTGTCCTATTAAGTTAATCTCCGGTTCAGACGTCCCATAAGGGCATTTATTTCCCATGTCAAAAAAGGAACTTGAAAAGCTAAAAGAATACATAAATGAAAATTTTAAAAAAAGGGTTTATCAGACCCTCAAACTCCCCAGCTGGGGCAGGAATGTTTTTTGTCACTAACAAAGACCAGACTATAAGACCAATAGTCGATTATCGTGAGTTAAATAAACGGACAATAAAGGATAGATATCCCTTGCCCCTTATTCCGGAGTTAATAGAACGCTTACATGGATCCTCTATTTGTACTAAGCTGGATCTAAGAGGAGCCTATAATTTAATTTGCGTAAGATCAGGAGATGAATGGCTCACCGCTTTCCGCACAAGATATGGCTTTTATGAATATACAGTGATGCCATTCAGGCTATGCAATGCCCCAGCCACATTTCAAAGATTCATAAACAATGTGTTTAGAGAGCTACTAGACACATTCGTTGTCATTCATTTGGATGACATCCTAATTTTTTCAGATAATATGACTGACCATGTGAACCATGTAAGAACTATACTCTCACATCTTCAAGCCCATCATCTATGTGTGAAGTTGGAAAAATTTATTTTTCATAGTTCTGAGATTTGGTTTCTATAACACCACAAGGTATCTACATGGAAAACACCAAGGTTCAAGCCATATTAGACTGGCCAATTGGAAGGAATAAAAGGCAAGTCCAAAGATTACTTGGGTTTGCAAATTTTTACCGAAAATGTATTAAGAATTTCCCTTATATAACAAAACCTCTTACCGAGTTAACTAAAAGTGACATACAGTTCAAATGGGGTACAGCAGCTGATGAAGCATTCAATTACCTAAATAATGCTTTCACAACTGCTCCTATATTATCCTTTCCTAACCCTCAACTATAATTCACCCTAGAAATCGACGCATCAGATCATGCTATCGTAGCTGTATTATCCCAAAGGTCGCCTTCAATGGGGTTATTACATCCAGTTGGATATTTTTCCCGTGTTCTAACTAAACCAGAACTAAACTATCACGTGGGAGAAAAAGAACTGTTGGCAATGAAATGTTCTTAAGAGAAATGGCAACACTTATTAGAGGGTACTAAAGAACTCATCTTAATTTATACTGATCACCGTAACCTCCAATATTTGAAAACGAACAGAACTTTGACTTCAAGACAAATACATTGGAGTTTATTCTTCTCCCGATTTTATTATATTGTAACCTACAGACCAGCAGATAAGAACGTCAAGGCCAACACCTTGTCTCGACTTCCGGAAATACCTATGTCACAACCTACTGAAGGTTCCTTAATCCCTATAAAAAACATTATAGGACTTCTAATACCTACCGTACAAAGGTTTAAACAAGAACGACTTGATGATACAAAAAGACAACATCAGTTGCAACAACAATCTGATGGGTTATTCTACCATTCTTCAAAACTGTATGTGCCACCCATTCTAAGACATATAATCATTTTTGCAAACCATGATTCCCAATTATCTGGACACCAAGGATTAAATAAAACTTCTGAGTTAATCAAAAGATTCTATTGGTGGCCTAACATAACCCAAGACGTAGAAAAGTACATAGAGTCATGTGAGACATGTACTGTCTGTAAAACCGAACGGAAAAAAACAATAGGTTATTTACTCTCTTTGCCTATACCAAAAAAGCATTGGGAAGACATTGCCATTAGTTTTATAGCTGAATTACCACTCTCAAATAGGAATAACACTATCATGGTAATAGTTGATTTATTCACTAAAATGGCACATTTTATTCCCTATTATAAGATTCCAACCAGTATGAAGACAGTGTCATTACTAATACAACATCTCGTTAAGCTTCATGGCATTCCTTCCACCATTACATCAGATAGAGGAAGCCAATTTACTTCCAGAGTATGGAAGCATTTAGGCAAAACCCTACAATTTGATCAAAGATTATCAACTTCTTTCCACCCACAGACAAATGGGCAAACTGAAAGAACAAATCAGTGGCTGGAGGAATACATTAGATGTTATTGTACTCAACATCAAGACAATTGGTGAACACTCTTACCTCTAGTTGAATTTGCTCATAACAACACTTTCCACTCATCCATCAGGATGACACCTTTCTTTGCAAATTATGGTTTCCACCCATCCTTCCATTTATTACCAAATGTTCAAAGTGACTGTCCAATTGTTGACGAGTTAACCAATACCTTAAAAGAAACATTTTCTCTTTTGACAATGAACATCAAAGAAGTCCAGAATCGTCAGAAGAAATATTATAATCTCAGACGGCGACAGTCTCTTTCTTATGCAATTGGTGATTTAGTCTGGCTGTCCACTAAGCATCTAAGGTTAAGTGTACTGAGCAGGAAATTTAACAGATTCTATATTGGGCCGTTTCCTATTGCACGAATTGTCAACGAGAATGCTATCACATTGAAACTTCCTGACACCTATAAGATTCACTCTACCTTTCATACATATTTACTGAAACCATACAAACAACTTCGGAATCCACATAATTCTTCTGTTGATCCCCCCCCCCATCGTTCCGGACATTGAATATGAGATTGCAGAAATCTTGGATTCCAGGCTGAGGTCCGGTACACTCCAACATCTTATACGTTGGAAAGGGTTCTTGAGCGAGGATGATTCTTGGGAACGTGCAGTAAATTTGTCGGCCCCTAGAATGACCTCCATTTTTCATAGGAGGAATCCTGATAGGCTTCGGCCATGAACCCCAGAGGGGTTCCTTGGGGAGGGAGCTCTGTAACGTATTTCCCTTTAAGAGGCGTGAACTACCTTCCATCATGCGCTATTTAAGGCCTGTATCCGATATATGAATTGCTTGGTATTGAAGTAATTGGACTATTTACTCAGCTCTGCTTGGATTGTGATCCAAGTCCTTTTGGATTGTCTAAAGGTTGTGTCCGTTCAGCCATATTCAGCTGTACAGAACTCCCTCTCCTTCCAACCTGAAGTTGGAGCGTCATCAACCCAAGACCTAACCAGCAAACACGCTGTGTTCATGTTCATCACCCCACAGACCTTGCCAGGTGCCGGATCCTCAGCGCTGCATGCTTCCTGTGTGTCTCTCTTCACGCTACTGTCAGGCTTCCTCCGCTGACTACCATCATCACCACACAGACTTTTCCAGGTGCCGGATCCTCAGCGCTGCACGCTTCCTGTGTGTCTCTCCACACTACTGACAGGCTTCCTCCGCTTACTTCCATATCACTTGGATCTGCACTATAGTCACCTGACATCTGCATCCTGCTCTTCCGAGATCAATATATCACTAGTGGTAAGACCAAGTGTAAAAATTAATACTTAAGCTGTAGGTGTATACTTTTAAGGAAAAATCATTTTTACTTGCAATATATCTAACATATCTCTACCATGCACAATGAAATGCACTTAAATTACAATTCCTTAAAAAATATCAAACTCCACTCATAAATATATCAGATTTAACTGTAAGATTGGTTGAAGTTTATATATAATTTATGAGACATATCTACGTTTACTCCTTCACTAAAAGAAAAATTCATACAAACATAATCTTATATTACAGATATACATGTCTAAATATGTATATATACACTCACCGGCCACTTTATTAGGTACACCTTGCTAGTATCAGGTTGGACCCCCTTTTGCCTTCAGAACTGCCTAAATTCTTCATGGCATAGATTCAACAAGGTGTTGGAAACATTCTTCACAGGTTTTGTTCCATATTGACGTGATAGCTTCACTCAGTTGCTGCAGATTTGTCGGCTGCATATCCATGATGCAAATCTCCCATTCCACCACATCCCAAAGGTGCTTTATTGGATTGAGATCTGGTGACTGTGGAGGCCATTGTAGTACAGTGAACTTATTTTTATTGTTCAAGAAACCAGTTTGAGATGATTTGAGCTTTTGTGACATGGTGCATTATCCTGCTGGAAGTAGCCATCAGAAGATGGGTACACTGTAGTCATAAAGGGATAGACATGGTCAGCAACAATACTCAGGTAGGCCGTGGTGTTTAAACGATGCTCAATTCTTACTAAGGAGCCCAAAGTGTGCCAAGAAAATATCCCCCACACCATTACACCACCACCAGCAGCCTGAACCGTTGATAGAAGGCAGGATAAATCCATGCATTCATGTTGTTTATGCCAAATTCTGACCCTACCATCTGAATGTCACAGCTGAAAATGTTTTTCCATTCTTCTAATGTTAAATTTTGGTGAGCCTGTGAATTGTAGCCTCAGTATCTTGTTCTCAGTTGACAGGAATGGCACTCGGTGTGGTCTTTTGCTGCTGTAGCCCATCTGCTTCAAGGCTGTCCCATTAACTGATCTGTTTAATCAGTCACTATTAACAGGAGCTGTCCCAGATGATTGGAGAATAGCAAATGTAATACCCCTTCATAAAAAGGGCAGTAGAGAAGAATCTGGCAACTACAGGCCAGTTAGTTTAACTTCAGTAGTAGGGAAATTAATGGAAAGCCTCTTAAAAGAAAGAATTATGACTTACATAAAGACAAACAATTTAGAGGACCAAAATCAGCATGGTTTTACTTCAGGGAGATCATGTCAGACTAATCTAATTGACTTCTTTGATTATGTAACAAAAGTATTAGACAAGGGAGGAGCAGTTGATGTAGCATATCTAGATTTCAGCAAAGCATTTGACACCGTCCCACACAATAAACTTATTCACAAACTATATCTCCTTGGTCTAGATTCAAAAATTGTGAACTGGGTGGAATGCTGGCTTAAGGACAGAAAACAAAGTGTCTTAGTAAATGGAGTTCATTCAGCAGAGGGGGCTGTTACTAGTGGTGTTCCTCAGGGGTCAGTTCTGGGGCCTGTTTTGTTTAACATATTTATCTGCGATATCAGCAAAGGGCTACAGGGGAAAGTATGTCTCTTTGCAGATGATACAAAAATTTGCAACAGAGTGGATGTTCCAGGGGGGGTAGACAAAATGAGAAGTGATATACAACAATTGGAGGATTGGACAAATGACTGGGGTCTAAAGTTTAACACAGCAAAGTGTAAAATAATGCATTTAGGGAAGAAAAATCCAAATGTTAATTACAGACTCAATGACACTTTACTGACTGTTACAGACGAGGAACAGGACTTGGGAATTATTATTTCAGATGATTTAAAACTTAGTAAACAATGTAGTAATGCAGCAAGTAAGGCTAGCAGAATGCTAGGATGTATTGGTAGAGGTATTTGCAGCAGAAATAGTAAGGTTCTTATGCCACTTTATAGATCATTAGTTAGGCCTCATCTTGAGTATTGTGTGCAGTTCTGGAGACCATATCTTCAGAAGGATATTAACAAACTTGAATCTGTGCAAAGGAGGGCTACCAAAATGGTACATGGTCTAAAAAATAAAACTTACCAGGATAGGCTCAATGACCTAAATATGTATAGCTTAGAGGAGAGAAGGGAAAGAGGTGATATGATAGCAACTTTCAAGTACATTAAAGGGTTTAGTAAAACTGAGGCTGTGGGTATTTTACATAAAATGGAAAATTCAAGAACAAGGGGTCATGAGCTCAAGCTAAAGGGTAGTAGATTCAGAAGTAATTTGAGGAAGCACTTCTTTACAGAAAGAGTGATTGATTTATGGAATAAACTTCCTCAAGAGGTAGTAGCAACAAACACTGTGGGGGACTTTAAAAATGCATGGGACAAGCATAGGGCTATCCTACAAACTAGATAAGTTTATACTGTTAGGTAAGGTCGGGCAGACTTGCTGGGCCTATGGCTCTTATCTGCCGTCAATATCTATGTTTCTATGTTTCTATGTTTCTATGTTCGACGTGCTGTGCATTCAGAGATGATATTCTGTATTCCTTGGTTGTAAAGAGAGGTTATTTGAGTTACTGTTGCCTTTCTATCATCTCAAACCAGTCTGCCCATTCTCCTCTGACCACTGACATCAACAAGGAATTGTCGTCCACACAACTGCCGCTCACTGGATATTTTCTTTTTTCGGACCATTCTCTGTTAAACCTAGAGATGCTTGTGCGTGAAAATCCCAGTAGATCAGCAGTTTTTTAAACACTCAGACCAGCTTGTCTGACACCAACAACCATCCCACATTCAAAGTAACTTAAATCCCCTTTCTTCCCCATTCTGATGCTTGGTTTGAACTTCAGCAAGGCATCTTCACCAGTCTAGATGCCTAAATGCATTGAGTTGATGCAATATGATTGGCTGATTAGCAATTTGTGTTTCCAAGCAATTGAACAGGTGTACCTAATAAAGTGGCCGTTGAGTGTATTTGTTTATATGTGTGTACATGTGTATTTATATGTGTATATATGTATTTACAGACATATATAAACATATAAACACGTAAATACATATGTACACACATTTAGACACACACACACACACACATATATATATATATATATATATACAGGAAGCGCAGAATTATTAGGCAAGTTGTATTTTTGAGGATTAATTTTATTATTGAACAACAACCATGTTCTCAATGAACCCAAAAAACTCATTAATATCAAAGCTGAATATTTTTGGAAGTAGTTTTTAGTTTGTTTTTAGTTTTAGCTATTTTAGGGGGATATCTGTGTGTGAAGGTGACTATTACTGTGCATAATTATTAGGCAACTTAACAAAAAACAAATATATACCCATTTCAATTATTTATTTTTACCAGTGAAACCAATATAACATCTCAACATTCACAAATATACATTTCTGACATTCAAAAACAAAACAAAAACAAATCAGTGACCAATATAGCCACCTTTCTTTGCAAGGACACTCAAAAGCCTGCCATCCATGGATTCTGTCAGTGTTTTGATCTGTTCACCATAAACATTGCATGCAGCAGCAACCACAGCCTCCCAGACACTGTTCAGAGAGGTGTACTGTTTTCCCTCCTTGTAAATCTCACATTTGATGATGGACCACAGGTTCTCAATGGGGTTCAGATCAGGTGAACAAGGAGGCCATGTCATTAGATTTTCTTCTTTTATACCCTTTCTTGCCAGCCACGCTGTGGAGTACTTGGACGTGTGTGATGGAGCATTGTCCTGCATGAAAATCATGTTTTTCTTGAAGGATGCAGACTTCTTCCTGTACCACTGCTTGAAGAAGGTGTCTTCCAGAAACTGGCAGTAGGACTGGGAGTTGAGCTTGACTCCATCCTCAACCCGAAAAGGCCCCACAAGCTCATCTTTGATGATACCAGCCCAAACCAGTACTCCACCTCCACCTTGCTGGCGTCTGAGTCGGACTGGAGCTCTCTGCCCTTTACCAATCCAGCCATGGGCCCATCCATCTGGCCCATCAAGACTCACTCTCATTTCATCAGTCCATAAAACCTTAGAAAAATCAGTCTTGATATATTTCTTGGCCCAGTCTTGACGTTTCAGCTTGTGTGTCTTGTTCAGTGGTGGTCGTCTTTCAGCCTTTCTTACCTTGGCCATGTCTCTGAGTATTGCACACCTTGTGCTTTTGGGCACTCCAGTGATGTTGCAGCTCTGAAATATGGCCAAACTGGTGGCAAGTGGCATCTTGGCAGCTGCACGCTTGACTTTTCTCAGTTCATGGGCAGTTATTTTGTGCCTTGGTTTTTCCACACGCTTCTTGTGACCCTGTTGACTATTTTGAATGAAACGCTTGATTGTTCAATGATCACGCTTCAGAAGCTTTGCAATTTTAAGAGTGCTGCATCCCTCTGCAAGATATCTCACTATTTTTTACTTTTCTGAGCCTGTCAAGTCCTTCTTTTGACCCATTTTGCCAAAGGAAAGGAAGTTGCCTAATAATTATGCACACCTGATATAGGGTGTTGATGCCATTAGACCACACCCCTTCTCATTACAGAGATGCACATCACCTAATATGCTTAATTGGTAGTAGGCTTTCGAGCCTATACAGCTTAGAATAAGACAACATGCATAAAGAGGATGATGTGGTCAAAATACTCATTTGCCTAATAATTCTGCACTCCCTGTATATATAGCCAACAACTTGTTAAGTCCAGCACTTTTTTCAGCTTTTCAACACTTGTGCACGCACGCTGAGGAGGCCTGCATCATCCTATACAGTATATAAATCCACAGGAACAAACAATGGCATCAGCACAATGCTTAAAACTACTTCTTTTATTTAAACAACATCAGGATAAAATAAAGCAACATTTCGAGTCGCTTGGACCAATGTTCCCTCTAATTTTTTTTCCGTGCGTGCAATTATTTTTTTCTGTGTGCGGGCTTGATACAGCTTGTGTGCGGCACTATATATATTAATATATATATATATATATGTGTATGTGGATATATATATATATATATATATATGGATAATGATATATATATATATATATACACACACACACACACACACACATATATATATATATATATATATATATATATATATATATATATATATATATATATATATATATATACAGGGAGTGCAGAATTATTAGGCAAATGAGTATTTTGACCACATCATCCTCTTTATGCATGTTGTCTTACTCCAAGCTGTATAGGCTCGAAAGCCTACTACCAATTAAGCATATTAGGTGATGTGCATCTCTGTAATGAGAAGGGGTGTGGTCTAATGATATCAACACCCTATATCAGGTGTGCATAATTATTAGGCAACTTCCTTTCCTTTGGCAAAATGGGTCGAAAGAAGGACTTGACAGGCTCAGAAAAGTAAAAAAATTGCAAAGCTTCTGAAGCGTGATCATCGAACAATCAAGCGTTTCATTCAAAATAGTCAACAGGGTCGCAAGAAGAGTGTGGAAAAACCAAGGCGCAAAATAACTGCCCATGAACTGAGAAAAGTCAAGCGTGCAGCTGCCAAGATGCCACTTGCCACCAGTTTGGCCATATTTCAGAGCTGCAACATCACTGGAGTGCCCAAAAGCACAAGGTGTGCAATACTCAGAGACATGGCCAAGGTAAGAAAGGCTGAAAGACGACCACCACTGAACAAGACACACAAGCTGAAACGTCAAGACTGGGCCAGGAAATATCTCAAGACTGATTTTTCTAAGGTTTTATGGACTGATGAAATGAGAGTGAGTCTTGATGGGCCAGATGGATGGGCCCGTGGCTGGATTGGTAAAGGGCAGAGAGCTCCAGTCCGACTCAGACGCCAGCAAGGTGGAGGTGGAGTACTGGTTTGGGCTGGTATCATCAAAGATGAGCTTGTGGGGCCTTTTCGGGTTGAGGATGGAGTCAAGCTCAACTCCCAGTCCTACTGCCAGTTTCTGGAAGACACCTTCTTCAAGCAGTGGTACAGGAAGAAGTCTGCATCCTTCAAGAAAAACATGATTTTCATGCAGGACAATGCTCCATCACATGCGTCCAAGTACTCCACAGCGTGGCTGGCAAGAAAGGGTATAAAAGAAGAAAATCTAATGACATGGCCTCCTTGTTCACCTGATCTGAACCCCATTGAGAACCTGTGGTCCATCATCAAATGTGAGATTTACAAGGAGGGAAAACAGTACACCTCTCTGAACAGTGTCTGGGAGGCTGTGGTTGCTGCTGCACGCAATGTTGATGGTGAACAGATCAAAACACTGACAGAATCCATGGATGGCAGGCTTTTGAGTGTCCTTGCAAAGAAAGGTGGCTATATTGGTCACTGATTTGTTTTTGTTTTGTTTTTGAATGTCAGAAATGTATATTTGTGAATGTTGAGATGTTATATTGGTTTCACTGGTAAAAATAAATAATTGAAATGGGTATATATTTGTTTTTTGTTAAGTTGCCTAATAATTATACACAGTAATAGTCACCTTCACACACAGATATCCCCCTAAAATAGCTATAACTAAAAACAAACTAAAAACTACTTCCAAAACTATTCAGCTTTGATATTAATGAGTTTTTTGGGTTCATTGAGAACATGGTTGTTGTTCAATAATAAAACTAATCCTCAAAAATACAACTTGCCTAATAATTCTGCACTCCCTGTATATACACACATTACATACATACATGTACAGTTTATCTGGGGGACTGTAAATGCCCAGTATGCATATATCAGCAAGTAATCACAGTATGCAAATACAACCAGGGCTGGCTCAAGACATTGTGCTACCTGGGTCGAATAATGAAATTACGCCCCCTCCCCCCACCACTTAAAGGGATATGAAACCCAATTTTTTTTCTTTCATGATTCTGGTGTGATTTTAATCAACTTTCCATTATACTTCTATTTTCTAATTGTTTTGTTCTCTTGGTATCAGGTAGGCCAAAGAACTGCTGATTTGTAGTTGCACATATACGCCCCATAATATTGGCTCACTCGGTGTTCAGCTAGCTCCCAGCAGTGCATTGCTACTTCTTCAACAAAGGATACCAAGTAAATTAAGTAAATTAGACAAAAGAAGTAAATTGTATGTCTGTATATATATATATATATATATATATATATATATATATTACTATTAGACTGGCATGTCCTTTAAATAAAATCAAACAATATTATTAATTCTGGCAAAAATAAAAGATGTGTTGCATGGGACAAAAGCAGAACATGTTTTAAAACAATAAGGCCTAGATTTGGAGTTTGGCGGTAGCCGTGAAAACCAGCGTTAGAGGCTCCTAACGCTGGTTTTAGGCTACCGCCGGTATTTGGAGTCACTCAAAATAGGGTCTAACGCTCACTTTCCAGCCGCGACTTTTCCATACCGCAGATCCCCTTACGTAAATTGCGTATTCTATCTTTTCAATGGGATTTTTCTAACTCCGGTATTTAGAGTCGTGTCTGAAGTGAGCGTTAGACATCTAACGACAAAACTCCAGCCGCAGGAAAAAAGTCAGTAGTTAAGAGCTTTCTGGGCTAACGCCGGTTTATAAAGCTCTTAACTACTGTGCTCTAAAGTACACTAACACCCATAAACTACCTATGTACCCCTAAACCGAGGTCCCCCCACATCGCCGACACTCGGAAAAAAATTTTTAACCCCTAATCTGCCGACCGCCACCTGCGTTATACTTATGTACCCCTAATCTGCTGCCCCTAACACCGCCGACCCCTGTATTATATTTATTAACCCCTAATCTGCCCCCCTCAACGTCGCCTCCACCTGCCTACACTTATTAACCCCTAATCTGCCGACCGCAAAGCGCCGCCACCTACGTTATCCTTATGTACCCCTAATCTGCTGCCCCTAACACTGCCGACCCCTATATTATATTTATTAACCCCTAATCTGCCCCCCTCAACGTCGCCTCCACCTGCCTACACTTATTAACCCCTAATCTGCCGACCGGACCTGAGCGCTACTATAATAAAGTTATTAACCCCTAATCCGCCTTACTAACCCTATCATAAATAGTATTAACCCCTAATCTGCCCTCCCTAACATCACCGACACCTAACTTCAATTATTAACCCCTAATCTGCCGACCGAATCTCGCCGCTATTCTAATAAATGTATTAACCCCTAAAGCTAAGTCTAACCCTAATACTAACACCCCCCTAAGTTAAATATAATTTAAATCTAACAAAATTAATTAACTCTTATTAAATAAATTATTCCTATTTAAAGCTAAATACTTACCTGTAAAATAAATCCTAATATAGCTACAATATAAATTATAATTATATTATAGCTATTTTAGGATTTATATTTATTTTACAGGTAACTTTGTATTTATTTTAACCAGGTACAATAGCTATTAAATAGTTAAGAACTATTTAATAGCTAAAATAGTTAAAATAATTACAAATTTACCTGTAAAAGAAATCCTAACCTAATAAACCTAACACTAGACTATCAATAAATTAATTAAATAAACTACCTACAATTACCTACAATTAACCTAACACTACACTATCAATAAATTAATTAATTAAATACAATTGCTACAAATAAATACAATTAAATACAATACAATTAAATAAACTAGCTAAAGTACAAAAAATAAAAAATAACTAAGTTACAAAAAATAAAAAAATATTTACAAACATAAGAAAAATATTACAACAATTTTAAACTAATTACACCTACTCTAAGCCCCCTAATAAAATAACAAAGCCCCCCAAAATAAAAAAATGCCCTACCCTATTCTAAATTACTAAAGTTCAAAGCTCTTTTACCTTACCAGCCCTGAACAGGGCCCTTTGCGGGGCATGCCCCAAGAAATACAGCTCTTTTGCCTGTAAAAAAAAACATACAATACCCAAGCCCCCCAACATTACAACCCACCACCCACATACCCCTAATCTAACCCAAACCCCCCTTAAATAAACCTAACACTAAGCCCCTGAAGATCATCCTACCTTGTCTTCACCATACCAGGTTCACCGATCCGTCCAGAAGAGCTCCTCCGATGTCCTGATCCAAGCCCAAGCGGGGGGCTGAAGAGGTCCATGATCCGGCTGAAGTCTTCATCCAAGCGGGGCAGAAGAGGTCTTCCATCCGATTGAAGTCTTCATCCAAGCGGCATCCATCCGGAGCGAAGCGGCAGCATCCTGAAGACCTCCACCGCGGAACATCCATCCTGGCCGACGACTGAACGACGAATGACGGTTACTTTAAATGACGTCATCCAAGATGGCGTCCCTCGAATTCCGATTGGCTGATAGGATTCTATCAGCCAATCAGAATTAAGGTAGGAATATTCTGATTGGCTGATGGAATCAGCCAATCAGAATCAAGTTCAATCCGATTGGCTGATCCAATCAGCCAATCAGATTGAGCTTGCATTCTATTGGCTGATCGGAACAATAAGGTTAATTGTCTTGCCCACGTAGCTCCGCCCACATGGGCATTTCAAGATATAAACTACAAATCCTGTATCGCAGGTATAAAGGCCATTAATTTCTCTTTTTTATTATCATTAATTTGGGCAACATATTTCCCTTTTATCATTAAATTACACTGCACACAGTACAAACAAGGGTATGACCCCTTATTGGCAGTAGTAAGGTAATTTATTGTTTCCTTTTTATTACTACCCACATAAGCCTTTACTACAAGAGAAGTATTTTTTAAGCATTGTGCTGACGCCATCGTTTGTTCCTGTGGATATATATATATATATATATATATATATATACATATGTGCATTGAAGCCCTTTGCAGGTAAGTAGATGAAAACATGAAAAAGCATATTTATGCAATATTCATATTTAATAAAGGGTTATACTGTGTATTTACTGTAAATGTTTCACATTCCAATGTTCTGCACATAGAGGAATATGTTCTATATATTTATAAATAGATATTACTATATATATATATCTGCATATATCTATACCTATATATAATCATGTATGTTGCATAGTTTAAAATGTCTCAGAGACAGTGCAATGGGTGTTTTGCACTTCTTAATCGTGCTACTTTTTGGAGATTTAGGGGCTGTCCTGTTTGTAAGCAGTTTTCCCTCTTAAAGGGACAGTTCACACAAAATTTTTCTCCCCTTTAAATTATTCCCAATGATCCTTTTAACCTGCTAGAGTGTATTAAATTGGTTACAAGTAGCTCCTTTACTCCTATTTCAGAATTTGAAATAGCTGATTTAGCCTGTGGTATCGCCACCTATACTGAACAAATTAATACTGGAGTATAGGCTAATGAATAGCCTAAGTATACACAGCCAGCAGAAGAGATTACACTCTCAGTGGGATGCAGGATAGTTAAGTAATAAAATTATGATTTTCCATTGTTCTCTCTATGTACTGATCTTTGGTGCTCCAGCCAAATAAAAGATAAGGAAGCAAGTCTGTTTACACAAACTTAGAACATAATGAGATCTGATATCACCTTTAAGTTCAACCCATTGTAATAGGCTGTGGTTTCAAAGAACAAAATCAGCTACTTCATATACACAAATAAGCATGAAAATGGAATTTCTCAAATATTTTATACTCTGCAGTTGGTATAACAAGTCATTTAAAATACATTAATGGAAAAACAATTTTACAGTGTACTGTCCCTTTAAGGGAAGAAATAGCTATCCTTCATGCTAAGGTAAGTAACATACTTGTTACCTCTACAAAGCTGCCTCAGAAAGAAACCCCTCTACCCCAGAGATCAGCAGGGAGAGGCAGATGGATCACTGTAGGCTCTGGAAGAATTAGAACAGTAGACCAGAAGCATTGCCCACAACGTCTGCCATTTCAAAAGTCCTATGCTGCTCTTGCCGAACACACTTGTGATGAGGAAATTGCTGTTTCTGAGCCATCTGAAGCTGTAACAGGTCATTCAAATCTATTGGTACCTGATTCTCCAGGTAACATAACACAGGAAAGAACTGCAGATGTGTTTTTGAGGAAAACATAATTTATGTAAGAACTTACCTGATAAATTCATTTCTTTCATATTAGCAAGAGTCCATGAGCTAGTGACGTATGGGATATACATTCCTACCAGGAGGGGCAAAGTTTCCCAAACCTCAAAATGCCTATAAATACACCCCTCACCACACCCACAAATCAGTTTAACGAATAGCCAAGAAGTGGGGTGATAAGAAAAAAGTGCGAAAGCATAAAAAATAAGGAATTGGAATAATTGTGCTTTATACAAAAAAATCATAACCACCACAAAAAAAGGGTGGGCCTCATGGACTCTTGCTAATATGAAAGAAATGAATTTATCAGGTAAGTTCTTACATAAATTATGTTTTCTTTCATGTAATTAGCAAGAGTCCATGAGCTAGTGACGTATGGGATAATGACTACCCAAGATGTGGATCTTTCCACGCAAGAGTCACTAGAGAGGGAGGGATAAAATAAAGACAGCCAATTCCTGCTGAAAATAATCCACACCCAAAATAAAGTTTAAATGAAAACATAAGCAGAAGATTCAAACTGAAACAGCTGCCTGAAGTACTTTTCTACCAAAAACTGCTTCAGAAGAAGAAAACACATCAAAATGGTAGAATTTAGTAAAAGTATGCAAAGAAGACAAAGTTGCTGCTTTGCAAATCTGATCAACCGAAGCTTCATTCTTAAATGCCCAGGAAGTAGAAACTGACCTAGTCGAATGAGCTGTAATCCTCTGAGGCGGAGTTTTACCCGACTCAACATAGGCATGATGAATTAAAGATTTCAACCAAGATGCCAAAGAAATGGCAGAAGCTTTCTGGCCTTTTCTAGAACCGGAAAAGATGACAAATAGACTAGAAGTCTTTCGGAAATTCTTAGTAGCTTCAACATAATATTTCAAAGCTCTAACAACATCCAAAGAATGCAATGATTTCTCCTTAGAATTCTTAGGATTAGGGCATAATGAAGGAACTACAATTTCTCTACTAATGTTGTTGGAATTCACAACCTTAGGTAAAAATTCAAAAGAAGTTCGCAACACTGCCTTATCCTGATGAAAAATCAGAAAAGGAGACTCACAAGAAAGAGCAGACAATTCAGAGACTCTTCTGGCAGAAGAGATGGCCAAAAGGAACAAAACTTTCCAAGAAAGTAATTTAATGTCCAATGAATGCATAGGTTCAAACGGAGGAGCTTGAAGAGCCCCCAGAACCAAATTCAAACTCCAAGGAGGAGAAATTGACTTAATGACAGGTTTTATACGAACCAAGGCTTGTACAAAACAATGAATATCAGGAAGATTAGCAATCTTTCTGTGAAAAAGAACAGAAAGAGCAGAGATTTGACCTTTCAAGGAACTTGCGGACAAACCTTTATCTAAACCATCCTGAAGAAACTGTAAAATTCTCGGAATTCTAAAAGAATGCCAGGAAAAATGATGAGAAAGACACCAAGAAATATAAGTCTTCCAGACTCTATAATATATCTCTCTAGATACAGATTTACGAGCCTGTAACATAGTATTAATCACAGAGTCAGAGAAACCTCTTTGACCAAGAATCAAGCGTTCAATCTCCATACCTTTAAATTTAAGGATTTGAGATCCTGATGGAAAAAAGGACCTTGCGACAGAAGGTCTGGTCTAAACGGAAGAGTCCACGGTTGGCAAGAGGCCATCCGGACAAGATCCGCATACCAAAACCTGTGAGGCCATGCTGGAGCTACCAGTGGAACAAACGAGCTTTCCTTCAGAATCTTGGAGATTACTCTTGGAAGAAGAACTAGAGGCGGAAAGATATAGGCAGGATGATACTTCCAAGGAAGTGATAATGCATCCACTGCCTCCGCCTGAGGATCCCGGGATCTGGACAGATACCTGGGAAGTTTCTTGTTTAGATGAGAAGCCATCAGATCTATTTCTGGAAGTTCCCACATTTGAACAATCTGAAGAAATACCTCTGGGTGAAGAGACCATTCGCCCCGGATGCAACGTTTGGCGACTGAGATAATCCGCTTCCCAATTGTCTATTCCTGGAATATGAACCGCAGAGATTAGACAGGAGCTGGATTCCGCCCAAACCAGAATTCGAGATACTTCTTTCATAGCCAGAGGACTGTGAGTCCCTCCTTGATGATTGATGTATGCCACAGTTGTGACATTGTCTGTCTGAAAACAAATGAACGATTCTCTCTTCAGAAGAGGCCAAGACTGAAGAGCTCTGAAAATTGCACGGAGTTCCAAAATATTGATCGGTAATCTCACCTCCTGAGATTCCCAAACCCCTTGTGCTGTCAGAGACCCCCACACAGCTCCCCAACCTGTAAGACTTGCATCTGTTGAAATTACAGTCCAGGTCGGAAGAACAAAAGAAGCCCCCTGAACTAAATGATGGTGATCTGTCCACCACGTCAGAGAGTGTCGTACAATCGGTTTTAAAGATATTAATTGAGATATCTTTGTGTAATCCCTGCACCATTGGTTCAGCATACAGAGCTGAAGAGGTCGCATGTGAAAACGAGCAAAGGGGATCGCGTCCGATGCAGCAGTCATAAGACCTAGAATTTCCATGCATAAGGCTACCGAAGGGAATGATTGTGACTGAAGGTTTCGACAAGCTGAAATCAATTTTAGACGTCTTTTGTCTGTCAAAGACAGAGTCATGGACACTGAATCTATCTGGAAACCCAAAAAGGTTACTCTTGTCTGAGGAATCAATGAACTTTTTAGTGAATTAATCCTCCAACCATGATTTTGAAGAAACAACAAAAGTCGATTCGTATGAGATTCTGCTAAATGTGAAGACTGAGCAAGTACCAAGATATCGTCCAAATAAGGAAATACCACAATACCCTGTTCTCTGATTACAGATAGAAGGGCACCGAGAACTTTTGTAAAAATTCTTGGAGCTGTTGCTAGGCCAAACGGCAGAGCCGCAAACTGGTAATGCTTGTCTAGGAAAGAGAATCTCAGAAACTGATAGTGCGCTGGATGAATCGGAATATGCAGATATGCGTCCTGTAAATCTATTGTAGACATATAATGCCCTTGTTGAACAAAAGGCAGGATAGTCCTTACAGTTACCATTTTGAATGTTGGTATCCTTACATAACGATTCAATATTTTTAGATCCAGAACTGGTCTGAAGGAATTCTCCTTCTTTGGTACAATGAAGAGATTCGAATAAAACCCCAGCCCCTGTTCCAGAACTGGAACTGGCATAATTACTCCAGCCAACTCTAGATCTGAAACACATTTCAGAAATGCTTGAGCTTTTGCTGGGTTTACTGGGACACGGGAAAGAAAGAATCTCTTTGCAGGAGGTCTTATCTTGAAACCAATTCTGTACCCTTCTGAAATAATGTTCTGAATCCAAAGATTGTGAACAGAATTGATCCAAATTTCTTTGAAAAAACGTAATCTGCCCCCTACCAGCTGAGCTGGAATGAGGGCCGCACCTTCATGTGGACTTAGAAGCTGGCTTTGCTTTTCTAGAAGGCTTGGATTTATTCCAGACTGGAGATGGTTTCCAAAATGAAACTGCTCCTGAGGATGAAGGATCATGCTTTTGTTCTTTGTTGAAACGAAAGGAACGAAAATGATTATTAGCCCTGTTTTTACCCTTAGATTTTTTATCCTGTGGTAAAAAAGTTCCTTTCCCACCAGTAACAGTTGAGATAATAGAATCCAACTGAGAACCAAATAATTTATTACCCTGTAAAGAAAGGGAAAGTAGAGTCGATTTAGAAGACATATCAGCATTCCAAGTTTTAAGCCATAAAGCTCTTCTAGCTAAAATAGCTAGAGACATAAACCCGACATCAACTCTGATAATATCAAAAATGGCATCACAGATAAAATTATTAGCATGTTGAAGAAGAATAATAATGTTATGAGAATCATGATCTGTTACTTGTTGCGCTAAAGTTTCCAACCAAAAAGTTGAAGCTGCAGCAACATCCACCAAAGATATAGCAGGTCTAAGAAGATTACCTGAACACAAATAAGCTTTTTTTAGAAAGGATTCGATTTTCCTATCTAAAGGATCCTTAAAGGAAGTACCATCTGCCATAGGAATAGTAGTACGTTTAGCAAGGGTAGAGATAGCCCCATCAACTTTAGGGATTTTGTCCCAAAACTCTAATCTGTCAGACGGCACAGGATATAATTGCTTAAAACGCTTAGAAGGAGTAAATGAATTACCCAATTTATTCCATTCCCTGGAAATTACTTCAGAAATAGCACCAGGAACAGGAAAAACTTCTGGAATAACCACAGGAGATTTAAAGACCTTATCTAAACGTTTAGATTTAGTATCAAGAGGACCAGAATCCTCAATTTCTAATGCAATTAGGACTTCTTTAAGTAAAGAACGAATAAATTCCATTTTAAATAAATATGAAGATTTATCAGCATCAACCTCTGAAACAGAATCCTCTGAACCAGAAGAATCATTAGAATCAGAATGATGATGTTCATTTAAAAATTCATCTGGATAAAGAGAAGTTTTAAAAGACTTTTTATGTTTACTAGAAGGAGGAATAACAGACATAGCCTTCTTAATAGATTCAGAAACAAAATCTCTTATGTTATCAGGAACACTCTGAACATTAGATGTTGATGGAACTGCAACAGGTAATGGTATTTTACTAAAGGAAATATTTTCTGCATTAACAAGTTTGTCATGACATTTAATACAAACAACAGCTGGAGGAACAGCTACCAAAAGTTTACAGCAGATACACTTAGCTTTGGTAGTTCCAGCACCAGACAGCGATTTTCCTGAAGTATCTTCTGGCTCAGATGCAACATGAGACATCTTGCAATATGTAAGAGAAAAAACAACATATAAAGCAAAATTGATCAAATTCCTTAAATGACAGTTTCAGGAATGGGAAAAAATGCCAAAGAACAAGCTTCTAGCAACCAGAAGCAATGAAAAATGAGACTTAAATAATGTGGAGACAAAAGCGACGCCCATATTTTTTTAGCGCCAAATAAGACGCCCACATTATTTGGCGCCTAAATGCTTTTGGCGGCAAAAATGACGCCACATCCGGAACGCCAACATTTTTGGTGCAAAAGAACGTCAAAAATGACGCAACTTCCGGCGACACGTATGACGCCGGAAACAGAAAAGATTTTTTGTGCCAAAAAAGTCTGCGCCAAGAATGACGCAATAAAATGAAGCATTTTCAGCCCCCGCGAGCCTAACAGCCCACAGGGAAAAAGTCAATTTTTTTAAGGTAAGAAAAAATGATTGATTCAAATGCATCATCCCAAATATGAAACTGACTGTCTGAAAATAAGGAATGTTGAACATCCTGAGTCAAGGCAAATAAATGTTTGAATACATATATTTAGAACTTTATAAAAAAAAGCGCCCAACCATAGCTTAGAGTGTCACAGAAAATAAGACTTACTTACCCCAGGACACTCATCTACATGTTTGTAGAAAGCCAAACCAGTACTGAAACGAGAATCAGTAGAGGAAATGGTAAATATAAGAGTATATCGTCGATCTGAAAAGGGAGGTAAGAGATGAATCTCTACGACCGATAACAGAGAACCTTATGAAATAGACCCCGTAGAAGGAGATCATTGCATTCAAATAGGCAATACTCTCCTCACATCCCTCTGACATTCACTGCACGCTGAGAGGAAAACCGGGCTCCAACCTGTTGCGGAGTGCATATCAACGTAGAATCTAGCACAAACTTAAAGTTTGTAAAACTGATTTGTGGGTGTGGTGAGGGGTGTATTTATAGGCATTTTGAGGTTTGGGAAACTTTGCCCCTCCTGGTAGGAATGTATATCCCATATGTCACTAGCTCATGGACTCTTGCTAATTACATGAAAGAAAAGGCTGTTAGTGGGTGACTCTATTTTGAGGAATGTGTATTAAGATGAAAGTAAAGGAGAAGCAAGGGGGGTTAGATGTCTTTCAAGAGCTACTGCTCACAGGGATAAGAGAATTTGTTAAGGCAGCAGGAAAGTGAGTTAGATGTGATTGTTCATTTAGGAACAAATGATCTGGCTAGTAATCATGTTGCTGCTGTTCAGAAAGAGTTTTGTGACATTTAGGTCAGAAAAATCCATATGTTAATTTCAGACTCAATGACACTTTACTGACTGTTACAAATGAGGAACAGGACTTGGGAATTATTGTTTTAGATGATTTAAAACTTAGTAAACAATGTACTAATGCAGCGAGCAAGGCCAGCAGAATGCGTGGATGTATTGGTAGAGGTATTTGCAGCAGAAATAGTAAGGTTCTTATGCCACTTTATAGATCATTATTTAGGCCTCATCTTGAGTATTATGTGCTGTTCTGGAGGCCACATCTTCAGAAGAATATTAACAAACTTGAATCTGTAAAAAGGAGGGCTACCAAACTGGTACATGGTCTAAAAAAATAAAATTTACCGGGATAGGCACAATGACCTAAATATGTATAGCTTAGAGGAGAGAAGGGAAAGAGGTGATATGATAGCAACTTTCAAGTACGTTAATGGGCTTAGTAAAACTGAGCCTGTGGGTATTTTACATAAAATGGAAAATTCAAGAACAAGGGGTCATGATCTCAAGCTGAAGGGTAGTAGATTCAGGAGTAATTAGAAGAAGCACTTATTTACAGAGAGAGTGATTTATTTATGGAATAAACTTCCTCAAGAGGTAGTAATGACAAATACTGTGGGGGACTTTAAAAATGCCTGGGACAAGCATAAGGCTATCCTACGAACTAGATAGGTTTATACTGTTAGGTAATATCGGGCAACATAAGTGTTTTAAAGAAACGCTTTTATATTACAACTTGCTGCCTTCTTTTGAGCACTTTAATTTTGGACTGATATCTGGGTTGTTTGGATCCAATCGTATGCTGACTGATGTGCGGTGATCAAATAAACCGACAGACAGGGTCCTTACATGAGAGGAGAGTTTGCCGGGCAACTCAGAGGATCTGGCCTGCCTATTGTGCACTATGTTTCGTGCTTCACCACATGTGAGTGCAATATATCCTGCTTTTTATGCACTTTATTTCTACAGAATTATGCTATGTGGTGCCCTCTCCATTTCTTTATATGATTAAACTGATGTGGACGGCCTGACACCTGAGAAGAGCTGCCACTGTTTTGGCCTACCACTTAGAATCATTCAGGTAGATTACGAGTTTTGCGTTCGTGTTTTAATGCTAAAAAAATGGCCATTTCAGCGTTAAAACAGCAACGCAGCCATTACGAGTCTTGTCGGTATAGCTGTACCGCAAGCATTTTAGCCTGTAACGCAACGTCAGTCCTGCACTTGAAAAAATGTTTTTTCATTTGATTCCCATAGCGCTGCTATTACGAGTTTTGCGGTGAGGCTAAAAAGCTTGCGTTACACGCTATACTGATACGATCCGTACCGTCATCTGAGAGCAGTAGTTATGAGTTTTCCGCAACAAAACTGTTACATCTCATAACTAAAGTGTTACAAAGTACACTAACACTAATAAACTACCTATTAACCCATAAACTGAGGCCCTCTCGCATCGCAAACACTAAAAAAAATGTATTAACTCCTAATAAGCTGCTCCCGACATCGCCGCCACTATACTAAAGTTATTAACCCCTATTCCCCCCACACCGCAATATCACCCACACTATTATAAATCTATTTACCCCTATTCCACCGCTCCCCGACATCGCCGCCACTATACTAAAGTTATTAACCCCTTTTCCCCCGCAACCTCAACATCACCCACACTATAATAAATCTATTAACCCCTATTCCACCACTCCCCGACATTGCCGCCACTACAAAAAAAGTTATTAACCTCTAAATCGCCAGCCCCCACATCACAACTGAAATTAAACTATATTAACCACTAAACCTAACCGTAACCCTAATCCTAAACCTAACCGTAACCCTAACACCCCCTAACTTTACCATAATTAAAATAGAGCTAAATTAAAATTACAATTATTAACTAAATAATACCTATTTAAAACTAAATACATACTTGTGAAATAAAACCTAAGCTAGCTACAAAAACATAACTAATAAACTTAGGCCTAGATTTGGAGTTTGGCGGTAGCCGTGAAAACCAGCGTTAGAGGCTCCTAACGCTGGTTTTAGGCTACCGCCGGTATTTGGAGTCAGTCAGGAAAGGGTCTAACGCTCACTTTTCAGCCGCGACTTTTCCATACCGCAGATCCCCTTACGTCAATTGCGTATCCTATCTTTTCAATGGGATCTTTCTAACTCCGGTATTTAAGAGTCGTGGCTGAAGCCGCAGAAAAAAGTCAGTAGTTAAGAGCTTTCTGGGCTAACGCCGGTTTATAAAGCTCTTAACTACTGTGCTCTAAAGTACACTAACACCCATAAACTACCTATGTACCCCTAAACCGAGGTCCCCCCACATCTCCGCCACTCGATTAAATTTTTTTAACCCCTAATCTGCCGACCGCCACCTACGTTATACTTATGTACCCCTAATCTGCTGCCCCTAACACCGCCGACTCCTATATTATATTTATTAACCCCTAACCTGCCCCCCACAACGTCGCCGCCATCTACCTACAATAATTAACCCATAATCTGCCGACAGCAAAGCGCCGCCACCTACATTATAGCTATGTACCCCTAATCTGCTGCCCCTAACACCGCCGACCCCTATATTATATTTATTAACCCCTAATCTGCCCCCCTCAACGTCGCCTCCAAGTGCCTACACTTATTAACCCCTAATCCGCCTCACTCCCGCCTCAATAACCCTCTAATAAATAGTATTAACCCCTAATCTGCCCTCCCTAACATCGCCGACACCTAACTTCAAACATTAACCCCTAATCTGCCAACCGAATCTCGCCGCTATTCTAATAAATGTATTAACCCCTAAAGCTAAGTCTAACCCTAACACTAACACCCCCCTAAGTTAAATATAATTTAAATCTAATGAAATAAATTAACTCTTATTAAATAAATTATTCCTATTTAAAACTAAATACTTACCTGTAAAATAAACCCTAATATAGCTACAATATAAATTATAATTATATTATAGCTATTTTAGGATTTATATTTATTTTACAGGTAACTTTGTATTTATTTTAACCAGGTACAATAGCTATTAAATAGTTAAGAACTATTTAATAGCTACCTAATTAAAATAATTACAAAATTACCTGTAAAATAAATCCTAACCTAAGTTACAATTAAACCTAACACTACACTATCAATAAATTAATTAAATAAAATACCTACAATTACCTACAATTAAACCTAACACTACACTATCAATAAATTAATTAAATACAATATCTACAAATAAATACAATTAAATAAACTAACTAAAGTACAAAAAATAAAAAAGAACTAAGTTACAAAAAATAAAAAAATATTTACAAACATAAGAAAAATATTTCAACAATTTTAAACTAATTACACCTACTCTAAGCCACCTAATAAAATAACAAAGCCCCCCAAAATAAAAAATGCCCTACCCTATTCTAAATTACAAAAGTTCAAAGCTCTTTTACCTTACCAGCCCTGAACAGGGCCCTTTGCGGGGCATGCCCCAAGAAATTCAGCTCTTTTTCCTGTAAAAAAACACATACAATACCCCCCCCCAACATTACAACCCACCACCCACATACCCCTAATCTAACCCAAACCCCCCTTAAATAAACCTAACACTAAGCCCCTGAAGATCTTCCTACCTTGTCTTCACCTCACCGGGTATCACACCGATCCGTCCTGGCTCCGATATCTTCATCTAAGCCCAAGCGGGGGCTAGACATCCATTATCCGACGGCTGAAGAAGTCCAGAAGAGGCTCCAAAGTCTTCATCCTATCCGTGAAGAAGAGTAGATCCGGACCGGCAACCATCTTCTTCCAAGCGGCATCTTCTATCTTCATCCGATGAGGACCGGTTCCATCTTGAAGACCTCCACCGCGGACCCATCTTCTTCCGACGACGACTTCCCGACGAATGACGGTTCCTTTAAGGGACGTCATCCAAGATGACGTCCCTCGAATTCCGATTGGCTGATAGGATTCTATCAGCCAATCGGAATTAAGGTAGGAAAATTCTGATTGGCTGATGGAATCAGCCAATCAGAATCAAGTTCAATCCGATTGGCTGATCCGATCAGCCAATCAGATTGAGCTTGCATTCTATTGGCTGATCGGAACAGCCAATAGAATGCGAGCTCAATCTGATTGGCTGATTGAATCAGCCAATCGGATTGAACTTGATTCTGATTGGCTGATTCAATCAGCCAATCAGAATTTTCCTGCCTTAATTCCGATTGGCTGATAGAATCCTATCAGCCAATCGGAATTCGAGGGACGTCATCTTGGATGACGTCCCTTAAAGGAACCGTCATTCGTCGGGAAGTCGTCGTCGGAAGAAGATGGGTCCGCGGTGGAGGTCTTCAAGATGGAACCGGTCCTCATCGGATGAAGATAGAAGATGCCGCTTGGAAGAAGATGGTTGAAGGTAAAAGAGCTTTGAACTTTTGTAATTTAGAATAGGGTAGGGCATTTTTTATTTTGGGGGGCTTTGTTATTTTATTAGGTGGCTTAGAGTAGGTGTAATTAGTTTAAAATTGTTGTAATATTTTTCTTATGTTTGTAAATATTTTTTTATTTTTTGTAACTTAGTTCTTTTTTATTTTTTGTACTTTAGTTAGTTTATTTAATTGTAGTTATTTGTAGGTATTGTATTTAATTAATTTATTGATAGTGTAGTGTTAGGTTTAATTGTAGGTAATTGTAGGTATTTTATTTAATTTATTTATTGATAGTGTAGTGTTAGGTTTAATTGTAACTTAGGTTAGGATTTATTTTACAGGTAATTTTGTAATTATTTTAACTATTTTAGCTATTAAATAGTTCTTAACTATTTAATAGCTATTGTACCTGGTTAAAATAAATACAAAGTTACCTGTAAAATAAATATTAATCCTAAAATAGATATAATATAATTATAATTTATATTGTAGCTATATTAGGATTTATTTCACAGGTAAGTATTTAGCTTTAAATAGGAATAATTTATTTAATAAGAGTTAATTAATTTCGTTAGATTTAAATTATATTTAAGTTAGGGGGGTGTTAGTGTTAGGGTTAGACTTAGCTTTAGGGGTTAATACATTTATTAGAATAGTGGCGAGATTCGGTCGGCAGATTAGGGGTTAATGTTTGAAGTTAGGTGTCGGCGATGTTAGGGAGGGCAGATTAGGGGTTATTACTATTTATTATAGGGTTAGTGAGGCGGATTAGGGGTTAATAACTTTATTATAATAGCGGTGCGGTCCGGTCGGCAGATTAGGGGTTAATAAGTGTAGGCAGGTGGAGGCGACGTTGTGGGCGGCCGATTAGGGGTTAATAAATATAATATAGGGGTCGGCGGTGTTAGGGACAGCAGATTAGGGGTACATAGGGATAATGTAAGTAGCGGCGGTTTACGGAGCGGCAGATTAGGGGTTAATAATAATATGCAGGGGTCAGCGATAGCGGGGGCGGCAGAATAGGGGTTAATAAGTGTAAGGTTAGGGGTGTTTAGACTCGGGGTACATGTTAGAGTGTTATGTGCAGACGTAGGAAGTGTTTCCCCATAACAAACAATGGGGCTGCGTTAGGAGCTGAACGCGGTTTTTTTGCAGGTGTTAGGTTTTTTTTCAGCTCAAACAGCCCCATTGTTTTCTATGGGGGAATCGTGCACGAGCACGTTTTTGAGGCTGGCCGCTTCCGTAAGCAACTCTGGTATCGAGAGTTGAAGTTGCGTTAAATATGCTCTACACTCCTTTTTTGGAGCCTAACGCATCCATTCTGTGGACTCTCAATACCAGAGTTATTTAAAAGGTGCGACCAGAAAAAAGCCAGCGTTAGCTACGCGGGTCGTTACCGACAAAACTCTAAATCTAGCCGTTAGGTTTTATTTTTATTTCACAGGTAAGTTTGTATTAATTTTAACTAGGTAGACTAGTTAGTAAATAGTTATTAACTATTTACTAACTACCTAGTTAAAATAAATACAAACTTACCTGTGAAATAAAACCTAAGCTGCCTTACACTAAAACCTACCATTACAAAAAAAAAACACTAAAATTAAAAAAAATTTAAAAACCTACCATTACACAAAATAGCAAACGAAAATATCCAAAACAATAAAAATAATTCCTATTCTAATGCCACCCCAAAATAAAAAAAAACCTAATCTATAATAAACTACCAAGGGCTCTTAAACAAACCCCCCTAACAGTATACAAACCCCCATCCCCCGAACCCACAAAATAAAAATAAAGTAAAATCTAATCTACCCAAGTGCATTTGTATGGGCATTGTCCTTAAAAGGACATTCAGCTCTTTTTCTGCCCAAAAAAAACCCCCACCCCAAAACGAGAAAAAAAACATTACACAAAATAGCAAACATATTATCCAAAATAATAACATTTATTCCTATTCTAATACCCATTTTAAAAATTTAGCTCTTTTAAGAAATGGATTTAAGCAGCTCTCATTCCTATTGGCTGATTCGAATGCCTTTTTAAGGGCAATGCCCATACAAATGCCCTTTTCAGGGCAATAGGTAGATTAGTTTTTTTAGCTAGTTTTTTATTTTGTGGGTTTGGGGGGTTGGGGATTTGTAATGTTCGTGGGTCTTTGTATTTTTGTTTAAAAAAAGAGCTGATTTCTTTAGGGCAATGCCCTACAAAAGGCCCTTTTAAGGGCAATTGGTAGTTTATTATAGATTAAGCTTCTTTTATTTTGGGGTGATTTTTTTTTTTTAAATGGGTATTAGAATAGGAATAATTGTTATTATTTTGGATAATTTGTTTCTTATTTTGTGTTATGTTTTTTTCTATTTTGGGGTGTTTTTTATTTTTTAGAATAGCCATTTTTTATTTTTAATGGGCAACAAAAGATTTGAATGCCCTTCTAAGGGCAATGCCCATACAAATGCCCTTTTCAGGGCAATGGGTAGATTAGGTTTTACTTTATTTTTATTTTGTGGGTTTGGGGGGTGGGAGTATGTATACTAATAGGGGGGTTGTTTTTCTTTTGTAGAAAAAGAGCTGATTTCTTTAGGGCAACGCCCTACAAAAGGCCCTTTTAAGGGCCCTTGGTAGTTTATTATAGATGAGTTTTTTTTTTGTTTTGTTTTTTTTGTAAACAGGGTATTAGAATAGGAATAATTTTTATTGTTTTTAATAATTTTGTTTGTTATTTTTTGTAATGGTAGGTTTTTTAATTTTTTGTAATTCTAGTTTTTTTTTGTAATGGTAGGTTTTAGTGTAAGGCAGCTTAGGTTCTATTTCACAGGTAAGTTTGTATTTATTTTAACTAGGTAGTTAGTAAATAGTTAATAACTTTTTACTAACTAGTCTATCTAGTTAAAATAAATACAAACTTACCTGTGAAATAAAACCTAAGCTAGCTACAATATAACTATTAGTTATATTGTAGCTAGCTTAGGTTTTATTTCACAGGTAAGTATGTATTTGGTTTTAAATAGGTATAATTTAGTTAATAATTTAGCTCTATTTTAATTATGTTAAAGTTAGAGGGTGTTAGGGTTAGGGTTACAGTTAGGGTTAGGTTTAGGGTTATGGCTAGGTTTAGGGGTTAATATAGTTTAATTTAGGTTGTTGCGATGTGGGGGGCTGGCGGTTTAGGGGTTAATAGGTTTATTTAGTAGTAGTGATGTGGTTGGCCAGAGGTTTAGGAGTTAATAACTTTTTTTAGTGGCGGCGATGTCGGGGAGCGGCGGAATAGGGGTTAATAGATTTATGATAGTGTGGGTGATGTTGGGGTGCAGGGAAATAGGGGCTAATAACTTTAGTATAGTTGCGGCGATATCGGGAACGGCAGATTAGGGGTTAATAGATTTATTTCAGTGGCAGCGATATCGGGAGTGGCAGATTAGGGGTTAATAACATTATGTAGGTATCGGCGATGTCGGGGGCAGCAGAATAGGGGTGTTTAGACGTTGGGTTTATGTTAGGGTGTTAGGTTTAAACATAATTCCCCCCCCCCCAATAGACATCATTGGGGCTGCATTACAGAACTTTTCATTCTGCGATCGCAGGTGTTAAGTTTTTTTCTAACACTCTCTCCCCATTGATGTCTATGGGGAAAGCGTGCACAAGCACATCAAAACAGTGCTTGGATTTTGAGCGGTATGGAGCTCAACGCAATTATATAGCACATACAAGCTGGCTGTTTGAAAACTTGTAATAGCAGTGCAATGGAGTGTGAAATAACGCAACTTTTGTTGCGTTCTTTTCGCACCCTGTTGTGCCCATAACTTGTAATCTACCTAATTGGTTCTAATCTAGATACTATTCATATATTTGTGTATAGTTTTTTTAATATTATATTTTTTTCTGCAATATTTAATGTATGCAGTGCAATATAATTGTGAATCATATACAATTAGATACACATATATACATTGATATAATTGTTTCAACTCTGTCATTTAGGTTGCCTACTACCTTGTTTTGGTTAGCGCCCCTATCTACACCTACGAGTGTTGTTCTGTTATTCTATGAGAAGAACATTGGAATGTGAAATATTCATATTTTCATATCGGGTTAGCACACTTGAGAATATGCAATCGGGTTTGCACACGAGTAGGGTGCTAAGTTTTTTCCCACTTTTTTTGCTCCATTGACTTCTATGGGGGAATACATTAACGAGATTGCATATCCTAAAATCAGCTTTTTGCGTGTATCAGGTTAGCATTAACAGTTACTTCTCACATACTTCTAGCAGAGTTAGCGCATGTGCGGGAGCATTAAATACCGCTCCACTTGTAATCTGGCCCTTAGTGTCTTTATAAAGGATAGTGTATATTTGCAGAAACAGACAAGGAACTATATTTCAGCTATTCTTATTTGTGGTCAATGTGTACTTTATTGAAGGATAATTTAAAAAGCTGATATTAATTTGTTTTCCTTATACAATTTTGTGTCGATCACAATCTTTTTCTGATATTTTCAGCTGATAAAGAGTTTTGAACTTCATGTTTTTCAAATGATCACAACCCCAAATTGCTTCTACAGATAGGCCAGAAAATAGTTTTCTACAGAAAACCTATCAAAAACGTTTTTTTCTTCTTGTTCTTGCTATAAAATGGATATCCAAGCGAAAATGACAAGTAGAATAACTATGTGACAGCTCTAGATATAACATCAGAGGTTTATGAAAAATAGATCCCTTTGTACGTGTAATGTTAATTATTAAAATGTGTAACAATAGTTATATGTTATATATGCCATTTGAACAGGGGCAATATGGTTATATGGTTATATTGAGCATGTGTAACATCGTCAAAAAGCAAAGTTGCGAGAATTGCTCCATTTAAACAATAGAGCCACTTCAACCTCGCCCTAAAGTTCACTGCATAGAAAATAGACATGTGCGCAGCGGAAAAAAATTGTTTTGGTTCGTTTTGGATGGATTCAGATTTTTTCTGATTTTGTTTCTGATACATTCAAATGTATTCATTTCGGCTACATTCTGATTCGAATAAATTCGGATGTATTCGTTTCGGATTTGATTCGTACATTCGGAATTTCAGTATGTGTTATGTTGATTCAGATGGTTCCAAGTTACACAAATGGAATTATTTCACTGTTCTATCTCACTAAATCTCACTAAATTTAATTTTTATACTGTATTGTGATTATAAATTTAATTTTTATACTGAATTGTGATTAGTCCATGGCCATTCGAATGTAACATAAATCCAAACTAATTCTGATGTATTCGTTACAAATGCATTCAGATAAGTTTAGTTTCATTGCTAGGGTAATTCAGAAATTCAAATCAATTTGAATCTCCGAATTTGGCGAATTTGGCCGAATTTCGATTCAAAAAGAAACGCACGTGTCTAGTAGAAAAGGGTTTTACTTTAAAGGGAAATTAAACACTACTCAAATGCTAGATGGAATGGTGCAGCTGAAGGAAAGATTAGTCTGAGAATAGCATGTAGATGTATTTTTTAACTCCTTAGTGACCAGACAATTTTTCAGTTTTCTTATCCATAAGGACCAGAGCTATTTTTGAGCTAAATTTTTGTGGTGTTTGTGTTTAGCTGTAATTTTCCTCTTACTCATTTACTGTACCCACACACCTTATATATTGTTTTTCTCACCATTAAATGGACTTTCTAAAGATACCATTATTTTCATCATCCTATATAATAAAAGGCCAGGTATGTTTGTCAGATGCAGTCATGCACAGTAGAGACTGCTCAAGGACAAACATACCTGGCCTTGAGCAGCCAAGAAAGTGTTTTTTGGAAGCTGCCATTGACGGGACGTGGCTGGGCGGGAGTGACGTGATGAGGGCATGGCCGGACATGTTGTGATATGGGCGTGACCGGTCATGCCGTGATGGGGGCATGGCCGAGCGGGCATGCCGTGATGGGGGCATGGCCGGGTGGGGGAGAAAGCAACAGAGGGGAGAGAGTAAAACAGAGGGGAGAAAGCAAAAGAGAGGAGGGGGTGAGAGAGAGCAAAAGAGAAGAGGGGGTGAGAGAGAGCAAAAGAGAAGAGGGGGAGAGAGAGTGCAAAAGAGAGGAGGCAGAGAGAGCAAAAGAGAGGGGGGGAGAGAGAGCAAAAGAGAGAGAGAGCAAAAGAGAGGGGGGAAAGAGAGAGAGCCAAAGAAAGAGGGGAAAAAGAGAGAGAGAGAGAGAAAGTGAGGGGGAGAGAGAGAGAACAAAAGAGAGGGGAGAGAGAGAGCAAAAGAGAGGGGGAGAGAGAGAGCAAAAGAGAGGAGGTAGAGAGCGAGCAAAAGAGGGGGGAAAGAGAGCAAAAGAGAGGGGGGAAAGAGAGAGAGAGCAAAAGAGAAGGGGAGAGAGAGAGCAAAAGAGAGGGGGAGAGAGAGAGAACAAAAGAGAGGGGAGAGAGAGAGCAAAAGAGAGGGGGAGAGAGAGAGCAAAAGAGAGGAGGTAGAGAGCGAGCAAAAGAGGGGGGAAAGAGAGCAAAAGAGAGGGGGGAAAGAGAGAGAGAGCAAAAGAGAAGGGGAGAGAGAGAGCAAAAGAAAGGGGAGAGAGAACAAAAGAGAGGGGGAGAGAGAGAGCAAAAGAGAGGGGGAGAGAGAGAGCAAAAGAGAGGGGGATAGAGAGCAAAAGAGAGGAGAGAGAGAGCAAAAGAGGGGGGAAAGAGAGAGCAAAAGAGAGGAGGGAGAGAGAGAGCAAAAGAGAGGGGAAAGAGAGAGCAAAATAAAGAGAGAGCAAAAGAGAGGGGGGAGAGAGATAGAATGCAAAAGAGAGAGGGGGATAGATAGCAAAAGAGAGGGGGAGAGAGAGCAAAAGAGGGGGAAAGAGAGAGCGGGAGAGAGAGATAGAGCAAAAAAGAGTGGGGGAGAGAGAGAGCAAAAGAGAGGGGGATAGAGAGAGCAAAAGAGGGAGAAAGAGAGAGCAAAAGAGAGGGGGAGAGAGATAGAGAGCAAAAGAGAGGGGGGAGAGAGAGCAAAAGAGAGGGGGAGATAGAGAGAGCAAAAGAGAGGGAGGAGAGAGAGCAAAGAGAAGAGGGAGAGAGAGAGAAAAAGAGGGGGAAAGAGAGAGCAAATGAGAGGGGGAGAGAGATAGAGAGCAAAAGAGAGGTGAGAGAGAGAGCAAAAGAAAGGGGAGAGAGAGAGCAAAAGAAAGGGGAGAGATAGCAAAAGAGAGGGGGAGAGAAAGCAAAAGAGAGGGGGAGAGAGCAAAAGAGAGGGGGATAGAGAGCAAAAGAGAGGAGAGAGAAGGAGAGAGCAAAAGAGAGGGGAGAGAGAGCAAAAGAGAGGAGGGAGAGAGAGCAAAAGAGAGGGGGAAAGAGAGAGAGCAAAATAGAGGGGATAGAGAGAGCAAAAGAGAGAGTAGAGAGAGAGCAAAAGAGGGGTGAGAGAGCAAAAGAGAGGGGGGACAGAGAGCAAAAGAGGTAGGGAGAGAAAAAAGAGAGGAGGGAGAGAGAGAGCAAAAGAGATGGGAGAGAGAGAGAGCAGAAGAGAGGGGAGAGAGAGCAAAAGAGAGGAGGGAGAGAGTGCAAAAGAGAGGGGGAAATAGAGAGCAAATGAGAGGGGGGAGAGAGATAGAGAGCAAAAGAGAGGGGAGAGAGAGAGCAAAAGAAAGGGGAGAGAGAGCAAAAGAGAGGGGGAGAGAAAGCAAAATAGAGGGAGAGAGAGAGAGCAAAAGAGAGGGGGATATAGAGCAAAAAAGAGGAGAGAGAGAGCAAAAGAGAGGGGAGAGAGAGCAAAAGAGAGGAGGGAGAGAGAGCAAAAGAGAGGGGGAAAGAGAGAGAGCAAAATTGAGGGGATAGAGAGAGCAAAAGAGAGAGGAGAGAGAGAGCAAAAGAGGGGTGAGAGAGCAAAAGAGAGGGGGGACAGAGAGCAAAAGAGGGAGGGAGAGAGAGAAAAAAGAGAGGAGGGAGAGAGAGAGCAAAAGAGATGGGAGAGAGAGAGAGCAGAAGAGAGGGGAGAGAGAGCAAAAGAGAGGAGGGAGAGAGAGCAAAAGAGGGAGGGAGAGAGAGAAAAAAGAGAGGAGGGAGAGAGAGAGCAAAAGAGATGGGAGAGAGAGCGAGCAAAAGAGAGGAGGGAGAGAGAGCAAAAGAGAAGGGGAAAGAGAGAGAGCAAAAGAGAGGGGATAGAGAGAGCAAAAGAGAGAGGAGAGAGAGAGCAAAAGAGGGGTGAGAGAGCAAAATAGAGGGGGGGCAGAGAGCAAAAGAGGGAGGGAGAGAGAGAAAAAAGAGAGGAGGGAGAGAGAGAGCAAAAGAGATGGGAGAGAGAGCGAGCAAAAGAGAGGAGGGAGAGAGAGCAAAGGAGAAGGGGAGAGAGAGCAACAGAGAGGGGATAGAGAGAGCAAAAGAGAGAGGAGAGAGAGCAAAAGAGAGGTGAAGAGAGAGGGAGCAAAAGAGGGGAGAGAGAGCAAAAGAGGGGAGAGAGAGAGAGCAAAAGAGAGGCAGGGAGAGAGAGCAAGAGAGGGAGCAAAAGAGGGGAGAGAGGGCAAAAGAGGGGGAGACAGAGAGAGAGCAAAAGAGAGGGAGAGAGAGCAAAAGAGGGGGAGAGAGAGAGCAAAAGAGGGGGGAGAGAGAGAGCAAAAAGGAGGGGAGAGAGAGCAAAAAGGAGGGGAGAGAGAGCAAAAAAGAGGGGAAAGAGAGCAAAAAGGAGGGGAGAGAGAGCAAAAGAGAGGGGGGAGAGAAAGATAGCAAAAGAGAGGGGGGAGAGAGAGAGCAAAAGAGTGGGGGCAGAGAGAGAGCAAAAGAGAGGGGGGAGAGAGAGAGCAAAAGAGGGGGAGAGAGAGCACAAAAGAGAGGGGGGATAAAGAGAGAGTGCAAAAAAGAGGGGGGAGAGAGCAAGGGGTGGGACCAAGTTACTTAAAAAAATTGGCCCGTGTACACGGGCTTTAGGACTAGTATATAATTTACTATTAAAAAAATTATAAAATATGATGAAAAAATTGAAAAAAACACACTTTTTCTAACTCTGAGCCCCAAAATCTGTTACTCATCTACAACCACCAAAAACACCCATGCTAAATAGTTTCTAAATTTTGTCCTGAGTATATAAATACCCAAATGTTTACATGTTCTTTGCTTTTTTGCAAGTTATAGGGCAATAAGTACAAGTATCACTGTGCTATTTCCAAACCTTTTTTTTTTTCAAAATTAGTGATAGTTACATTGTAACTCTGATATCTGTCAGGAATCCCTGAATATCCCTTGACATGTATATATATATTTTTTTTAGTAGACAACCCAAAGTATTAATCTAGGCCTATTTTGGTATATTTCATGCCACCATTTCACCGCCAAATGCGATCAAATAATAAATATTGTTAACTTTTTCACAAACTTTAGGTTTCTCACTGAAATTATTTACAAACAGCTTGTGCAATTATGGCACAAATGGTTGTAAATGCTTCTCTGGGATCTCCTTTATTCAGAAATAGCAGACTTACATGACTTTGGCGTTGCTTTTTGGTAATTAGAAGGATGCTAAATGCCGCTGTGCACCACACTTGTATTATGCCCAGCTGTTAAGGGGTTAATTAGGTAGTTTGTATGGTTAATTTTAACTTTAGTGTAGAGATCAGCCTCTCACCTGCCACATCCCACTCCCTGATCCCTCCCTGATCCCACTCAAACAGCTCTCTTTCCTCTCCCACCTCACAATTGTCACCACCATCTTAAGTACTGGCAGAAAGTCTGCCAGTACTAAAATAAAAGGCATTTTTTTATTATTATTATTATTTTATATTGATTCTGCAGTGTTGGATCCCCATTTAGCCCCCAACTTCCCTGATCCCCCCATATAGCTCTTTAACCCTCCCCCTCTACCTATTTGCCGCCATCTTGGGTACTGGCAGCTGTCTACCAGTACCCAGTTTGCCCCCCCCAAAAAATTTTTTTTTATTTTTTTATATTGAATAAACAATTTTTCTGTAGTGTAGCTGCCCTTCCTCAATACCCTCCCCCCTCCCAGATCCTTTGTCCAACATTTATTCCCACAAATTGAGAAAGGAGCAGGAATCTAGTGCTGCAGTTAAAAGTCCGTATGCTTTATTGATCCATAAATTAAAATCGCCAGTAAAACAAAAACTGGCTTAACATAGAAGACATTGGTGAAAAACAAGAGCAATCAGTCACTGCTTGTAACTGGCTTACGCGTTTCGGCCGTAGCCTTACTCTTAGCCTTATTAAAACCCTAGCACAGCTGTGCTTTTAAACAGAGACTTACATAACGTGATTGGTTAAAACAAATGGGGCAGGTCTGGTTGTGCTTAAAGTCACAAATCTTAGTTATATCATAGTTATAATATTCATGCCACATAACAAATCATAGTATAATCCCAGTCAAAGTGTTTTTCTGGTTAACGGTTTTGCATTAGCACCATGGTATAAATAAACCTCATATACACATTAAGCATAGAAAATCAACAACAGTTAAATCATACACTTACTGGTAGTATATAGAATACGTTATAAACTGATCTGAACTGGTTATATAAAGACTCTTACACAGAACCCCTTATACTGCTCAAAGACCCTAAAAAGATTTCTAATAATGAAGTATAAAGTCTGTAATGTGTTTAAACTGACTGATAGTCAGAGGATGGACTAATAAGGGTCTATCAATCCCTAAATGTGTGTCCAGCAGATTAAACTGAACTATGTTCTTAATACAGATTAGATGTTTTAGTAGAATGCCTGCACTAAATTAAAGAAAAAACTAGCATCAATCTATTAATAAATTCATAGGTAAAGCAAACTAAATGTGCTGTTTATTACCATTTCTGATTGGTTAGATGTTTAAGCTAGTAAAGCTATGAATAAATTTGTAAGGGTGAGTGCATAGGTATAGTGTACCCAATGAACTAAGTGTCAATGCATTCATATAAACAGGGTGCTTGAGCTAATGTAAATGTATAAGGGTAAATGTAATGAAGTAGAGTGCATTAGAATGGAAGTAATATAATATTATAATATGATATTCCACATAGATATGGAGATATCACTCCCAATAATTGATTAGGTCATATTGGGAGTTTAATCCACCTGGAAACCTTGTTTCCAGGTGGAAAATCTAAAACATTTCTCTTTTATAAAGGAGATTCTCCCTGTCTCCCCCTCTCTTTGGGGTGAGCACCTGTTCAATTGCTTTCCACTTGAAAAAGGACAAATCTTTTTGGTGTTTAATTGAGAAATGATTCACAATGGGTGTAGTAGCTCTGCCGATGGAAATAGTGCTAAAATGCTCCCTGATGCATGATCTGATGTCTCTGGTGGTGAGACCTATGTACTGCACCCTACACTGGGTGCATTATATCATATATATCACGTATGTGGAGGAGCAATTTAGACATCGTTCTATTTCAAAGGTTTTACCATTTGAGCTAGAGGCAAAAGTAGACGATATGTCCACATGGTCACAGGGTTTACATTTTCTGTGGCCACATCTGAACATTCCTCTATGTGTTAGCCATGAACTCATGGTTGTTCTGTCACTCTTGAGCTGGGAGGGGGAAACCTTATTCCCTATTGTACTGGCCCTTCTGTAGGAGCACCTCAGGCCTTCGTCGACACTGTCTACCAATTTGTCATCAGCTCGTAGCATACCAAAATGCTTGCGGACAATGCCACATATTTGTTTGTATTGCGAGCTGTAATTGGTAACAAAGGTTACACCTTTATGGGGGACGGAATCCATCTTTCTTTTATTTCCCCCCCCCCATGTGGAGTAAAGACTTCCTATCCATGCACTCCACTTCTTTAAGTGCTTTGTCTATGTCACTCTTTTTGTAGCCACGCTGTCTAAAGCGGTCTATCATGGCTTTTGATTGATCCCTAAAGATGCCATCATCTGAACAATTTCTTCTAAGACGAATGAGTTGTCCCTTAGCGATAGCATAAGGGACATGGGGTGGGTAGCAGCTATTGCCATGAAGCAAGGTGTTACCAGAAATAGGTTTCCTATAGCTGGATGTATGAACTTTGCCATCTATTTTGCCTTCAATGGTGATGTCTAAGTAATTGATCTCATGATCATTAGCATCAAAAGTGAACGTCAAATTTAGTTCATTAGTATTAATCCAGTCAATAAATTGCTGAATCTTGTCAATACCTCCCTTCCACACCACGAGCAAATTGTCTATGTAACGTCGGTAGACGATAATATCCTCTAAGAAGGTGTTATTTTGTGCGTAGACGTGGGACAGCTCCCACCAGCCAAGATATAAGTTGGCGTAGGATGGGGCAAATTTGGCCCCCATAGCTGTCCCACGCCTCTGCAAGAAAAATTCCCCCTCAAACTCAAAGTAATTGTGGGTTAACAGAAATAAAGTTACTTGAATAACAAAATCCTGAAACTGTGCAGTGTATGTGGTGTATTCGTTCAAAAAAAACACTGTATGGCCTTAACCCCTTCATTATGGGGAATGCTTGAATACAGCGACACCACATCTACAGTGACCCACATATACTCAGGTTTCCATGACAACTTCTCGAGGACATTGAGTACGTGTGTGGTATCCTTTAGATAGCTGGGCAAATTTTGAACCAGTGGCTGGAGTACAGCATCCAGCCATTGGGATAAGTTCTCAGACAGTGAGCCTATGCCGCTCACGATTGGCCGACCCTTCACCTGCTCCAAAGATTTATGCACCTTTGGCAGGTGATGAAAAATAGGGGTAACAGGGTGCTTGACTAATAGATAGTCAAATGTTTCTTTGTCTAGAAACCTCAGTTCCATACCTTCGTCCAGAAGACTTCTAAGTTGTTTTTGAAAAAGCCACACTGGATTAAAGTCTAACTTTGTGTAGCTATCTTCATCATAGAGCTGTCTATGCGCCTCTTTGATGTAATCAGTCCTGTTTAACACCCCGACTGATCCCCCCTTGTCCGCGGCCTTTATCACAATACTCTGATCTTTACTGAGTTTGTTCAGGGCCGCCCTCTCTTTACTGGTTAGATTGGTTTTCCCTCTGGATTCAGTTTTGCTTAATTTAATAAGATCAGCCTCAACTCGGCTATAGAGGTTTTCAAGGGTATCACCCCTTGACTGAACTGGATAGAAGGTAGAGGGTTGTTTGAACTTAATCTTGTTATCCTTCCTATCCTCAGAGGATGTAGTACCTTCTCTCAATAAACCACTCAAGTTTATTAGATCACATTGATCTGAGAAATCAGTAAATTCTACTGCATCCCTAACCTCAGTTGTATATGTACTTTCAACCCTCTCTGAGCCATGGAAGTGTTTTCGCAAAGTCAGGTTACGAATAAGTTTGTTCACATCTAAGATTGTTCTAAACAAGTTAAAATTACTTGTAGGTGCGAAACCCAATCCATGGCTCAGAACCCTGACCTCCATTTCTGAGAGTGTAAGGTCTGAGAGGTTAATTACTTCGAAGGATGGTACTGTTGTGACCTATTGGATCTCTGGGGGTACCTGCTCACGGTAGCTCTGTTTGCCCCTCCCCCCCTCCCCGGGCCTTTTTGGGGGAGTGAAAAAACCTGCTCTATGGCTTGTGTGTCTTGAGCTGTTCTAGTGGAGTTAGTGCCTACACCAGCCATTATTGAAGTACCTTGTAAAGGTGGGAAAGGATTAAAGTCATAGGATGCACCTGCTTGGTAATTAACCCCCTGCTGATATATAGCTGATTTAACCTGAGGCGTAACATGGGTTTGAAACTCAGGGGGTGCATTAAAATAACCCGCTTGTGCTGTGACAAAGTTCCTGTAGGATTGTGCCTGTGGGACCATTTGTGTGTTTTTCAAAATCCCTACTGGTGTGATAGCTTTGTTGCTGTGTTACACTTTCGTTTGTTTGTGGGTCATCACCTGAGTCTCCATCACTGTCACTAAAAGTAACTTGTTTGCCACCCCTATTTCTTGACCTCCTATTACGTCTATTTCGACTGTTGTTTCTCTGTCTATTGTATTGCTTGTGTGCCAAAAACCTCTGCTGCTTATTCCATATGTAAACCATATTGGACTGGTAGTCAGTGTTTATGTTCCATTACCTGTATTTTTACATCAGCAACAACCTTTGATAACTGTTGGTCAAAACTACTGAAATTGGCTTCATGGCATCTTTTATTTAACTCTGCCTGTACCTCAACTATTTCTGATCTTAGTACTTTCAATAAATGTGCTTTATAGCCAATTAACAACATCATCAATTTTAGAGAACATTTATTCCCCCCTCCCTCTCCCTCCTTCCCATACATTTTGCGAGGCATTATTGTGAATGTTGATTCATCGCTGGCCGATGCAGAGAGGGCCACAGAGTGGCTCTCTCTGCATTGGTGGGTAAAAAAATGGTTATGCAGGATGCCTCAATATCAAGACATCACTGAAATACCATGAAAGCGCCTGGAAGCGATCTGGATCGCTTCCATCGCTTGAAACCCCTGAGGACGTCATTAAGTGACAGTTTTTGTAGGACGTACCCTGTACATCCTTTGTCGTTAAGGGGTTAAAGTTTCATTAGCTTTTTAAATAGTGACAAATTAAGTGTAACGTTTTAGTGTCTATAAAACAATGGGAGCTGCCATGTTGTAACTTAGGGTTACCTTCTCTGCCATGGCCTATTAGAGACAGTGTGCAGCCAATTCCTATATGGAATGTAACAGTGTTCTGCACTTCCATTTCTAACAGGAACTGAAAAGCTCATCATTTCAGAATCGAAATATAGGGGACAAAATACATAATGAGAGTATATTGCAGAGTTTCATATATATATATACAGGTAGCCCTCAGTTTACACCGGGGTTAGGTTCCAGATGGAATGGTTGTAAATCGAAACCGTTGTAAATTGAAACCCAGTTTATAATGTAAGTCAATGGGAAGTGAGGTAGATAGGTTCCAGGCCCCTCTCAAAATTGTCATAAGTAACACCCAATACATTATTTTAAAAATTTTGAAATGAAGACTTTAAATGCTAGACAGCATTATAAACCTAATAAAATAATCACACAACACAGAATATATAATTAAACTAAGTTAAATTAACAAAAACATTTGCTAAACAGCATTATAAACCTAATAAAATAATCCCACAACACAGACTTCACTTGCATTTTTCTGCAAACAGTTCTTTCTATGCATTCCAATCTGGACTGAGTTATAGACAGGAAGATCTTGTTCCTTTGAAATCTGCTCAATAGCTCTCCACCTACTGGCTATTTTAATAAATGCATTGCTTCTCAATAGCAGTCACATGACTGGAAAAAAAGGTTGTTATTCTGAAACGGTGTAAATTGAACCATTGTAAAACGAGGGCCATATGTATATATATATATATATATATATATATATATATATATATATATATATATATATATATATATATATATATATATATATATATATATATATATATAATGTATCATTTTCTCAAAGTGTTTAATGTTCCTTTAATTTACAAAAATATATAAATAAATAACTATTAAAACATAAAAGTAACTTGAAAACATAAAAAAAATACCACAACACACTCTTTAAAAAAGTCTACTGTAGCATGTGTATTTTTTTTAGGGTAGATAAAAATCAATCAGATCGATTACAAGTTGTGCGTTAGGGTAAAAAAGCAGCGTTAAGAGGTCCTAACACTGTTTTTTAACGCCAGCTGGTATTACGAGTCTTGAAATGACAGGCTCACCGCCAATAGGATTTTTTCTACCTTAATTCCGATTGGCTGATAGAATTCTATCAGCCAATCGGAATTGAAGGGACGCCATATTGGATGACGTCACTTAAAGGTACCGTCATTTAGTATGAAGACTCCGGATGAAGAGGATGCTCCGCATCGGATGTCTTGAAGATGGACCCACTCCGCGCCGGATGGATGAAGATAGAAGATGCCGTCTGAATGAAGACTTCTGCCCGTCTGGAGGACCTCTTCTGCCTGGTTGGATTAAGACTTCTGCCCGTCTGGAGGACCACTTCTGCCCGGTTGGGTGAAGACGTCTCACGGTAGGGTGATCTTCAAGGGGTTAGTGTTTTTTTAAGGGGGGGATTGGGTGGGTTTTAGAGTAGGGTTGGTTGTGTGGGTGGTGGGTTTTAATGTTGGGGGGTATTTGTACTTTTTTTAAGGGCTATTTGTAATTTAGTGTAGGGTAGGGCTTCTTTTTATTTTGGGAGGCTTTTTTATTTTGTTAGGGGGATTAGAGTAGGTGTAATTAGTTTAAAAATATTGTAATTATTTTATTATTTTCTGTAATTTAGTGGGGGGGTTTCATACTTTAGATAATTTAATTTAATTGTAATTAATTGTTTTTAATTTAGTAAATGTATTTAATTATAGAGTAGTGTTAGGTGTTAGTGTAACTTAGGTTAGGTTTTATTTTACAGGTAAATTTGTCTTTATTTTAACTAGGTAGTTATTAAATAGTTAATAACTATTTTATAACTATTCTACCTAGTTAAAATAAATACAAAGTCGCCTGTAAAATTAAAATAAACCCTAAACTAGATACAATGTAACTATTAGTTATATTGTAGCTATTTTAGGGTTGATTTTATAGGTAAGTATTTAGTTTTAAATATGAATTATTTAGGTAATTGTAGTAATTTTATTTAGATTTATTGTAATTATATTTAAGTTAGGGGGGGTTAGGGTTAGACTTTGGTTTAGGGGTTAATAACTTTATTATAGTGGTGGTGATGTCGTGGGCGGCAGATTAGGGGTTAATAAGTGTAGGTAGGTGGCGGCGACATTGGGGTGGCATATTAGGGGTTAATAAATATAATGTAGGTGTCGGCGATGTTGGGGGCAGCAGATTAGGGGTTCATAAGTATAATGTAGGTGGCAGCGGTGTCCAGAGCGGCAGATTAGGGGTTAATAATATAATGTAGGTGTCGGCTATGTTGGGGGCGGCAGATTAAGGGTTAATAAGTGTAAGATTAGGGGTGTTTAGACTCAGGGTTCATGTTAGGGTGTTAGGTGTAGACATAAAATGTATTTCCCCATAGGAATCAATGGGGCTGCGTTAGAAGCTGAACGCTGCTTTTTTGCAGGTATTAGTTTTTTTTTCAGCCGGCTCTCCCCCATTGATTCCTATGGGGAAATCGTGCACGAGCACGTTCAGCTAGCTCACCGCTACCGTAAGCAGCACTGGTATTGACGTGATATGTGGAGCTAAATTTTCCTCTCCGCTCACTTTTCTGCGGCTGATGCCGGGTTTGTAAAAACCCGTAATACCAGCGTTGTCTGTAGGTGAGCGGTGAGCATAAAATGCTCGTTAGCACCGCACACCGACAAAACTCGTAATCTAGCCGATTATTTTTTAATATTTTATATTTAATATTTCAATAACGCAAGCTAACCTAACACTGCTTTAGCTCTACAATGCAAAACCGGAAGCATGTGACGCATATTTTACATTACTATATCCTTCACTTATATTTTTTTTTAATTTCTGTTATTAAATATACATTTCTATATATGTGTGATAATGTTAATGTAAAATATATTTCTATACCTATATATATTAAGAGAAAAAATAGACAAATGGTTCAACTAAATTACGAGTTCTCGACCGCCACAAAAGCGGCGTTATTTCACCTCCCTATAGCGCTGCTATTACAAGTTTTGAAAAAGCAGGCTTGTGCGGGCCATATGGTGGCGTTGAGCTCCATACCTCACCGAAATACAAGCGCTGCTTTGATGTCCTTGTGCACGATTTCCCCATAGACATCAATGGGGAGAGCCAGCAAAAAAGAAGCCTAACACCTGCGATTGCGGAAAGAAAAGCTCCGTAACACAGCCACATTGATGTCTATGGGGAAAAAGAAAATAATGTTTAAACCTAACACCCTAACATAAACCCCGAGTCTAAACACCCCTAAACTGCCACCCCTAACATAGCCGCCACCAACATTACAGTTATTAACCCCTAATCTGCCGCCCCTAACATCGCCGCCACCTAGATTACAGTTATTAACCCCTAATCTGCCACCCCTAACATCGCCGCCCCCAATGTTGCTGCCACTATACTAAAGTTATTAACCCCTAAACCTAACCCTAACCCTAATGTAACCCTAACCTTAAGCATAACCCTAACGTAACCCTAAACCTAAGTCTAACCCTAAGACCCCCTAACTTAAATATAATTAAAATAAATCTAAATAAAAGTTACAATTAATAACTAAATAATTCCTATTTAAAACTAAATACATACTTACCTGTAAAATAAAACCTAAGCTAGCTACAATATAACTAATAGTTATATTGTAGCTAGCTTAGGTTTTATTTTTATTACACAGGTAAGTTTGTATTTATTTTATTATTAACTATTTAATAACTACCTAGCTAAAATAAAAACAAAGTTACCTGTAAAATAAAACCTAACCTGTTTTACACTAAAAACTAACATTACAATAAAATGAAATAAATTAAATTAATAGAATACAATTTACTAAATTACAAAAAAATAAACACTAAATTACAAAAAATAAAAAACAAAATTATCAAAAATAAAAACGAATTACTCCCCTATCCTACACTAAACTGCCAATGGCCCTTAAAAGGGCCTTTTGTGGGGCATTGCATCAAACAAATCAGCTCTTTTATCTGTAAAAAAAATACAAACACCCCCCAACAGTAAAACCCACCACCCAACCAACCCCCCCCCAAATAAAAACCTATCTAAATAAACCTAAGCTAACCATTGCCCTGAAAAGGGCATTTGGTTGGGCATTGCCCTTAAAAGGGCATTTAGCTCTTTAACCCTAAGCTAAAAAAAAAACCTACCCAAAAAACCCTTTAAAAAACCTAACACTAACCCCCGACAATCCACTTACAGTTATCGAAGTCTGAACATCCATCCTCATCCAGTCAGAGATGTCATCATCCAGGCGGCAAGAAGTCTTCATCCGTGCAGCCTCTTCCATCTTTATCCAGCCAGCGAAGTCCTCATCCAGACGGCAAGAATTCTTCATCCAGACGGCATCTTCTATTCTTCTATCTTCATCCATCCGGCGTGGAGCTGGTCCATCTTCAAGACATCCGGCGCGGAGCATCCTCTTCTTGCGATCGTCACTGGAAAATTAAGTTTCACTTTAAGTGACGTCATCCAAGATGCCGTCCCTTACATTCCTTTTGGCTGAAAGATTTCTATCAGCCAATAGGAATTAAAGGGGAAAAAATCCCATTGGCTGTTGGAATTAACCAATAGGATTGAGCTTTCATCCTATTTGCTGATTGGAACAGCTAATAGAATGAAAGTTGATTGGTCATATAGCAAAGACCCCCTATGTGAATAATGGCAACATCCCGGGAGTTATACTGGATCCAAAATGTCCAGAAAACACAAGTAGCTGTGTCCAAACAAACTGGATATGTATTTCTGGCTTAAAGTATACATAGCCCAAAGTCCTCCTTTAAAATGACTTGTTATCAAATATTTTGCCCTTCTAGGAAGAGAGATGATAACTGTTTAGAGGGAGCTATTGTCTTCTGGAGACCCCTGTATAATTAGCAAAGTTCGTCAAACCCTCATTGGGGATGTATAAGTAATAAGCCCCCTTCCGGGGTATGTAGATAACAACCAGTGTCAAGCCGTTAGGGTGGTGATATAAAGAACAATATCCCAAATGAAGCCTGCAATACTCCACAAATACTCGTATCAGGCAAAATCACATACCTGACCCATACTTGGATGGTCCGTGCTGATCCTTATTGCTGATAGATGACTTCCGCTGGGCTTGTAAATAAACAAACAAACAGAGCAGAATACAGGGGTCGAATAGCTTCAACCTCTTAACCGGATTTCAACACCAACTGCCAAGCAAAGTAAGTTTAATAATTTATAATGATGGCGGGCTTCAAGAAATCCGATTCCCACAATGTTAACACATTAGTCCCAAAGTGTGAGCCAGTTTACTTCATATTTATATGCAAATTCATACTTACAAAAATAATAATAATAGAGATAAAGTTAGAATTGATTCAGAACTAGCAGAGATAGAGGTTAACAGCAGAATCGAAAAAACTGAAAAACAATAGTAATTATATAGTACCACTACTTGTTCAAAAAACATGACAATTGACAGTGGGTTACTTCAAGTTTGTTCAGGCAATATAGAAAAATAATAATAAATAATGAATAAATAAAATGTACAATTGAGTCTAAATAAAATCTCATCTCAATTACAGGAAGGGAGCATAGTTTATCTCCTCATTTTTACCACTAGGAGTTAAAGCTCTCTAATTAAAAATCCATCTGCATTCTTTTTGCAATAAATATTTATCTATATCCCCACCTCTACCTTTTAGATCAACCCTTTCCAAACTCAGAAATTTTTTTTTGTTTTCCAAAATATTTTTATTGAGCTTCACATTAGGACACATATACATTCTATGGTTAGGTAATCTGTACAGAGAAATATTTATCATACATACTTTCTCAAATAAGGAACAGATAAATGAATTACATAGCATAGACTAGATATGTGCATGGCGAAAAAATTTGGTTCGGTTCGGATCGATTCGGAATTTTTTGAATTTCGGTTCGGATCGATTCGAATTCGGAAAATTTTGAATCGATTCGGTTCAGATTCGTTTCGGATTCATTCGGATTCGAAGAAATTCGGCTGGATTCGGTTTGGTTCGGTTCGGTTCGGAAATTTGGAATTTCGGTAAGTGTTAGGTGGGATTAGACTAGTATTATGTACTGTATATTAGGTGTAACCCACAGCAGAGTGATATAACCTAATATACTGTACAATACTAGTGTAATCCATGGCCATCCGAATTTACAGAATAAATCCAAACTAATTCGGATTTATTCGGTAAATTCGGCAGTATTTTAATTCGGAAATTCGGTTCGATACGAATCTCCAAATTTTCCGAATTTCCGAATCGATCCAAAACGAATTGCACATATCTAGCATAGACTAAACATGTTTAAATGACAGTTCACAGCCATAAAAACCGTACGCCCTCTAAATGTTCTATGAGGCCACTCTTGGACCTCCCAGTATAACATTATGGCGTTACAGAGGGCATTCATGGGCCGAAGGAGGCCACTCTTGGACCTCCCAGTAGATTATTATGGCGTTACAGAGGGCATTCATGGGCAGAAGGAGGCCACTCTTGGACCTCCCAGTAGAACATTATGGCGTTACAGAGGGCATTCATGGGCAGAAGTAGGCCACTCTTGGACCTCAAATGTTGAGTCTCAATTTTTCTTTTTTTTAGTAAGTCCGTAACGTAGATTAAAGTTTCAAGAAACATTACAAAGAGATATGTCAGATCACGGTACACAGTTGGTCACACCACAACAATTATAGAGAGCACTTATCAAATAGGATCGCAACGAGTACAGAAATAATAGTATCCCATAAACATTTGTGGTGGGTTAAGCAAACAATAACAAATAACTAGATAAAATAAATATTAGCGACCCATAAAGTTCAAACCTCTAGAAAATTAACTCTCATTGGTTTTTACACCCCCTGTAGAAAACTCTTGGACTTACAACCAATGTAGGAAAATTGACGGAGGTGGATCACTGATAATACAATATGAATATGCACATCTGGAGACTAGATTGAAAGTACAAAATCTCTCATATTTACAGTCTAGTAGGATTTTGTGAAACTATTAGCAACACTATAATTAGAACACTGTAGGAGGGTATAAATATGTCCATATCATTATGTCATTATAAATAAAGGACTATAATTGAACCCTGAGACAAGACAGGAACTTCCCTTTGACTTCCCTTTGACTATCTAAGCTTAGATTATGGAATATTAAGATTCTGAGGGAGAATAATTAGTCAAGAATTGGACTCTGATTGCTCAAATTGTAGCTATATTAGCATTGGAACATGTAGGGTCACTCTTGGACCCTTAGGACTGTAGTGATATATTATACTTGCATGAGAAATTTATAACTAAAGAATAAGTAAATCAATAATATGTAGCCAGAAGCTTAAATAACTTGCAGAGTGACCTTTATTATATATATAAGGCTTGTTTTAGTTGTGTTTAGAGGCGTGCCATACAAATATTAGAGGCTTGGAGTACTGAAATTCAAACATGAAACAATTACACATGATACACCCTCCAGATCAACCTGGTTCTTCAGAAAGCAATTCCAGGCAAAAATAGCTATAAATCCCTAGGTTAGTGGATATTTCAACTTATAACACTGGATGGGGAGAGTGGATTTACCATAAATCCAGCTGTTAACTCAAAGATTAAAACTACACAGACACCTTCTGTTTCACTTCAGTAACCTTATTGGCATTGCAAAACGTATATATAGGGCTTAGATCTTTTTCCCCAAAAACTACTTTAGGAACCGTAGATAAAAACCTCACTAATTAGGTTGACGTGGTCGGGCCCATCTGTATTTAGCGTTGCAGTAACAGCCTTATTGGGCTATACATGTGGTGTTTTTTGGGCCTGATGGCGTTAGCCTCAAAATATCTTTGCCTATGAGTAGCAACTCACTAAGCTAAATGTATAAACATTGAACATGGCAAATGTAATAATGTGGTTATATATCATTCGTTTATCTCAAATTACCTTCTTTGATATGCTGTTAATATCTTGCTGATAAACATATTGTTTGTTGCATTCATTGTAAATGATGTCAATCTATAAATGTTCACTCAATAAAGCTTTTAAAATAAAAAACCTCACTAATTAGGGCAGCTATATCCCACCATCTTGGCCGCTGACAGCGGGATACCAGTCTTCCAATAAGAAAATGAGAATTGTGTAGTTTCAATATAATAGGAAACAAGTTATACAATAATCACTAGCTGATTCTCAAATTTTCGAATTTTATGATTACATTCGAAAATATTCTTTTCAAAAAATTTGAATTTAGATTGTAATAGTATTTCTAATGCTTTTTCTTTAAATGTAATATTCGAATTATGCAATATTCGAATTCGAAAAATTCGAATTTAGATTGTAATAGTATTTCTAATGCTTTTTCTTTAAATGTAATATTCGAATTATGCAATACGTGTATTCGAATTCGAAAAATTCGAATTTAGATTGTAATAGTATTTCTAATGCTTTTTCTTTAAATGTAATATTCAAATTATGCAATATTCAAATTCGAAAAATTCGAATTTATATGTTTGTAATAGTATTTCTAATGCTTTCTTTAAATGTAATATTCGAATAATGCAATATTCTATATGGAAACATTCAAAATCATATATTTGTATCTATTATGTATCAATTTACTAGATTCCTGCCCTACCACATGAACTATTGAACTTCTGAATAGTATTTGTTAAATAGAATGTTAAATTCAAAATTTTTAATGTGGACATTCGATATAATTATAAACATTCGAATTCGAAAGTGACATTCGAAAACTGTAAATAACATTCGATTTTCGAATTTTTAAGAATATTCGTTCTTATTGACATTCGGATTTAGAATTCGAATTTCGGTAATAACATTCGTTCTACATTCGAAATTCGAAAATGTACACATTCGCCCATCCCTACTTATGAATAGTTATGTTATTATAGGATAAGGTAGATCAAAACCAGTTTGCTAATGTGAAACAAAAACAAAATCAGCAAAACAGATAGTTTTCAACTCAAGAGTCAATCTGATTAATACCTGTAATTGAAATCACAGGAGTATAGTGTGCCCCATGCAGAGTGATATAGTTACTAATGTTTGCATTAGGACAAGTCCATGGCTGTTAGAATCTATCCTATGCCGACCCTCAGGAGCATTCTTAAAGTTGGACAGAAATTGGAGTTCCCGGTCGAGGGTGCTTGTTTACTGTCCAGGATGTTATTAAATGAATAGCGTGGGCAATGTGCATAACGTACAGTAAAGTTAGTACTTATAATACCTGATCCAAATAGCATATCAGTGAAGCCGTCTTTCTCTAAGGCACCTTTCCCCCTGTCTATGTTGACAACCGCCACTTTGCCAGGTTCTACATCCTCATCTGAGTCGTTATGTCGATGTTCGGCTAGTATCTGTACATCACGTGGACTTCTGATCTCAATTGGGCTGAGGCCAGCTACTAAGCTATACTTAGCTGGAGTCAATGGCACATTTTGGGCCTCCATTACATCAGGAGACTCTGCGGAACTCTGAGCTCTGCCTGCACCTCGGGTGAGTGGGACCCAGCCAGTGAAACAATCTGGTGTATGGGATAGTAGTCCCTGGAGCTCTTCTTTCAGCTGTCACTGGAAATTGCCAAGATAGTCTCTGATTAGCTGTATTGACTGACACTCCCATGAGTCTAGCAGGTTGTCAATTTTCTGGGTATACTCGCATCTCAAGTTATTTGCCCGAGCCATTATTGCCTGGTAAATAGTATTTGGCAGTTGGTATTAATCACACATGTTCTTTCTGCTTACCCCGGGATCCGGGGGGGGGGGGGATGATGTATCTGCAAGCTAGGCCGCCACCTAGGATCCAATGGCCCAGAGCAGACCATAAAAGTTGTATTTTGGCGAAAATAAATATATGGTCTGTATGTATACAGTGTCCAGTATCAAGATATGTTGTTATCAAAGGTTGATTGTAGGATATTCTAAAGATAATTGGTGGATTATCATCAGACATCTCAGAGCTTCTTTTTTTTCAATCTTTCATGGCTGCCGCTCGGACACTCCCCCCAAACTCATAAATCTTAATTAATTTTTATTGCTCTGATGGAAGGTTTGAAAAAGACGTGCTACACTGCAGTTTCAATTTTATTATCTATATCTCTCTTATGTTCTTTATTGCAAAATACTATATACACTATTCCTTCTGATCTACAATTAACTTTACCAATAATGTTATGGATTTGACCCCATTTATCCACAAAATGAGCACCTTGTTGCTTCTTTTTACAAACTGAACATCTTCTACTTTTCACATTACCATCTTTCTATGAAATTTCTCTAAGCCAATTCTGTCCTTCACATTTAGTGTAGTGACTAGAAACCAGTTTATCTTTTAGATTTGGTGCTTTTCTTGGAGTCATAAGTGGTCTGTCTCCAACTATTAGCTTCATATCATTGTCAAGGGTTAGAACATCACAGTTTTTCTTCATGATTGCTCTAATGTCATTCCATTTATTGTTGTACTGGCTAATGAATCTTATAGCCGGTTCCGAAATATTAACTTTGTCTTTATATAGCAACTCATCTCTTGTACACTGTTTGGCTGAATTATATGCTTTTTTCAGAGTGACCTGTGAGTACCCTCTTTGCATAAACCTGTCCCTTAGGTTCTTTACTTCCATTTTGAAGTTAGACATTTCAGAGCAGTTATGCCTGTGTCTTAAATATTGACCTTTTGGAATATTGTTAATAAGAAATAGAGAATGATGACTATCTGCCCTTAGGAGGGAATTACCTCGCCGTAGGTTTTCTATATGTGTTTGTCACAAGTTAATTGTTAACACTCAGTTGGCTAGATTACGAGTTTTGCGATACGAGTAAAAAAGCAGCGTTAAGGTTTATAACGCTGCTTTTTCACTACCGCTGATATTATGAGTCTTGTAGGTACAGCTGTCCCGCACACTTTTTTGGCCGTACCGCAAATTAACTTATGCAATTTTCGTATTTTTTCAATGGGACTTGCATTGCGCTGGTATTACAAGCATTTTTTTTTAGGCCAAAAAGTGAGCTGTACAGCCTATCCAGCAAGATTCGTAACGCATTCTAAAATCAGTAGTTATGAGTTTTACACTACAGAGTTGTAGCATAAAACTCATAATGTTAAAAAGTACACTAACACCCATAAACTACCTATTAACCCCTAAACCGAGGCCCTCCCACATCGCAAACACTAAAATAAAATTATCGCCGCCACTATAATAAACATATTAACCCCTACACCGCCGCACTCCCGTCTCGCAAACACTAGTTAAATATTATTAACCCCCTAATCTGCTGTCCCTAGCATCGCCGCAACCTACCTACATTTATTAACCCCTAATCTGCCGTTCCGGACATCGCCGCCACTAGAATAAACATATTAACCCCTAAACCGCCGCACTCCTGCATCGCAAACACTATAGTTAAATATTATTAACCCCTAATATGCTGTCCCTAACATCGAAGCAACCTACATTACAGTTATTAACCCCTAATCTGCTGCCCCCAATGTCGCCACCACTATACTAAATTTATTAACCCCTAACCCTAACACCCCAAACTTTAATATAATTAAAATAAATCTAAATAAAACCTACTATTAATAACTAAATAATTCCTATTTAAAACTAAATACTTACCTATAAAATAAACCCTAAGCTTGCAACAATATAACTAATAGTGACATTGTAGCTAGCTTAGGGTTTATTTTTATTTTACAGGCAAGTTTGTATTTATTTTAACTAGGTAGAATAGTTACTAAATAGTTATTAACTATTTACTAACTACCTAGCTAAAATAAATACAAATTTACCTGTAAAATAAAACCTAACCTGTCTTACACTAACACCTAACCTTAAACTACAATTAAATAAATTACCTAAATTAAATACAATTAACTAAATTAAATACAAATACCTAAATTAGAAAAACAAACAAACACTAAATTACACAAAATAAAAAACAAATGACAAGATATTTAAACTAATTACACCTAATCTAATAGCCCTATCAAAATAGCCTTTAAAATGGCCTTTTGCTGGGCATTGCCCCAAAGAAATCAGCTCTTTTACCTGTAAAAAAATACAAACGACCCCCAACAGTAAAACCCACCACCCACACAACCAACCCCCCAAATAAAACCCTAACTAAAAAAACCTAAGCTCCCCATTGCCCTGAAAAGGGCATTTGGATGGGCATTGCCCTTAAAAGGGCATTTAGCTCTATTGCTGCCCAAACTCTAATTTAAAACTAAAACCCACCCAATAAACCCTTAAAAAAAATAACACTAACCCCTGAAGATCCACTTACAGTTTTGAAGAGCCGACATCCATCCTCAATGAAGCCAGGAGAAGTCCTCAACGAAGGGGCAAGAAGTCCTCAAAAAAGCAGGGAGAAGTCTTCATCCAAGCCGTGAGAAGTGGTCCTCAAGACGGGCAGAAGTCTTCATCCAGACGACATCTTCTATGTTCATCCATCTGGCGCGGAGCGGGTCCATCTTCAAGACATCCGGCGCAGAGCATCCTCTTCTTACAATGACTCCCAACGAATGAAGGTTCCTTTAAGTGACGTCATCCAAGATGGTGTCCCTTAGATTCCGATTGGCTGATAGAATTCTATCAGCCAATCGGAATTAAGGTTAAAAAAAAATCTGTTGGCTGATCCAATCAGCCAATAGGATTGAGCTTGCATTCTATTGGCTGATTGGAACAGTAACAATAACATGCAAGTTAGCACCGCACCCCTCATAACGCAAAACTCGTAATCTAGCCGATTGTTAGGTCCAGAAAGTCAATCATTGTTTTACTACAGGTATATGTGAATTTTAAGTTTAGATCATTGCTGTTGAGGTTAAGCATAAAGGTATCTAACTATTTTTCTGTACCTTGCCATAAGACAAAAATATCATCTATAAATCTCAAACAGAGATCTATTCATTTTCCATAAACTTCGTCATTGTCAAATATAAAATCTTTTTCCCATTTGCCAAGGTACAGACAAGCATAGGTGGGGGCACAGCATGTCCCCATCGCTGTGCCTAGGATCTGTTGATAATATTTATTATTAAACCTAAAATAATTGTGTTCTAGGATAAACAACAAAAGTATTTCTACAAATAGCATGTTCATCAGATTATGTGCCCCTCTGTTTTAGGAATTCAACAGCTGCCTGAACTCCTTTATGATGAGGAATCGAGGATTATAGGGCCTCTACATCGATGGCCACTAAGAGTGTACTCTCATTCACTATTAAGCCATAAAAAAATGTCAATGTATCTTGAGTATATTTAATATATGAGGTAAGGGTTACTAGGAATGGTCTAAGGCAGTAGTCAACATAAATTGAAATCCCTTCAGTAAGACTGCCCTGACCAGAAATAATTGGTCTACCCGGTGGAGGAACCCTATTTTTATGAAGTTTGGGTATGGCATACAATGTATGAGTTCTTGGATATTGTTGGTTAAAAAGTCTATTTTTTTCTTGTTAATCATGCCACTTGTAAATGCTTTGATGAGTATCTCATCAATCTTGCTTTTATATAATTCAGTAGGATTGGATTTCAAGAGCTTGTACTGTTTAATATCCGCTAGTTGTTTTTTTTACATTTCAGGACATATTCACTGGTATTCAAAACTACAACATTTCCACCCTTATCAGATGGTTTAATAGTAATGGAATTATCTTTTTTTTTGTTCTTAATCACTTGACTTTGTTACACAGTTAAATTATCTAGGTAGCTCAGTTGGTAAATGCCCTGACTACAAAAAGCCTGTTTAAAAGATCCAAGGTCACAGGTTCAAATCCTGGCAGGGACAACTCAGCCCTTCATCCTTCCGAGGTAGATAAAATGAGTACCATTAAATTGGGTAATAATAACAGCTATTACTATTCAGCCGCCGATTTGGTTAATTCCGAGAGCGAGCGCTGAAAAAGCGCTTTGAATCCCACTGGGAGAAAGGCGCTATATAAATACTAGTTATTATTATTATAATTCAGATATATATTTTTTAACAAAATTATGAACACTAGGAACTACAGATAAGGCTGGCATGAAACTAGAACTTTTCGTTAAATTGGTATGGCCTATATTCAGATCACTAGTTCCTTCCTCATTTGTATTTCTCATCGATTCCAAATCATCAAGGACCACTCTATCATTAATATCCAAAATGGTTTCTTTGGCCTTGTGTGGCATAGTTTTTTAAGAATTAATTTTCTGGCAAAAAGGTTCATGTCTTTAATTACAGTAAATGTATTAATATTAGTAACTGGTGCAAAATTTAAACCCTTAGCTAGAACCTCAATTTCAGGTAAAGATGGAATTCTATGTGATAAATTTTTTTTCAACATGTGTATCTACTGCTAGGGGGTAACTAATCACTGTGGTTGTTGTTGATTCCTTAGGGGATATCTGTTTCTCTCTCCTATATTTTCCCCTGTGCTTTCTGCCCCCTCTCCTATTTTTCGCCTTCCTGAATTTTAATTTTTGTTCCTTTATTAACTTTTGTTTATAGTATATGTTATGATCATTACTATTTTGTCCTGACTGGGTGTCATTGCTATTACCCTCTTTGGAAGGAATAGAAAATGTGTCTTTTATATCAAATTCCCATTCAGTCTCATTGAAACCCACCATCATTTACCAACAAATGTACCTCCCTGTGTGTCAGTCACGGTGCTCAGGGATATCAAATAGTTAATATAACATTAAGAGAAAAAATAGAAAAATGGTTCAACCTAACCACAAAGACTATCGGCTAGATTTAGAGTTTGGCGTTAGCCGTCAAAATCAGCGTTAGAGGCTCCTAACGCTGGTTTTGGGCTACCGCTGGTATTTAGAGTATTGTAGGTAAGGGTCTAACGCTCACTTTCCAGCCGCGACTTTTCCATACCGCAGATCCCCCTACGCCAATTGTGTATCCTATCTTTTCAATGGGATCTTTCTAACGCTGGTATTTAGAGTCATGGCTGAAGTGAGCGTTTGAAATCTAACGACAAAACTCCAGCCTCAGAAAAAAGTCAGGAGTTAAGAGCTTTCTGGGCTAACGCCAGTTCATAAAGCTCTTAACTACTGTGCTCTAAAGTACACTAACACCCATAAACTACCTATGTACCCCTAAACCGAGGTCCCCCAACATCGCCGCCACTCTATTAAAATTTTTTAACCCCTAATCTGCCGACCGCACACCGCCGCCACCTACGTTATCCCTATGAACCCCTAATCTGCTACCCCTAAAACCGCCGACCCCTATATTATATTTATTAACCCCTAATCTGCCGCCCCCAATGTCGCCGCCACCTACCTACAATTATTAACCCCTAATCTGCCGACCGGACCTCACGGCCACTATAATAAATGTATTAAACCCTAATCCACCTCACTCCCACCTCAATAAGCCTATAATAAATAGTATTAACCCCTAATCTGCCCTCCCTAACATCGCCGACACCTAACTTCAAGTATTAACCCCTAATCTGCCGACCAGACCTCACCGCTACTCTAAATGTATTAACCCCTAAAGCTAAGTCTAACCTTAACCCTAACACCCCCTAAATTAAATATAATTTAAATCTAACGAAATAAATTAACTCTTATTAAATAAATTATTCCTATTTAAAGCTAAATACTTACCTGTAAAATAAATCCTAATATAGCTACAATATAAATTATAATTATAGTGTAGCTATTTTAGGATTAATATTTATTTTACAGGCAACTTTGTATTTATTTTAACCAGGTACAATAGCTATTAAATAGTTAATAAGTATTTAATAGCTACCTAGTTAAAATAATTACAAAATTACCTGTAAAATAAATCCTAACCTAAGTTACAATTAAACCTAACACTACACTATCAATAAATTAATTAAATAAAATACCTACAATTATCTACAATTAAACCTAACACTACACTATCAATAAATTAATTAAATACAATACCTACAAATAAATACAATTAAATAAACTAACTAAAGTACAAAAAATAAAAAAGAACTGTTACAAAAAATAAAAAAATATTTACAAACATTAGAAAAATATTACAACAATTTTAAACTAATTACACCTACTCTAAGCCCCCTAATAAAATAACAAAGCCCCCCAAAATAAAAAAATGCCCTACCCTATTCTAAAATTAAAATAGAAAAGCTCTTTTACCTTACCAGCCCTTAAAAGGGCCCTTTGCGGGGCATGCTCCAAAGAAAACAGCGCTTTTGCCTGTAAAAAATAACATACAATACCCCCCCCCCAACATTACAACCCACCACCCACATACCCCTAATCTAACCCAAACCCCCCTTAAATAAACCTAACACTAAGCCCCTGAAGATCTCCCTACCTTGTCTTCACCTAACCGGGTTCACCGATCGGTCCAGAAGAGGGTCCGAAGTCTTCATCCAAGCCAAAGCGGGGGCTGAAGAGTGACGTCCATCCTCCGGCTGAAGTCTTGATCCAAGCGGCGGCTAAAGAATTCCATCTTCGGGCAGAAGTCTTCATCCTATCCGGGCAGAAGAGTAGATCCGGACCGGCAAACATCTTCATCCAAGCCGCATCTTCTATGTTCTTTCAATCCGATGATGAGCGGCTCCATCTTCAAGACCTCCAGCGCGGATCCATTCTCTTCTTCCGACGTCCTAAACCAGAATGAAGGTTCCTTTAAGGGACGTCATCCAAGATGGCGTCCCTCGAATTCCGATTGGCTGATAGGATTCTATGAGCCAATCGGAATTAAGGTAGGAAAATTCTGATTGGCTGATGGAATCAGCCAATCAGATTCAAGTTCAATCCGATTGGCTGATTGGATCAGCCAATCAGATTGAGTTCGCATTCTATTGGCTGTTCCGATCAGCCAATAGAATGCAAGCTCAATCTGATTGGCTGATTGGATCAGCCAATCGGATTGAACTTGAATCTGATTGGCTGATTCCATCAGCCAATCAGAATTTTCCTACCTTAATTCCGATTGGCTGATAGAATCCTATCAGCCAATCGGAATTCGAGGGACCCAATCTTGGATGACGTCATTTAAAGGAACCGTCATTCAACGAGTAGGCATCGGTAGAAGAGGATGGATGCGCATCGGCTGGAAGAAGATGGCTCCGGAAGAAAGAAGATTGAAGATGCCGCTTGATAGAAGACTTCATCCCGATGATGGACTTCTTCAGCGCCCGCTTGGATCAAGACTTCAGCCAGAGGATGGACGTCACTCTTCAGCCCCCACTTGGGCTTGGATGAAGACTTCGGACCCTCTTCTGGACTGATCGGTGAACCCAGTGAGGTGAAGACAAGGTAGGGAGATCTTCAGGGGCTTAGTGTTAGGTTTATTTAAGGGGGGTTTGGGTTAGATTAGGGGTATGTGGGTGGTGGGTTGTAATGTTGGGGGGGGTATTGTATGGGGGTTTTTTTACAGGCAAAAGAGCTGAATTCTTTGGGGCATGCCCCGCAAAGGGCCCTTTTAAGGGCTGGTAAGGTAAAAGAGCTTTTTTATTTTAATTTTAGAATAGGGTAGGGCATTTTTTTATTTTGGGGGGCTTTGTTATTTTATTAGGGGGCTTAGAGTAGGTGTAATTAGTTTAAAATTGTTGTAATATTTTTCTAATGTTTGTAAATATTTTTTTATTTTTTGTACTTTAGTTAGTTTATTTAATTGTATTTATTTGTAGGTATTGTATTTAATTAATTTATTGATAGTGTAGGGTTAGGTTTAATTGTAGATAATTGTAGGTATTTAATTTAATTAATTTATTGATAGTGTAGGGTTAGGTTTAATTGTAACTTAGGTTAGGATTTATTTTACAGGTAATTTTGTAATTATTTTAACTAGGTAGCTATTAAATAGTTATTAACTATTTAATAGCTATTGTACCTGGTTAAAATAAATACAAAGTTGCCTGTAAAATAAATATTAATCCTAAAATAGCTACACTATTTAGCTTTAAATAGGAATAATTTATTTAATAAGAGTTATTTTATTTTGTTAGATTTAAATTATATTTAACTTAGGGGGGGTGTTAGGGTTAAGGTTAGACTTAGATTTAGGGGTTAATAAATTTAATAGAGTAGCGGTGGGGTCCGGTTGGCAGATTAGGGGTTAATACTTGAAGTTAGGTGTCGGTGATGTTAGGGAGGGCAGATTAGGGGTTAATACTATTTATTATAGGATTATTGAGGCGGGAGTGAGGCCGATTAGGGGTTAATAACTTTATTATAGTAGCGGTGAGGTCCGGTCGGTAGATTAGGGGTTAATAAGTGTAGGTAGGTGGCGTCGACGTTGGGGGCGGCAGATTAGGGGTTAATAAATATAATATAGGGGTCGGTGGTGTTAGGGGCAGCAGATTAGGGGTACATAGGGATAACGTAGGTTGCGGCGATGTACGGAGCGGCAGATTAGGGGTTAAAAAATATATGCAGGGGTCAGCGATAGCGGGGGTGGCAGATTAGGGGTTAATAAGTGTAAGGTTAGGGGTGTTTAGACTCGGGGTTCATGTTAGGGTGTTAGTTGCAGACATAGGAAGTGTTTCCCCATAGGAAACAATGGGGCTGCGTTAGGAGCCGAACGCTGCTTTTTTGCAGGTGTTTGTTTTTTTTTCAGCTCAAAATGCCCCATTGTTTTCTATGGGGGAATCGTGCACGAGCACGTTTTTTAAGCTGGCTGCGCCCGTAAGCACCGCTGGTATTGAGAGTTGCAGTGGCGGTAAATATGCTATACGCTCCCTTTTTGGAGCCTAACGCAGCCCTTCTGTGAACTCTAAATACTAGCGGTATTTAAAAGGTGCGGGTGAAAAAAAGCCAGCGTTAGATACGCAGGTCGTTACCGACAAAACTCTAAATCTAGCCGTATATTAGCCAGCACTGATTATACTGCTAAAATCAATTGCCCCAGCAGTGAACTGAGTGACAACTGAAGAGACCCAAAAGATTGACTACCACACCAATAAAATTTGTCTTGTGCATAAACTTGTTTAATACTATAATAACCATAGTAAAAATAACAATTGTATGACCGGTCATATAGCAAAGACCCCCTATGTCAATAATGGCACCATCCCGGGAGGTATATTGGATCCAAAATGTCCAGAAAACACAAGTAGCTGTGTCCAACTAAACTGGATATGTATTTCTGGCTTAAAGTATACAGAGCCCCACGTCCTCCTTTAAAATAACTTGTAATCGGATATTGTGCACTTCTAGAGAGAGATATTAATTGTTTAGAGGGAGCTATTGTCTTCCTGATACCCCTGTATAATTAGCAAAGTTCGTCAAACCCTTGTTGGGGATGTATAAGTAATAAGCCCCCTTCCGGGGCATATAGATAGCAACCAGTGTCAAGCTGTTAGGGTGGTGATATAAAGAACAATGTCCCAAATGAAGCCTGCAATAGTCCACGGATACTCGTATCAGGCAAAATCACATACCTGACCCATCCTTGGACGGTCCGTGCTGATCCTTATTGCTGATAGATGACTTCCGCTATGCTTGTAAATAAACAAACACTCACCCTTATGGTCCTCAAAGTCTGTTGCTTGTTAGAGCAGAATACAGAGGTCGAATAGCTTCAACCTCTTAACCAGATTTCAACACCAACTGCCAAGCAAAGAAAGGGGGTGCAGCTGCTACCCACTGTAAACAGTAGAACTCCTGCTGATAGGTTAATGCCTTTTTAACTACATCAGCATCCATGACGTCAAGGGTGAAATAACTAAGTATCAACAAAGTTACTGTGGCTTAATATATGTTGCTTAATATACAGTATATATATATATATATATATATATATATATATATATATATATATATATATATATATATATATATATATATATAAAAGTATGGATTTACAATAGAAATAACACATTCCTGCATATACACACACAATATTTAGCCCTTTCCATTCAATTTCAAACACCTTGTCATATATATCAATATAAATATATCAATATAACAATCAGTCATATACCTTTTAACTCTTATGTAACATTTTTAATAATATTTATATATATATTTTATCAATTAGTGTATGTATGAGGTTAACACTTTATTTTAATGTATTTATTTTCTGTTTTGGTGCACATTTTATTTTAACTCTTACACTTACATATGCACATAACTTTTAATATGTGTGCAAGTTAGCATGGTCATGATATTGGTTATCAGTGGCGCGCCACTTGTAATCAGGCCCTATGTATTTATCAGTGTTAAAAAAAAAGACATTTTCATTCCATCCAGATGGTAACATATGATGCCCACAGCCATAGCAGTAAAGAGAACAAGCAAAGTAGAATGAATATTTAAATAAACACACTCATCCACTGCCTGCTCGTCATCAATACAAGGGTACAGGTTCCCTAGCTTGAAACATTGTCCTCCGGCTTAATGTTAAATGGAGTCTTAAAGGGACACTGAACCCAATTTTTTTCTATCATGATTCAGATAGAGCATGCAATTTTAAGCAACTTTCTAATTTACTCCTATTATCACATTCTTTTCATTCTCTTGGTATCTTTATTTGAAATGCAAGAATGTAAGTTTAGATGCCGGCCCATTTTTGGTGAACACACTGTGTTGTTCTTGCTGATTGGTGGGTAAATTCACCTACCAATAAACAAGTGCTTTCCATGGTTCTGAACCCAAAAAATAGCTTAGATGCCTTCTTTTTCAAATATAGAAAGCAAGAGAACGAAGAAAAATGTATAATAGGAGTAAATTAGAAAGTTGTTTAAAATTGCATGCTCTATATGAATCACAAAAGAAAAAAATTTGTGTCTAGTGATGTCGCGAACATAAAAATTCGGGTTTGCGAACGGGAACGCGAACTTCCGCAAATGTTCGCGAACCGGGCGAACCGCCATAGACTTCAATAGGCAGGCGAATTTTAAAACCCACAGGGACTCTTTCTGGCCACAATAGTGATGGAAAAGTTGTTTCAAGGGGACTAACACCTGGACTGTGGCATGCCGGAGGGGGATCCATGGCAAAACTCCAATGGAAAATTACATAGTTGATGCAGAGTCTGGTTTTAATCCATAAAGGGCATAAATCACCTAACATTCCTAAATTGTTTGGAATAACGTGCTTTAAAACATCAGGTATGATGTTGTATCGATCAGGTAGTGTAAGGGTTACGCCCGCTTCACAGTGACAGACCAAACTCCTGCAGCGGGTAAAACATCTAAATAGTTTCTAAATTTTGTCCTGAGTTTAGAAATACCCAATGTTAACATGTTCTTTGCTTTTTTTGCAAGTTATAGGGTAATAAATACAAGAAGCACTTTGCTATTTCAAAACCACTTTTTTTCAAAATGAGCGCTAGTTACATTGGAACCCTGATATCTGTCAGGAATACCTGAATATCCCTTGACATGTATATATATTTTTTTTAGAAGACATCCCAAAGTATTGATCTAGGCCCATTTTGGTATATTTCATGCCACCATTTCACCGCCAAATGCGATCAAATAAAAAAAAATTGTTCACTTTTTCACAAACTTTAGGTTTCTCACAGAAATTATTTACAAACAACATGCAATTATGGCATAAATGGTTGTAAATGCTTCTCTGGGATCCCCTTTGTTCAGAAATAGCAGACTTATATGGCTTTGGCGTTGCTTTTTGGTAATAAGAAGGCTGCTAAATGCCACTGCGCACCACATGTGTTTTATGCCCAGCAGTGAAGGGGTTAATTAGGGAGCATGTAGGGAGCTTGTAGAGTTAATTTTAGCTTAAGTGTAGTATAGTAGACAACCCAAAGTATCGATCTAGGCCCATTTTGGTATATTTCATGCCACCATTTCACCACCAAATGCGATCAAATAAAAAAAAATTGTTCACTTTTTCACAAACCTTTGGTTTCTCACAGAAATTATTTACAAACAACTTATGCAATTATGGCATAAATTGTTGCAAATGCTTCTCTGGGATCCCCTTTGTTCAGAAATAGCAGACTTATATGGCTTTGGCGTTGCTTTTTGGTAATTAGAAGGCTGCTAAATGCCACTGCGCACCACACATGTTTTATGCCCAGCAGTGAAGAGGTTAATTAGGGAGCATGTAGGGAGCTTGAAGAGTTAATTTTAGCTTAAGTGTAGTGTAGTAGACAACCCAAAGTATTGATCTAGGCCCATTTTGGTATATTTCATGCCACCATTTCACCGCCAAATGCGATCAAATAAAAAAAAATTGTTCACTTTTTCACAAACTTTTGGTTTCTCACAGAAATTATTTACAAACAACTTATGCAATTATGGCATAAATGGTTGTAAATGCTTCTCTGGGATCCGCTTTGTTCAGAAATAGCAGACTTATATGGCTTTGGCGTTGCTTTTTGGTAATTAGAAGGCTGCTAAATGCCACTGCACACCACACGTGTTTTATGCCCAGCAGTGAAGGGGTTAATTAGGGAGCATGTGGGGAGCTTGTAGAGTTAATTTTAGCATAAGTGTAGTGTAGTAGACAACCCAAAGTATTGATCTAGGCCCATTTTGGTATATTTAATGCCACCATTTCACCGCCAAATGCGATCAAATTTAAAAAAAACTTACATTTTTTCGCAATTTTAGGTTTCTCACTGAAATTATTTACAAACAGCTTGTGCAATTATGGCACAAATGGTTGTAAATGCTTCTCTGGGATCCCCTTTGTTCTGAAATAGCAGACATATATGACTTTGGCGTTGCTTTCTGGTAATTAGAAGACCGCTAAATGCTGCTGTGCATCACACGTGTATTATGGCTAGCAGTGAAGGGGTTAATTAGGTAGTTTGTAGGGAGCTTGCAGGGTTAATTTTAACTTTAGTGTAGAGATCAGCCTCCCAACTGACACATCAGACCCCCTGATCCCTCCCAAACAGCTCCCTTCCCTCCCCCACCCCACAATTGTCCCTGCCAGTACTAAAATAAAAGGTTTTTAAATTGTTTTTCTTTTTTTTAAGCATATTTACATATGCTGTGGTGTAGCATCCCCCCTTAGCCCCCAACCTCCCTGATCCCCCCCAAAACAGCTCTCTAACCCTCCCCATCTGCCTTATTGGCGGCCATCTTGGGTACTGGCAGCTGTCTGCCAGTACCCAGTTTGCAAAAAAAAGTAGTTTTTTTCTGGGGGTTTTTTTTTTTCTGTAGTGTAGCTTCCCCCCCCCCACAGACCAACCCCCACCACCTGCCACACCAGATATGAGTGGTGGCATTGGGCAAGTGAGCACAGTATACGCTGTGAGCCTGACACACACGCTGGCAGGCAGGCAACTGCAATTAGATTACACAGGGAAAAGAAAAAAAAAAGCAGACTGATGTTCTAGCCCTAAAAAGGGCTTTTTGGGGCGCTGTCCTTACAGCAGAGTTCAGATGAGTCCGTCAGGACTGTAGTGGACACTGAATACACTAGCCTAGCTATTGATTTCCCTATTAAATCAGCAGCAGCTACACTGTCCCTCCTCTCACTAAGAATGCAGCTTCCGAATGAATCTAAAATGGATGCAGTCCAGGAGGTGGGAGGGTCTGGGAGGGAGGGTCTGCTGCTGATTGGCTGGAATGTGTCTGCTGACTGTGAGGTACAGGGTCAAAGTTTACTCAATGATGATGAATAGGGGGCGGATCGAACATCGCATATGTTCGCCCGCCGCGGCGAACGCGAACATGCTATGTTCGCCGGGAACTATTTGCCGGCGAACTATTCGCGACATCACTATTTGTGTCCCTTTAAGTGTAGCAGAAAATAGCAGACTATGGAAATCTGAAAAAGTTATTAGCCAACCTCATAAATTCAATAATTTTCAGATGTTTCTAAGCATTTATATATGTGACCCAAAGAGACATTGTTAAACACTGAATAAATGTTAGACAGGATGATGTATTTTAAACAAAGATTAGCGTAAAAATAGTATGTAAATGCATTTTTAAAAATCATATTTTTCTTTTAAATATTGAAAAAATAAGTTTAAAATGTGTAATGGGCACATAAATGTAGCCTAGGATATCATTTAGGGACAGTTATAAATGGGTCACAAGAGTTTTCAACCAATAACTGAGTGGAATATAATTGGAAAGCCCACAATTTTCTGCTTTAAGAAAGAAAAAATTGCAAAAGTGAATTGCAAAGTTGTTTTACTACATACAATTAAACATTTTATATAACCATTTCAAACTGTTTAATGCCTCCTTAAAGGGGCATTACACATCAAATATATTTTTGTTCACATCTACATACAGCATATTTACGTATGAAGAAGCTCTATTTAGATCATATATATATATATATATTTATATTTTAAGGTTGTTTATTTAAATTTTAAAACTCACTAAAAGTCCCTGCACAGCCGATCCATAAGACAGAAGTTCATTGACTGACAAGGAAATCTCCCACGGCTTTACTAAGTAAGAGTGACACAACCCACAAACATAAGAAACACAAATGTTTATTTTTCATTTTTAAAGAAAGGAAAAAAAAAACAAACATAAAATACAATTTTTTACATGCAACAAAAATACATTAATGTCCCTTTAAGAAATTCACTTGTCATTTTAGCTATTATTTTTCATCAGAACAAATATATTATTAAGTTCGTTATAAATAAACCATATTAAGATTAAACAATTCATCTTTCCTAATTGCATCTATTACTTTGCCACTTTTCTAATTAGCACATATCAGGCAGTAAAAGCAAATAAACTCTGAACTATTTAGAATGTGTAATTGACTTTCTGGGCTTGTCGTCTGTTCAGACTCTGACAAATTCCCACTAATAGTTTCTGGTGACTGCCTGGCTGTATGACATCTTCTCAGAGAGGCGCAAGGCAGCAAACCTTAACTGCGTTTGCATTAATCATCTGCTTCAGGTGTCCTGTTTTCTCTGGTAGAAAATAATGGCATTTGTAAACCCCTGTAGGAATAAAGTGCAAAGTGCAATAAAAACAAGAAATCATAGGTAAAGTTTTGCAAAGCAGAAAGAAAGCTCAGGGGATACAAACAATTGCTGTTCATTTATTTAACCTGACAAAAATATAACTACAACAGTGTCAGGGAAAAAAAAAAACATGAATATATCCAAGAAAAAAAAAACATTTTTTTTTTTTTTTGCCAATGCTGTGGTTCATTTGTAGTCTATTAGAGGTAATTTATACAATCATCCCGTCTAAGTGTGATTATCAATATATTATACAGTTTCATAGGAAGTTATGTATAAAGATATCTTACTAATGTGTTGATAAAATTCATTATTATTTTCTATGAGCCATGTAATTTTTTTCGTCAGCCAGTCCAGACCTCAGCTGACGGTAATGTGGAAAACGCATTGAAACTGTCAATAATCATAATGGCTTCTAACAGCATTTCTTTTTTTTTTTATTGAGGACAAAAAACATTTATCAAACAAGGGGTAAACATAGTAACAGATATTCATATCATAGCAGAACAGAAGTGTACAAATTTGGTTATAGTCCTCATTTTCTTTCCCCTTATGTCAATAAAAATAGGACACTCTTGGACCAGTTGGACTAATCTTGTCTAAGTCTAGGGGTCATTTTGAAACAGGATATAAAACTCAAGAAAAACTACATCTAGAGAAGTTCGATGTTGAAATGGTTAAGTCGTATATGGTATATAGATGCTGTTGCCAAGGCTGGGCACACTGAAAGTATATAACTTATTAGAACTTACAAATTAGTAAGGGTACTATTATAGGGAGAGGTCTTATATTATAAGCAAAGAGTGGTATAGAGGATGTATATGTTATATCAAAAGTATGAGAGGATAGCTTTATAGAAACTTGCAGGTTAACGTAATCTACCTTGTGAGCATAATCTAAACACCATTTTTGTATTCCACATTGAGATTGTTGAAGTATAGCACCTCATAGGTTATAAGTAATATTTATTGCTTTATCCCTCCTGCAGCCCCAGCTACTGGCTGCAGGGGGGATGTCAGCACTATATCAGCCCTACATATAGGAACGTTAGTTTGATGGTTTTATAAACCCTTGTTCTGCAGATATTATAATAATTGTTTCCATAGCCCCCCCCCCACACAAAAAAAACACAGGGAAGTAAACAAGGGTGCTGTACAAGACAGCAGTAGGTATTGTGTAGGCATAGAATACTTCTGTGGAACTTAGGAATTCGTTATGGTGCGTTATTATAGAGGTATGGAATCTAGCATCTCCATACAAGGTTTAAGGTAATAATACAACATTAAAAGTGCATATGTGAATTATTAAATCCACAAAAGAAAACAAACTGAGTTAAGATATACAAAACTGGCAAACTAAATAATGTGATATTAAACTCTATATACTAATCTTATAGGTTTATAAATGACAATGGCGCCATTATGTGATCAGTTCTTTATCCCCAGGATTTTGGTTGTAGGAATAAGATGTTTTGCGCTATTAGCCCAATGAGTCGATTTGCAAGCCAGGCAGTGTCATTACTGTGAGTGCAGGAATTTTTATTTGAAAGGTTAACGGAATAGTTTTTACATGATATGGGTCCTGATGGGTCCTTAGCTGGTTTCCCTGCGAGAGCGTTTAAAGCTTGTGCCTGGTTTCGTGTTTTATGCAAGTCCTCGGGTTGAAAGCTGTTCTCATCAGTGAAGCCGGCTGGAATATTGGCAGTAGACTGAAATCTTGTCTGGGATTTGTTTGCGGCCTCCCAGGAGCCCCCCCACAAACTACCGCAAGGTCCAATTTAGTGGCAGATACCTTCCCATCTGCAGGGTCTTGCTCAGTGTGTCCGGAGGATCCACTTTGATGGGTGATATACTCAGTAAGCATTTCTATTTGTGGTTTGTGATAGAAGAATTTTGCGGTAGCTCCATGTAAAAGCTTGGGTGCTAACAAGATGTTGTCCTTTAAGGCCTGAGGTTCCCGTCGATGGTTGTTAATGGTGGGAGTTTGTATCTCTGGTGCTACGACTGTAACTGCAGTTGCTGAGCTCACGGCAATGCAGAGTTTCATCAGATAGTCCTTTGGTGCCCTGTCCAGGAGTTGTTGGAAGAGTTCCTCTAAACTGGCCATATAGTTATTTAGTCTGGCAGGGTGATCGACTGTGTTTGCGGTGGCCATTTTAGCTTCTGTGTGTTAGAGGTCTTTTGAAGATTGTTGTTCTCTTTTGTACTGTTGCGTCCTCTCTTATTGATGAATGAGATCTATAAGGTCAGTGCTGGATTGCTAGTGTGCTCAAAAATGGCAGTGTACCTCGGAATTCTGATGGGGTGACGCCACCTTCTGTGAGCCGCTGCTCAAGGCCTCTGTTGTCTAATCCTGGGCTCCAGATTCAAAAATACATCTTGATGTGGATTGTGTGGAGTGCCACTATGAAGAGAAGCACAGTAGTAGTCTGGATATATGTTTGTGCTGTAATGTTTCTCTAAGAAATCGGCGGATTAATGGAGTATCAGCCAGAGCTTTGGGGAATGCGACTGCTCCGAGTCGCTGCTTAGACACGCATTCCTATTGGCTGAAATTTTGAAATCAGCCAAAAGGATTAGAGCTACTGAAATTCTATTGGCTGTTCAAATCAGCCAATAAGATTTCAGTAGCTCTCATACTATTGGCTGATTTCAAAATTTCAGCCAATAGGAATGCAAGGTACCCCAATAAATATGGGGTACCTTGCATTCAATTTTCAGTGTACGACAGATGATCACATGAAGAGGAGCCTCCACGCCACTGAGGACAGCCGCCGCTGAAGACCTCCGCTGAGGACTGCCGCTGAGAACCAGCGCTGAGGACCACCGCTGAGGAACCATGTATCGGGAAAGCCAGTGCCGCACCTCCGCTCTGCACCGCCTTGGCTCCGGAGGAAGATAGAAGATGATGGAGCCGCCCTGAAGAAGACCTTCTCTGTCGGACTTCAGGAATGGTGAGTACCTATTTGGAGCTTGGTTTTATTTTTTTGTTTATTTTTTTTTTGTTTGTTTAAGATTAGGGATTTAATGGGCTGTAAAAGAGCTGATTGCCCTTTTATGGGCAATGCCTATACAAATGCCCCTTTAGGGGCAATGGAAAGTTTAGGTTTTTTTAGTGTTAGATTTTTTTATTTTGGGGTTTGGTGGGTGGGGGGGTTTTACTGTTAGGGGGGACTTAGTATTTTTTAACCCCTTAACGACACACATCGTACAGGGTACATCAAACACAAACTGGTCTTTAAAGACCAGCGACGTACCCTGTACGACGTTAGCGGCTGGAAGCGATCCTGATCGATCCCAGATGCTTTCAAGGTATTGCTGTGATGCCTCGATATTGAGGCATCATGGCAATACCTTTTTTCAAACACTGATGGTGCGATCGTTGGTGGGAGCTGCTGCAGGGAGGTGGGTGGGCGGCCATCACTGGGGGTAATGATCAAGCACGGGGGGCATGCGCACGGTGGCGGAGGGGGGAGCGGGTGGGAGCCCTACACTATGGAACAGGAAAGGGAAGGAGGCAGAGAGGAGGGGAGGCATTTTCTATGTAAGGGGATGGGGAAGCTAAACTACAGAAAAATAAATAAAAAAAATAAAAAAAATTTTTTTTTACATTTGTCTGCAAACTGGGTACTGGCAGACAGCTGGGGTTTTGCTGTTTCTCTCGTTCAGAGAGGGATTGCCTGGTATTTCGGGGCTGGACTGCACTGTTAAGTCAGGATCAGACTGATATGCTTCAGGAAAAGTTATCTGTGAAAGGCACATGTTGAGCAAAAGGAGGCTACTTCTTGGGTGGCAACTAGCCATAGATCAATCTTTTAAGCAATTTATAGCTGTCTTATGCCACAGTTTTAACTCCCTCCAAATTTTATTGTCTGTTTACTTAACATCTCACCCTGACCAGACCAGAATTTAACTTTCCAATTGGCCTTTCTAGTTGTCTTTGATTAGCAATCAACTAAATTTAGTAGACTCAGCTGACTGCCCAGCCTGCATATATTTCACACTAGTTTGGGCTGTGCATTGCACTGGGCTGTGCATTGCTATAACAACATATGTTTACATTTTCAAAGTGAACATTTTATAAGTGAGGCATTAACAATACAATTATACAAGAAGTCAACAAGTATTGGGCAAGGGGCAAGACACAAGGCAAGTACTTTTGTAAAATTATGTTTCATATACCTTTTTGTTTTCTTATGCAATTGCTACTGTAATTATGTGTCTTATGTGCTTAACTGGTTCCCACTTTTCTAAAAATGCTCAATATATTCATAATCAGTTTTGCTACCTCTTGTCTCTATAACAAAGTACATTATTCAATTACTCCTTCTCCCTCTACACCTGCACTGTTCATTAGCCCATCTCTCTTAAACTCACCTTACTTTTGTACTCGTGAACTTTGCCTATTACTAAACACTCTCTCCCCCCTGCAGCTCGTCTCAAAAGCAGTCTCACTACTGCAAATCTGTATCTCATCTCATGTCACTCTCCCTCTTGCTTTTACTTACTGCTGGTGACATCTCCCCTAACCCTGGTCCCCAACCACTGCCTAGCCTTGCACATCCATGTGTACCGTCCCATAGACTCAGAAAACAAAACTCTGCAAACCTTACTCACATTCCTCTTGCATCAAAAGCCACTACCCTTTTCACTTGCGCACTCTGGAACTCTCGCTCTGTTTGCAACAAGCTCACTTCTATACATGACCTCTTCATCTCCTGCTCCCTCAACCTTCTGACCCTAACAGAAACCTGGCTCTCTCCCCTATACACAGAATCCACTACTGCTCTGTCACATGGGGTCTCCACTTCAGCCACACTCCTAGGTCTGGTAATAGACAAGGAGGAGGTGTAGGTATTTTACTTTCCTCTCGTTGCACCTTTCAAAAAATACATCCCATCTCTTCCCTCACATTTCCCTCATTCGAAACCCACATGATTCGCTTATTCTCCACTTTCTCTGTATGTGTTGCAGTCATATACCGACCCCCTGGCTCCTCAACTCAATTTCTAGATCCTTGACTGCCTGGCTAACTTATTTCCTTTCCTCAGACACCACTGCCCTCATTCTTGGCGACTTCAACATCCCTCTTGACAATCTCACTGCCTCATCTGCAAAACAATTTCTGCACTCTCTCAAACTTTACAAACTCCCCCTTTCCTCTTTCTGACCACCATCTCCTTACTTGCAAAATATCATCCCTCCCTACAACTCTCCCTCCTTCTACTCCTCACACCAAACTTCACAGAAGTATTATGTCATTAGCCAGCAACCGCTTGCTAATTCCCTCAAACCTCTCCTCTCATCCTTCTCCTCTTTTTCCTGCCGTGAACAATCTATCTGCCACTATAATTCCACCCTTATATAATTCCTTGACAATCTCGCCCCTCTTACCATAGCTCGGAAATCACACACTCATCCTCAGCCCTGGCATACTCCTCTGACACAGTACCTACGCAGATGTTCCCGTACTGCTGAGCGGCACTGGAGAAAATCTCGGAGTTCAGCTGATTTTCTTCATTACAAATTCATCTTGAACTCCATTATTCTGCCCTTAATCTCCATAAGCAACACTACTTCTCTACTCATATCTCTAATCTTTCTTCAAACCCAAAACATCTGTTCTCCACTTTCAATACTCTCCTCCGCCCTCCGCCACCTCATAATACAACTTTTCTGTCAGCTCAAGACTTAGCCAGCTACTTCAATAACAAAATCGAATCCATCAGAAATGAAGTCAGCTCTCAACATAATTCCATTCTCTCCCCCCCTCAAATGCTCTCACTCAACCACAACCCACATAACCTTAAACTCAGCTCATTCTCCCCTGTTACTGAGGAAGAAGTTTAGGCACTTATACTGCGCTCTCACCTCACTACCTGTCCCCTTGACCCTATCCCCTCACAGCTACTCCCCTCCCTCTCTGCTACCCTTACCCCTATACTAACACACATTTTCAACCTCTCCCTCAGCACCGGTATATTTCCCTCATCACTGAAACATGCACTGGTCACACCTATCCTCAAAAAACCTTCCCTTGATCCTACCTCCCCATCCAACTACTGCCCTATTTCCCTCCTCCCTCTTGCCTCAAATCTTCTAAAAACTAGTATATGCACGCCTATCCCATTTCCTTACGTTAAACTCCCTTCTTGACCCACTGCAATCTGAATTTCATCCCCATCACTCCACAGAGACAGCTATTGTTAAGGTTACCAACGACCTACTTACAGCAAAATCAAAAGGCCACTTCTCTCTGCTTATCCTCCTTGAACTGTCCGCAGCCTTTGACACTGTTGACCACCCTCTTTTGCTCCAAACCATCCAATCCTTTGGCATCTGTGACACAGCCCTTTTGTGGCTCTCTTCCTACCTGTCAACTCGTACCTTTAGTGTAGCCTTCTCTGGGGCCTCCTTTGCCCCGTCACCACTTTCTGTCGGAGTACCGTAAGGCTCTGTCCTCAGTCCCCTTCTCTTCTCAATCTACACGTCATCACTAGGTTCCCTAATAAAGTCCAACGGTTTCAAATATCATTTGTATGCTGACGACACCAAAATCTACTTCTCTGCACCAGACCTATCTTCTTCCTTGCTAACCCGTGTCACTTACTGTCTTTCTCACATCTCTTCCTGGATGTCCACTCACTACCTCAAGCTAAATCTCTCCAAAACTGATCACCTCATTTCCCCCCCCTTCTTCCAAAATCTCCACTCCCAATCTCTCTATAACTGTCGACAACTCCATTATTACCCCTACCCCGCATGCCCAATGTCTCAGGGTCACATTTGACTCAGATCTTTCTTTCACTCCTCACATTCAGTCCTTGGCTAAAGCCTGCCGCTTCCACCTCAAAAACATCTCTAAAACACTTAGACACTTCCTTACACAAGACACAACTAAGATTTTAATCCACTCTCTCATTCTTTCCCACCTATATTACTGCAATTCTGTCTTCTCTGGTCTCCCCACCTGCCGCCTAGCTCCTTTACAATCCATAATGAATGCCTCTGCCAGAATAATCTTCCTTACACGTCGCTCATCTGCTGCACCTCTCTGCCAATCCCTTCACTGACTTCCTCTTTCCTCTAGGATCAAACACAAAATTCTCACTCTGACATACAAAGCCCTCAACTGCACTGCTCCCCCCTATATCTCAGACCTTGTCTCCAGATACTCTCCCTCCCGTCCCCTTCACTCTGCTTATCTCCTCTCCTCCTCTCTGGTTACTTCATCGCACTCCCGTTTACAGGACTTCTCCAGACTGGCTCCCATCTTGTGGAACTCTCTGTCTCACTCCACAAGACTCTCCCCTAGTTTTGAAAGCTTCAAGCGCTCCCTAAAGAGTTCAGGGATGCATACAACCTATGCTAACCTTACTTTATACCAGTTCCACTCCTCCATTGCTATCCCCTGAACCCTCTTAACATGTAAGCCTAAGAGTCTAGCTGTTTGTAGATCACCTTCTTAAGAGCTGACTACAACAGTGCAACTCTTGGCAGGGCCCTCTACCCATTTGATCCCTATAATTGTTTTGTTGTACTCCCCCTTTGTTTATCTGTTGGTGCTCTACAAATAACCGATAATAATAATAATAATAATTTTGTTCATTCCCAGGTGGAGCGCTTCTCCCTTTTTTTTATGCAAATTATGACACTTAGGGAAGTCTCCCTAAGTGTGATGTGGCAATCCAGATGTGGACCCGTTGCTCAGTGTGCCTAGAGGGATATGGCTGCACCTCACTGACAAGGCCCACAATAGGCCGAAACGTACATCTGGGGTTTTGCTCTTTCTCTTGTTTAGAGAGGGATTGCCTGGTATTTTGAGGCTGGACTGTACTGTTAAGTCAGGATCAGACTGATATGCTTCAGGAAAGTTCTTCTCCGTGAAAGGCACATGTTGAGCAAAAGGAGGCTGCTTCTTGGGTGGTAACTAGCTATAGAACAAGCTATTATGCAATTGTTCGTTCCCAGGTTGAGCGCTTCTCTCTTTTTATTTATGCAATACTTTGGGTTGTCTACTAAAAATATATTTATACATGTCAAGAGATATTTAGGGATTTCTGACAGATATCAGTGTTCCAATGTAACTATCGCTAATTTTGGAGAAAAAAAAATGGTTTGGAAATAGCAAAGTGCTACTTGTATTTATTGCACTATAACATGCAAAAAAAAGCAAAGAACATGTTAACATTGGGTATTTCTAAACTCAGGACAAAATTTAGAAACTATTTAGCATGGTTGTTTTTTGGTGGTTGTAGATGTGTAACAGATTTTGGGGTCAAATTTAGAAAAAGTGTGTTATTTTCAAATATTTTCATCATATTTTATTAATTTTTTTTATAGTAAATTATAAGATATGATGTAAATAATGATATCTTTAGAAAGTTCATTTAATAGCGATAAAAACAGTATATAATATGTGTGGTTTCAGTAAATGAGTAAGAGGAAAATTACAGCTAAACACAAACACAGCAGAAATGTAAAAATAGCCCTGGTCCTTCAGGGTAAGGCAATTGAAAAATGGTCTTGTCCTTAAGGGGTTAAACGTAAAAAAGATGTTTAACTTAGGGCAATGCCCTACAAAGGCCCTTTTAAGGGCTATTGGTAGTTTAGTTTAGATTAGGGGGTGTTTTTAGACTTTTTTATTTTTGTAATGTTAGATTCATTTTTTGTAATTTAATGTTAGGATTTTTTATTTTAAGTGTAATTTAGTAGTAATTGAGGTTAATTTAGGGGGTGTTAGGTTAGAGGACTTGGTAATTAAACTAGATAGTTGGGTTGTGGGGGGTTGGCGGTTTAGGAGTTAATAGGTTAATTAGGTTTATTGCAACGTGGGGGGTGCGGTTTAGGGGTTAATAGATTAATTAGGTGTATTGCGATGTGGGGGTTTGTCGGTTTAGGGGTTAATAAAATAATTAGTTAGTTGGCGTTGTAGTGTTTGGCGGTTTAGGGGTCAATATTGTAATTTATTTAGTTGGCGTTGTGGGGGTTTGGCGGTATAAGGCAGGGCCGGCCTTTGGGCAAGGCAAGTGAGGTGGCCGCCTCGTTCCCTGCGGTCAGGGGAGCCCGCCTTTTTTTCATGCAATATTAGTTATATTATTTTTCTTTTTTTCAGGCAGTGGGTGGAGGCCACGAGACATACAGTGGTAGCAGTGAGCACACGTCACAGCCAGGTGACAGCATCTGAATGATTGGAGGATATAAACTTTTATTCTCCAATCATTCGGTGCTGTCACTGAGAGGGTCAGGGGAGGAGGCGGAGCATGGCACAGGAGGGCGGAGCATGGCTGCCTGTCAGTAGTCCGACTTAAGTTCAGTCAGTGCGCAGTAGGCAGCAGACGTTGTGGATTCTGGTAAGGAACACTGCCTGGCCCTGTGGCCCAGTTAGCGTGCGGTGCTGTGGCGGGGTGGGGTGAGAGACCGTCGCCAATCATAGAGACAGTCTGACTAGTGGGAGCACTGGGAGGGAGCTAGTGCTACTCTTGAGTTGAGTTCTTGTGGGAGTGGGGCTGGCCAGTCCCTGTGGGCTGGCTGTGGGAGACGGTCACAGGCCAGACGGGTTGGTGTGGGACTGTGGGTCAGTACTCAGTCAGTCACACTGGGGAAAGCCTGAGGGGACACTGGGTGGAACTACTGTGGGACCGACTGGGAGCTGAGGAGCAGGAGAAGGACAGTGACACTGACAGAGCTCATACGAGTAGAGTAGTCAGGGGCTGGTTTGGGCAGCCTGCCATTTTAATTTATTTGAAAATTAAAAGTGCAACTTGTTATTGAGCTAAAGAAGTGAAGATGACCTATCAATTATATTGTGTAGTAGTGTTAAATTGCATTAAAAAAACATAACATAATCTAATTGGGCAGGGCTGCAAGATATTTTTTTTTGTTCCTGAAGGAAATTTTAATTAAAAAAAAATATATCTAATATTCCTCTTTCCAGCACCAATTTTACATGCAGGCAAGCTATATGGTTACATTGGGGAAAAGCCTGTTTGCCTATTGGACCTTTTTGAAGTGGTTTTGATGCCACAAGAGAAAAAACATATTTCACAAATTTCACAAACCTTTTTGTATTGGTGAAATATGCTTTTTCTCTTGTGGCATCAAAAACACTTCAAAACAGTCCAATAAGCAATGGCAAACAGGCTTTTCCACAATTTAGCCATATAGCTTCAGCTTGCTATTCCATAAAGAAGATAATTGTCTTATGTAGAATTTTTTTTTCTTTCTATGAAAATTTCCTGCTTCAGCAAAATAATATATATCTTGCAGCCCAATTAAATTATGTTTGTTTGTTTTTTTATGGCATTTTAACAACAAATATATGCAGCTAGGTAATCAGTATACTTTTGCTCTGCTTAATAAGTGCCATTTGCATTTTTTTAAAGAAAAAAAAATGGCCGCCCAGCCAGCCCTGTCTTTATTACACATGCTTTATTACGCTGGGCGGCCATTTTTTTTTCTTTAAAAAAGTCAAGTGGAACTTATTAAGCAAAAGTCTACGCCAGGCTGGACCGGTGTCTTGTGCTCAGGTGTGCACTATTTAGCTAACTCGTGTGCTGGCAGCTTGTGGTTTGTACAGTAAAGGCTAATTTGGCGTGTGTATTTCATTTGTACATAATAGGCCCTCAATCTCAAATCTACTTTTTTTTTTGCTCCTTTTTTCTATATTTTTTTTTTCAGAGATGTGTTCCTTGCAGTTTATAGCTACCATATATCTATGTATGGATCAAAACACCATCCTTAGTTTTCTCTATTTTTAATATAATATTGTATAATGTAAACTACATCATATAAAAAAAAACTGCTATGTCACTATCTGCTGCTTAATGTACAATATTTTCTCCAGTGTGATGCTCACCACTTGTATTTAGCACTGCTATGTCGCTATCTGCTGCACAAGGTTTAATACTCTCTCCAGTGTGATGCTCACCACTTGTATTTAGCACTGCTATGTCACTATCTGCTGCACAAGGTTTAATACTCTCTCCAGTGTGATGCTCACCACATGTATTTAGCATTGCTATGTCACTATCTGCTGCACAAGGTATAATACTCTCTCCAGTGTGATGCTCACCACATGTATTTAGCATTGCTATGTCACTATCTGCTGCACAAGGTATAATACTCTATCCAGTGTGATGCTCACCACTTGTATTTAGCACTGCTATGTCACTATCTGCTGCACAAGGATCAATACTCTCTCCAGTGTGATGTTCTCCACATGTATTTAGCACTGCTATGTCACTATCTGCTGCACAAGGTACAATACAATCTCCAATGTGATACTCACCACTTGTATTTAGCACTGCTATGTCACTATCTGCTGCACAAGGTTCAATACTCTCTCCAGTTTGATGCTGCACAAGGTTCAATACTCTCTCCAGTGTGGTGCTCACCACATGTATTTAGCACTGCTATGTCACTATCTGCTGCACAAGGTACAATACTCTCTCCAGTGTGATGCTCACCACTTGTATTTAGCACTGCTATGTCACTTTCTGCTGCACAATGTACAATACTCTCTCCAGTGTGATGCTCACCACATGTATTTAGCACTGTTATGTCACTATATGCTGCACAATGTACAATACTCTCTCCAGTGTGCTGCTCACCGCATGTATTTAGCACTGCTATGTCACTATCTGCGGCACAAGGTACAATACTCTCTTCAATCTGCTGCTCACAACATGTATTTAGCACTGCTATGTCACTATCTGCTGCACAATGTACAATACTCTCACCAGTGTGCTGCTCACCGCACGTATTTAGCACTACTATGCCACTATCTGCTGCACAATGTACAATACTCTCACCAGTGTGCTGCTCACCGCATGTATTTAGCACTGCTATGTCACTATCTGCTGCAGAAGCTACAATACTCTCTCCAGTGTGATGCTCACCACTTGTATTTAGCACTGCTATGTCACTATCTGCTGCACAAGGTTTAATACTCTCTCCAGTGTGATGCTCACCACTTGTATTTAGCACTGCTATGTCACTATCTGCTGCACAAGGTACACTACTCTCTCCAGTGTGATGCTCACCACATGTATTTAGCACTGCTATGTCACTATCTGCTGCACAAGGTTTAATACTCTCTCCAGTGTGATGCTCACCACTTGTATTTAGCACTGCTATGTCACTATCTGCTGCACAAGGTACACTACTCTCTCCAGTGTGATGCTCACCACATGTATTTAGCACTGCTATGTCACTATCTGCTGCACAAGGTACACTACTTTCTCCAGTGTGATGTACTAGATGTGTTTTCAGCTTCTCCCATGTACAGTTTACCCTAGCTTACCTTCCATACTGCAGGTATAATAGTTCTCCACTGACTAGTACATGGGAGAAGCTGAAAACACAGCTGTATGCAGGATTAGCTTTCATTCCCTCCCCTCCTTTTCTACTCTGCTTGTTTCTCAGTGAGCTCCAGTGACACAGAAGTGCTAAATAAATGTGGTGAGCATCACATTGGAGAGAGTATTGTAAAATGTGCAGTAGATAGTGACATAGCAGTGCTAAATACAAGTGGTGAGCATCACACTGGGGAGAGTATTATACCTTCTGCAGCAGATAGTGACATAGCAATCCTAAATACAAGTGGTGAGCAACAGATTGAAGAGAGTATTGTACCTTGTGCAGCAAGGGGAGACAAGCTAAGAGGAGCACAAAGACTAAGGTTATAGTATATGTGTTTAAAGAGAATTCTAATGAAGCTGTTTTTTCTGTATTTCTTGTGATGCATTTGTGGTATGGATCATTCATTTGTGGTATGGCAAGTGCTTTGATTTCTGTGACATCCAAAAATAATACATCCCACTGTTGTGATAAATTAAATTTACTTTTATATACTTATCAATCTCAATTTGACAATTAGACCTTGATTAAAATGTGTCCACCACTAAAATACATTGTGTGTATGTGAGACAGAGTGAAAGTGTGTGTGTGTGAGAGATAATGTGTGTGTGTGTGTGTGTGTGTGTGTGTATGTAAGAAAGCAAAAACAGAATTTATGCTTACCTGATAAATTTCTCCTACAGTGTGTCCGGTCCACGGCTTCATCCTTACTTGTGGGAATATTCTCTTCCCCAACAGGAAATGGCAAAGAGAGCACAGCAAAAGCTGCCCATATAGCCCCCCCTCTGGCTCCATCCCCCAGTTATTCGACCGACGGTTAGGAGAAAAAGGAGAAACCATAGGGTGCCGTGGTGACTGTAGTGTATAGAAAGAAAAAAATTTAAACCTGACTAAAAGCCAGGGCGGGCCGTGGACCGGACACACTGTAGGAGAAAGAAATTTATCAGGTAAGCATAAATTCTGTTTTCTCCTACATTGGTGTGTCCGGTCCACGGCTTCATCCTTACTTGTGGGAACCAATACCAAAGCTTTAGGACACGGATGAAGGGAGGGAACAAGTCAGGTTACCTAAACAGAAGGCACCACAGCTTGTAAAACCTTTCTCCCAAAAATAGCCTCTGAAGAAGCATAAGTATCGAATTTGTAAAATTTGGCAAAAGTGTGCAGAGAAGACCAAGTCGCTGCCTTACATATCTGATCAACAGAAGCCTCGTTCTTGAAGGCCCATGTGGAAGCCACAGCTCTAGTAGAGTGAGCTGTAATTCGTTCAGGAGGCTGCCGTCCGGCAGTCTCATAGGCCAATCGGATGATGCTATTCAGCCAAAAAGAAAGAGAGGTAGCAGTAGCTTTCTGTCCTCTCCTCTTACCAGAATAAACGACAAATAAAGATGAAGTCTGTCTGAAATCCTTTGTTGCATCTAAATAGAATTTTAAAGCATGGACCACATCTAAATTGTGTAACAAACGTTCCTTTTTCGAAACTGGATTCGGACACAGAGAAGGAACAACTATTTCCTGGTTAATATTCCTGTTGGAAACCACTTTTGGAAGAAAACCAGGTTTGGTACGCAAAACAACCTTATCTGCATGGAATACCAGATAGGGTGGATCACACTGCAAAGCAGACAATTCAGAAACTCTTCTAGCAGAAGAAATAGCAACCAAAAACAGAACTTTCCAAGATAGTAACTTAATATCTATGGAATGTAGAGGTTCAAACGGAACCCCTTGAAGAACTGAAAGAACTATATTTAGACTCCATGGAGGAGTCATGGGTCTGTAAACAGGCTTGATTCTGACTAAGGCCTGTACAAAAGCTTGTACATCTGGCACAGCTGCCAGGCGTTTGTGTAACAAAACAGACAAAGCAGATATTTGTCCTTTTAGAGAACTCGCTGACAACCCTTTATCCAAACCCTCTTGGAGAAAGGAAAGAATCTTAGGAATTTTAATTTTACTCCAAGAGAATCCCTTGGATTCACACCAACAGATATATTTTTTCCATATTTTATGGTAAATTTTCCTAGTCACAGGTTTTCTGGCTTGGACCAGAGTATCTATAACTGAATCTGAAAACCCACGCTTAGATAAAATCAAGCGTTCAATTTCCAAGCAGTCAGCTGCAGAGAGACTAGATTTGGATGTTTGAATGGACCTTGTACTAGAAGATCCTGTCTCAAAGGTAGCTTCCATGGTGGAGCCGATGACATATTCACCAGGTCTGCATACCAAGTCCTGCGTGGCCACGCAGGAGCTATCAGAATCACTGAGGCCTTCTCCTGTTTGATCCTGGCTACAAGCCTGGGAAGGAGAGGAAACAGTGGAAACACATAAGCTAGGTTGAACGACCAATGCGCCACTAATGCATCCACCAGTGTCGCCTTGGGATCCCTGGATCTGGACCCATAGCGAGGAACCTTGAAGTTCTGATGAGATGCCATCAGATCCATGTCTGGAATGCCCCATAATTGAGTTAACTGGGCAAAGACCTCCAGGTGGAGTTCCCACTCCCCCGGATGGAAAGTCTGACGACTCAAATAATCCGCCTCCCAGTTGTCTACTCCTGGGATGTGAATTGCAGATAGATGGCAGGAGTGATCCTCCGCCCATTTGATGATCTTGGATACCTCTCTCATCGCCAAGGAACTCTTTGTTCCTCCCTGATGATTGATGTAAGCTACAGTCGTCATGTTGTCAAACTGAAATCTTATGAATCCGGCCTTCGCTAGTTAGCCCGGAGCGCATTGAATATCGCTCTCAGTTCCAGGATGTTTATCGGGAGAAGAGACTCTTCCCGAGACCATAGACCCTGAGCTTTCAGGGAGTCCCAGACCGCGCCCCAGCCTAATAGACTGGCGTCGGTCGTGACAATGACCCACTCTGGTCTGTGGAAACTCATTCCCTGAGACAGGTGATCCTGAGTCAACCACCAACGGAGTGAGTCTCTGGTTAACTGGTCTACTTGAATCTGGGGAGACAAGTCTGCATAATCCCCATTCCACTGTCTGAGCATGCACAGTTGCAATGGTCTTAGATGAATTCGAGCAAAAGGAACCACGTCCATTGCTGCAAGCATTAAACCTATTACTTCCATGCACTGAGCTATGGAAGGCTGAGGAATAGATTGAAGAACTTGACAAGCCTTTAGAAGCTTTAATTTTCTGACCTCTGTCAGAAAAATCTTCATTTCTACAGAATCTATTATTGTTCCCAGAAAAGGAACTCTTGTAGACGGGGACAGGGAACTCTTTTCCATGTTCACCTTCCACCCGTGAGACCTGAGAAAAGCTAATACAATGTCTGTATGAGCCTTTGATCTGGAAAGGGACGACGCTTGGATTAGGATGTCGTCTAGGTAAGGTGCCACTGCAATGCCCCTCTGTCTTAGAACCGGTAGAAGGGACCCTAGCACCTTTGTGAAAATTCTGGGAGCAGTGGCTAAACCGAATGGAAGAGCCATGAACTGGTAATGTATGTCCAGAAAGGCGAACCTTAGGAACTGATGATGATCTTTGTGGATAGGGATATGTAGGTACGCATCCTTTAAATCCACGGTAGTTATGTATTGACCCTCCTGGATTGTTGGTAAAATCGTTCGAATGGTTTCCATTTTGAACGATGGAACTCTGAGGAATTTGTTTAGAATTTTTAAATCCAGAATTGGTCTGAAAGTTCCCTCTTTTTTGGGAACTACAAACAGGTTTGAGTAAAACCCCTGACCTTGTTCCACTGTTGGAACTGGGTGTATCACTCCCATCTTTAATAGATCTCCTACACAATGTAAGAATGCCTGTCTCTTTATCTGGTCTGAAGATAAGCGAGACATGTGGAACCTTCCCCTTGGAGGAAGTTCCTTGAATTCTAGAAGATAACCCTGAGAGACTATTTCTAGTGCCCAGGGATCCTGAACATCTCTTGCCCAAGCCTGAGCAAAGAGAGGAAGTCTGCCCCCTACTAGATCCGGTCCCAGATCGGGGGCTACCCCTTCATGCTGTCTTGGTAGCAGCAGCAGGCTTCTTGGCCTGTTTACCCTTGTTCCAGCCTTGCATTGGTTTCCATGCTGGCTTAGCCTGGGAAGCGTTACCCTCTTGACTAGAGGCTGCAGAGTTAGGAGACGGTCCGTTCCTGAAGTTGTGAAAGGAACAAAAATTAGATTTGTTCTTAGCCTTGAAAGGCCTATCCTGTGGGAGGGCATGGCCCTTTCCCCCAGTGATGTCTGAAATAATCTCCTTCAATTCTGGCCCAAAAAGGGTCTTACCTTTGAAAGGAATATTAAGCAATTTTGTCTTGGATGACACATCCGCCGACCAAGATTTTAGCCAAAGCGCTCTGCGCGCCACAATTGCAAAACCTGTATTTTTCGCCGCTAATTTCGCCAATTGCAAAGCGGCATCTAAAATAAAGGAATTAGCCAACTTTAGTGCGTGAATTCTGTCCATGACTTCCTCATATGGAGTCTCCTTATTGAGCGAATTTTCTAGTTCCTCGAACCAAAAAGACGCAGCCATGGTGACAGGAATAATACACGAAATTGGCTGAAGAAGGAAACCTTGCTGAACAAATATCTTTTTAAGCAATACTTCCAATTTTTTATCCATAGGATCTTTGAAAGCACAACTGTCCTCAATGGGAATAGTCGTGCACTTGGCCAACGTAGAAACTGCTCCTTCAACCTTAGGGACTGTTTGCCATGCGTCCCTTCTGGGGTTGACAATGGGGAACATTTTCTTAAATATAGGAGGTGGGACAAAAGGTATACCTGGCTTCTCCCACTCCTTGTTCACTATGTCCGCCACCCTCTTGGGTATCGGAAAGGCATCAGCGTGCACAGGGACCTCAAGGAATTTGTCCATTTTGCACAATTTCTCTGGAATTACCAAAGAGTCACAATCATCAAGCGTAGTTAGCACCTCCTTAAGCAGGGCGCGGAGATGTTCTAACTTAAATTTAAACGTCACGATATCAGGTTCTGCCTGTTGAGAAACTTTTCCTGAATCAGAAATTTCTCCCTCAGACATCCCCTCCCTCACTGCCAATTCAGACTGGTGTGAGGGTATTACAGATAAACTATCATCAGCGCCCACTTGCTCATCCTCTGTGTTCAAAACTGAGCAGTCACGATTTCTGGGAAGTGTTGGCAGCTTGGATAAAAGATTTGCTATAGAATTATCCATTACTGCAGTTAATTGTTGCATAGTAACAAGCATTGGCGCGCTAGATGTACTAGGTGTCGCCTGCGCGGGCATAACTGGTGTTGACACAGAAGGAGAGGATGATGAACTATCCCCACTACCTTCATTTGAAGAATCATCTTGGGCAACCTTATTAAATGTGACATTACTGTCCTTACTTTGTTTGGACGCCATGGCACAATTTTCACATACATTTAAAGGGGGAATCACCTTGGCCTCCATACACACAGAACATAATCTATCTGAAGGTACAGACATGTTAGACAGACTTAGTCAGGCTATTAATGCAAGAAAAACGTTTTTAAACAAAAACGTTACTGTCTCTTTAAATAATACACTAATAATAATAATAATCTTTAAATAATAAAGTACACTTTATTTCTGAATGTTTGAAAAACTATGAAGGAATTATCCGATCTTTACGAAATTTGCACCCTAGTGTCTTAATGCACACCAATTTTCAAGTCTTTAACCCCTTAAATGAGTAAACCGGAGCTAATTGTTCAATTTAGCAGTTTAGCAGTTTAAACCCACTACAGTCCCTGCCACAGCCTTTTGCTGCGGCTTTACCTTCCTTGGGGGTTATTCACCACAGAAATAAGCCTCTTAGAATCGTTTTTGTGGCCACAGGACCCTCTCACATGAAGCTGCATGCACTGCTTCCAGAAGTAACTGCGCAATTAAGGCGCGAAAATGAGGCTTCCTCCCTCTGAATACCAGAGTGAAGGGGCCTTCCTGACTAGATTAGGTGTCTAACAAACTGCCAGGTGTAATAAAACGTTCCCAAAAGTGTTTCCAAGTCTCAAAACACTCCAAAAATCATATAAATATTATATAAATCAATCGATTTAGCCCACAACAGTGTCAACCAGTATATAGCCCATTTATAAGCCTTCATTCTGTTATGAGTCTAAGAAAATGGCTTACCGATCCCAAAAGGGAAATGACAGTCTTCTAGCATTATTATGTCTTGTTAGAAAAGAGACTAGTCATACCTGGAGCAGAAAAGTCTGCAAACTGTTCCCCCCAACTGAAGTTCTCTGGGCTCAACAGTCCTGCGTGGGAACAGCAATGGATTTTAGTTACTGTTGCTAAAATCATACTCCTCTTTTAACAGAACTCTTCATCACTTTCTGTTGTAGAGTAAATAGTACAAACCGGCACTATTTTAAAATAACAAACTCTTGATAGAAGAAATAAAACTACAACTAACACCACATACTCTTTACCATCCCCGTGGAGATGCTACTTGTTCAGAGCGGCAAAGAGAATGACTGGGGGGCGGAGCCAGAGGGGGGGCTATATGGGCAGCTTTTGCTGTGCTCTCTTTGCCATTTCCTGTTGGGGAAGAGAATATTCCCACAAGTAAGGATGAAGCCGTGGACCGGACACACCAATGTAGGAGAAATTGTGTGTGTTTGTGTGAGAGAAAGCATGTGTGTGTGTGAGAGAGAAAGAGAGTGCGTGTGTGTGTGTGTGTGTGGGCTATCTGTGTGTGTGTGTGCTGTCTGTGTGTGTGTGGGCTGTCTGTGTGTGTGTGGGCTTTCTGTGTGTGTGGAGGGGAGCTATCTGTGTGTGTGTGTGTGTGGGGGGGCTGTCTGTGTGTGTGTGTGGGCTGTCCGTGTGTGTGGGCTGTCTGTATGTGTGTGGGCTGTCTGTGTGTGTGGAGGGGAGCTATCTGTGTGTGTGTGTGGGCTGTCTGTGTGTGTGTGTGTGTGTGTGTGGGCTGTCTGTGTGTGTGGGCTGTCTCTGTGTGTGTGGTCTATCTGTGTGTGGGGGGGGGCTATCTCTGTGTGTGTAGGGCTATTTGTGTGTGTGTGTGTAGGGGGCTATCTGTGTGTGGGGGGGCTATCTGTGTGTGTGTGGGCTATCTGTGTGTGTGGGGGGGGCGGAGATTGGGCAGGGATGGGGGCGGGTTGGAGGCGGGGATAAAGGGGGCCCCATTTTGTCATCCTGCCTTGGGCCCCGCAATGGCTATGGCCGGCCCTGGTATAAGAGTTAGGTAGTTTCCATTATGGGAGTTTAGCAATTTAAGGGTTCATTATGTTTATTTTTTTACGGGCGGTTTATTTATTTTTTTATACTTCGTGCGGCCGGTTATTTTTTTTTTACTAAATACTTTGTGCGGGCAGTTCTTTTTTTTAATTTCTTGCGGGCGGTTACGTGTTCTATAGTTATTTCATGTGTGTAGTTGCAGGTTTTTTTTTTAAGGCTTTGTTTGTCTACGCTGCATCCAGGTAGATTCCGAAAATTGCAGCTTCACTGCATCCAGGTGCATTCTTTTGGCTGCGCATGCAGCCAACATTTTTTTGGCTGCCTCGCCCAGCCAACATTCCTTTGAGGATGCGTGAGCAACTTGCGCATTTGTAACACACATGTGTTACAAATGCGATTATAGTATAGATAGAACATATTTTGCTATGTGCAGAGCATTGGAATGTGAAATATTTACAGTAAATACATAGTTAAAACCTTTACGTGTTTTAATCTACTTAACTGCAAAGGGCTCCAATGCACTGATATAAAATGCACTTATATATGTCAATATATGTGTACATATGTATCTATGTGTTTATATGTGTATATATGTCTGTAAATACATATATACACATATAAATACATATGTACACATATAGACATATATACAGTATATATATATATATATATATATATGCACTCACACATATATATCCAGCATTAGAGATGTATATGTATGTATCTCAATGTTAAAGCCCTTTGCTTGCCTTTTTTTCCCCTAACACCTGGGACCTCATATCTTTGAACCTTATACATTTATAACTATTTTAAGTTTTTTATTAGATGGTGTTATTATGAGTGTAACTATACTTTGTAATGTATTTTTTATGTGTTTTGTGACATTTCTTTATTCCCTGAAATAGTTAACCATAGCTCTGAGGATATGGTAATCATCCTAGAGTAAATCACGAATGCGCTCAAGCGATCGTGTTTACTTTCAACTTGAAATACGAGGGATAAGCCCAACGAGCGCAAACATCCGCGATAAACCCCTTACCGCTTTCACGCAAACATTTGCACTCTACTCATAATCTGGCCCTAAATTGTCACGGTTTAGATAGAGCATACAATTTTAAAACACTTTGCAATCTATCTCTGTTATCAAATGTACTTTATTTACTTTCTTGAAGAATAAACCTAGGTAGGCTCATAGGAGCTCTAGAGCGTGCACGTATCTAGCACTCTATTGTAGAAGTTTGCAAAACTGTTTGTAGCCATATTATATACTGTGTCCAACAATAGCTGTACTTAATAAGCCACTATAGTAAATTTTACAGAAATACCCAAAACATACTGTTTTTGAGATTTCAATATAATCTACTATAGTGTCTTAGAAATTGAAATATAATAATATAAATAGATATCAAGAACAAATTACATTTTCATTCATTAATTATAACATCCACACTGCCACAGGCTAGCCGCTTACCTTTCCTCTTAATTATTTGACAGGCTCATACTGAAAAAAACCCAACCTTTTAAACCTAGAAGATTCACAGTTTTTTTACTTTCTAGACTATGCTTTAATAAATTCTAATAATTGTAATGTTTGCATTATATTAAAGGAATGTGGACTGAATTGTGTTTAATGTGTGGGAAAAAAGTTGGTGGTACTGGTTCTGCAGTTTAGGTAATATACTGAGGTATACTTGTAGCACTTATATTCCACACTGGAGGAAATACAACCATTCAGATGCTCTTTAGCGGCATATACTGTACCAAGTTCCTCTATTGTAACTATATATCCACAATATATATATATATATCCACAATGTATACAAGCAATATATGCTTGTATCACCACACACCTAGTAATACTCACTGCCTCCAGTATAGAGACTCCTTCTAATTGGTTCAGTGAGTATCCGTTGACTACAGTGTATGCACACAATTGCGTGTCGATACCTTGTGCGTCCTCTTCCAATGCTTGTCTCATCCAACCAGCTTACGGCTTACACTTGCACTGTCAGGGCTCTCCCAAAATATTCCAAAGCTTGTAAGAGACAGAGTGCAAAGTGTTCAAAGAAAGTATAAGTGTCAGGATATCATAAAAATAAAAAATCTCTTTATTGGTACAAAAAGTTTAAAAATCCATTATAGGGCACAGCACACACACTTAGCGTCCACAGCTAATGCGTTTAATGCCCACACAGCATTTCATCAGAGCTGACTGACAGTCAGGAGTTGTTTGCCTTAGTCAATCAAATGGCATTGCACATTTATTTTCTCCTCTCAATCAAATTGATGTAATACATTTATACTTTCACACAATTAGTATATATACATTATATATTTCCACCAGTGTCGAATATAAGTGCTACAAGTATACCTAAGTATATTACCTGAACTGCAGCACCAATACCACCAACTTTTTTCTGAATTTATGATAGTGGATGAGATTTAGTCTATACACTCCCTTAAAGCTGTTAAAGGTGCAGTGAGTTGGTTTCTGACAAAAGGTTTGTGTTTATAAACAGTTATCCAGTGTTAACTACATATAATCAATCTAAATATGGCTGGGTGTAATGATGACTCCAGGAAGGAGAGATTTGCATGATTATTTAAGGGCACAGCCACAGTTAGTACGACTGTGGACATTGATACAAAAGTGGATTTGAAAATTATTTTTGTCAGTAAAGAGAAACTATGCATTAAAGAACTTAAACTCTGGTGGGATATTGAGATTTTGGATTTTTGTATGTTAAAGAGAAGAAAATTCAGAGGGGGTTGGAAATGAAAAATACCCTGCTTCCCACAGCGAATTTCCCCAGTTTATGGTTGAGTGGAATGAGACATTAAGTGATTGTTCTGTGATTTTGATGGAAAAATTAAATTTAAAAGAGAACAAAGGGAAGGAATTCACAGTGAAATTGAGCAAGTCACTAAGGATTTGGGAGTATCTGAAGATGAATCAAATTTTGAAACATACCAAAAACAACTGAATGATACTCTGGAAAAGCTAAATAATGAATTATCTGATAACAAATACAAGAAATATGAGAGGGGCAATAAAGATTATGAGCTTAATGTGGTATATAATTGGAATAGAGCAAAAAAAAATAACGATGTCTGGCAAAGGTAATAAAAATAAAAATGGAAAGTATAAAAACAAGGGCCATTCAAGAAATGGTGAGAGCAAAGCAAACAGCTCTAAAAAAAAGTTACTTTCGCCAGCTCAACCTCTAAGAATGATTCAAAATCGTCTGCACCAGACACCGCATCCACTCCAAAAAGGCTCACAGAAAGATCAATTGAAGAAATGGGTGTAAGGCCAAAAAACAGGGATACGACAGAGGAGCAAGGAGTAGGGGCGCAAGAAACACAAGCAAATCGCTACCCAAGTCGACAAAGCTCCAATAAGTATTACACCAAAAAACAAATGAATTAAATGAATTAAAGATTATTAATTTGTCCACCAAAGTTTTGAGTAGTTTTAAAACATCAGTACCCAGGGACTGGGTTTTTCTCCTTAACAGGATTTTGATTTGTTCAATACTGTTCTGGACATAAACGAATTTGTCCGGAAGGTAACGTTAAAAAAAACATTTTAAAGATAACGAGGATTGTAATGAAATAAAGAATGATGCATATAAAAATACTATTAATGTTTTGGGTACTGATGTAAGGTTGAATTTTGATGAATTATGTGACATAGTTTCATTGTGTGATCTACAATTGCGTGCTACTAGTGATAACAAAACAGGTCAACAACCAATAAGAGAAAACAAGATTTGTACCTTCTATCCAGTACAGGCAGGCAATGATGTAATAGAGATATTTCACTCCATCATTGAAAAAGATTTGGTTAATTTGTCTAAAACAACATCTAAGAAGAGTAAATATAGGGGTAATTTGACTAAAAAAGAAATAGATGTTCTTGCAAAAATAAAGAAAGATTTGAATTTGATGATACTTGACTCAGACAAAGGTGGAGAAATTGATACCTATGTTAAATTAACGTTTAACCCCACAAAAAAATTATTGGGTAAATTGAAGCATATTTTGATGATGTGGTAGAGCGCTCAATTATAACAAACAAGATTAGTGAGTATATATTTGTCGAACATCCCAGAGTGACAGTTTTTAAGTACCTACCAAAGATACAAAAATCCTTAGTTAATCAGCCTTGACGCCCTATAGTCTCTGCCCTTGGAGAGAGGCTGGGGGAGTGGCAGAATGCACAGTTGAAACCTGTGGTTCAGTCGCTCCCGGGTTTTCTAAAAAACACAAAACATCTTTTAAAACTACTAAGTGGGTTGAGCTGGGACACTAACACAACATTTGTGACCATGTTGAGAAGGATCTTATTGAATTATGAGAAGGATCTTATTGAATTTATTCCCGTAGCGATCACTTTTCTTCTTAATCACAATAATTTTGTGTTAAATGAAAAATTCTTCATTCAGAAAAGGAGGACTGCGATGGGGGCCTGCAGGCTCGCCAGAAACACCAGTTATGAAGCAGCGGTCTAAAGACCGCTGCTCCATAACCTGTCTGCTTGCTCTGAGCAGGCGGACAAACATTGCCGCAATTCAACCCGATCAAGTACGATCGGGTTGATGTACACCCCCTGCTGGTGGCGAATTGGCCGCGAATCTGCAGGCGTTGCATCAGCAGCTCACAAGAGCTGCTGGTGCAATTCTGAATACGGAGAGCGTATTGCTCTTTGCATTCAGCGAGGTCTGTCGGACCTGATCTGCACTGTCGGATCAGGTCCGACAGACCTTTGTTAAATAGGCCCCTATGAGTTAAAAGTTAGTGTGCGAGTAAAAACCCAATGCGCGCAGAAAGTTAGACTTAGAATATCACAAACGCATTAACGTATTATCCCATAGCCTTCAATGGATCAAAAAAAACTGCAAAAAACTAACACCCATACTCAGGCGCTAAACTGACATGAAATATGAATATTTCACATTCCATTGTTCCTTACATGGAAGGATATGTTCTATTTATTCTTAAATAAATATTTCTATTTATATTTGATGATTTTTTGATAAAATATATATCTAAATATGCGGAGAGCCAAAAACAAGAGGCAGATGTGTGTGCAGCCACCAATCACCAGCTAGATCCCAGTAGTGAAGGTTATTCTCATTTTTTGGGGTTTTTAATTTATTTCCCTATTGAATTATCATGTTAACAAGCATGATCACTGTGTTAGAGCATTTTATTATTGCCCTGATGCTCTCATATATATTTATATTTAATCCATGCACAGGGGTTAAGCACATAGCTAAAGTCAGCTTTGCTAAGCAATGCTCTACTGGTGCCTAGCTGAACTTACCCAGGGTATGATCATAAAGAGTATGATGAAATCAAGTAGCCCTTTTCTAACTATTTTAAATAAGGTGAGTAAATAATTTTAATATATTTTTGTTTGTCATTGTTCAATGAAAGGGGCATTGAGATAGAAGTTACCACTGTTCTATATTTAAGTGAAGAACAAAGAAATTGCAAGTATTTCTATTAAAAAGACATTAAAACATATTACAATTTATTAAAATTAAATTGTATATTTCAAGGTACTTGACTGGGAAGGGCTCAAGAGTGTATATTTATGTCTAAATATGTGTAAGTAATATATATATACTGTATGTATATATATATATATATATATATATATATATAACGTCCACAGAATGCAGGCACTCACTGGTCTTGTTAAAATATTGATTTTAAGTGTGCTGCATATTCGTTTGGCTACATGTTGACATTTGACAAAGGCACATATTGGTGCCGAAACGTTATGTCTTTTTAATGATTTCTAAATAAATTGTTACATTTTAACAAGACCAGTGAGTGCCTGCATTCTGTGGACGTTGTGGATTATTTTCAGCAGAGCACCGTGGCATTCAACAAATGGTGAGATTGTGCTTTCCCTCCATGGAACTGTATATATATATATATATATATATATATATATATATATATAGAAAGAGGCAGGGTGGCGCAGAAAACTCAAACTTGAAAATATAATAAATGGATAAATAAAATACAGTACAATACAATACAATACAGTTTATAGTAAAATATTATGGCAATAAGTAGTAAAATGAAATAATATAATGTGTAAAAAATGTCTATTAGCTGTAAAAGATCCTAAACGATCAGAAGTAATCAGGAGCACATCAAATAAGGAGAGCAAAGTCTTCAGGTGATAGTCCCCTATTAGATGTACACTTACTTGAATGAACCTCAATCACATGAGGTAAGAATGTAGAACTTTCATAAAAGAGTAAGGCACTCCCTGTAGAAAAGATAGAACGATCCACTGGATCTCCCAGAGTGCAGGCTTCTGTATCTTGGAATATGGATAGTAGAATCCTCCAAATGTCCTCGTGCTCTCTTTAGTAAGTAGTAACTTCCAATTCCAGTGTAGGTGTCATATAAAGAGAACCAGAAAAGCAAACATAGTGTAAACCTGCTTTAATAGAACATAAATGACACACAATAGGGTACACTCACATAAAAAACCTCAACTAATGAGGTATGAAGAGAGCACATAGACGTAATAAAGCTGCAGCCCAAGAATCCAATAGGTATCCGTAGTGGGAATCTTAGTTCAAAGGCAAATGCAGGCTCCACAATAACAGAAGTATCGAACAGTTCATACAACAGGTCATGTACCTTCCTTAGAATATCTTACGCGTTTCGAAGGTTTATATAAATTAAGTTCCCTTCTTCATCAGAGATACAGGCTATTACAGGACTCACCTATAAATAGTACCCCCAAAAGTAGCTACATTCTTCTTGAGATCCACCGCGGGAGGTTTGACACGCACGCCGGCATTTCCTGGGTCCGTGACACGCAAGGCGTACTTCCGGACATGCGCATATACCAGGACCTCTGGCTCAGGGTAAACTGTTGTCATGGATACAGACAACATAAATCCCATATGAATCGAGACAGCGGTTTTGCCTGCTATGCGAGTCAATACCAAGCGGGGCACACCATACTAAGTCTATACTAAAATCTAAATGAGGACAATGGCATATTTAAACTATATAATATATAAACATGCTTTAGTCACAAAATAACAATGCTTGTATATAGCAACATTAATAATTCTTTTATACAAAGATTATTTTACACCTAAAAATTTTTCATCAGAGTAAAATCACATAAAATACATAAAAGACTCCATAAAATATTTCATTTATAAAGGGGGAAATTTCATAAAACAGCATATATTAAAAGGGATATATATCGATTAAAGACATCATATAGAAATAACAGAAATCTCTGTTTTTAGGTATAAGATAAGAATAATAAATAAAAAATATATAAAATATATATATATGTCTATTAATAGATATATACTAAGTAAGTTACATAATACATGATATTTCTAAAAAGATACTATAAAATATAAATAAATATTTATTGAAAAAACCTCAACCTAAAAATGTTCAAAATGGGGTCAAAGTATGAAATACAATAAAAAATATATAATAAAAAAAACACATATATATATATCTCAATATTAACAGTTAGGAAGCAGTTAAAGTGGATCTATAGGAAGGCGGCAATATCTATATCCACATTTAGTCCAGCTGGGACCCTAGTGTTGAATGCATGGATCCAATACGTCTCTCTCTGTCTAAGGAGAGTTTCCCTATTACCAACCCTAATTCCAGTATTGATATGTTCTAAGATCGTACCTCTTAGGCACTCAGGATTTTCATTGTGTATCTGTCTATAATGTTCGGACAGATTATGGGATTTCAGACCTTCTTTAATGTTGGTCACATGCTCATAGAGCCGTTTTTTGTAGGGTCTGGTAGTTCTCCCTATGTACTGGAGATTACAACTACATTGTAATAAATATACTACATATGTGGTTTTGCAGTTAACAAGGTTTTTAATCCTGCATTCCCTGCCATTTGAAGTGGAGGTAATACTCTTCGTAGGTTTTTTTCCATGGTACATTCTCTCACATGATACACAATTCAATCTATTGCATCTATAGAATCCTATAGATTCCTTATTTAGCCAATTCTCCTTTCTTTTTGTATCTTTCAATAGACTTGGGGCTATAATGGTTTTTAGGTTTCTATTCCTTCTAAAGATACAGATCGGTCTAATCCCTATTTTGTCTCTCAATAAATCATCCTTCTGAAGGATGTACCAATGCTTTTTCAGGATCTGTTTAATACCTTCTGCTCCTTCATTGTAGGTAGAAATAAAACAAGTTTTATTTTCACCAGATTCTTTTTCTTTATCTGGTATTAAAGGGCCAGATATGTCTTTAGGCCTGAATTTCTCTTCTATCTTATTATACGCCTTTTCAATCCATTTCTTTTTGTATCCTTTTTCCAGGAATTTTTTAGTCAGTTTATCTGCTTCTATTGTATAATCATCATAGTCTGTACAGTTCCTTCTTATTCTTTCCATTTGTCCCACCGGGATATTCTTTATCCAGGACACATGGTGGCCACTGGAAGCATGAATGTACCCATTACTATCTGTTTCTTTTGTAAAAAGTCTTGTTTTTATGGTACTATCTTGGTGAAATAAGGTAAGGTCCAAAAATTCTATTTCCTCCTTGCTATGTTTTTCAGTGAACTTAAGATTCATGTCATTAACATTTAGATATTTAAAGAATTGGGTCAGGGAATCTTCCCCTCCCTTCCATATCAAAACTATATCATCAATGAATCTTAGCCAGATTACAACATTATCATAGAATGGGTTATTATGCCATACATATTTTTCCTCCCAAAATCCCATGTACAGTTTGGCGTAGCTAGGGGCAAATTTAGTGCCCATAGCTGTTCCGCCAACCTGTACATAGTAGTCATTTTCAAATAGGAAGTAGTTTTTTTCCAAAATAAATTCGATTGCTTCTTTCAAAAATGTCTGTTTATTTAATGCCAGATTTGTGGAAGTATCTAGCCAGTATCCTACTGCTTCAATCCCCAACTTATGTGGGATATTTGTGTACAGGGCTGTCACATCAATTGTAGCCCAAATATAGTCTGCTTCCCATTTAATCTTGGTTATCTTGGATATAGTATCAGGGGTGTCTTTAATATAAGATTTAACTTTTGATACTATGGGTTGTAAATAATGGTCCACATATTCAGATAGTGGGGAAGTTAAAGAGTCAATTCCAGAGATAATTGGTCGACCCGGAGGGTTCTGTATGTCTTTGTGGACCTTAGGTAAATGATAGAATATTGCCGTTTTAGGCTCCCTTCTATCCAGAAACATAAATTCATCGTTGTTTATGATCCCCTCATGTTTGGCATTGTCAAGTAAATGAGAGTATTGTTGTACAAAAGTACTAGTGGGATTTTTTTGGAGTTTCCTATAGGTAGTATGATCATCCAGAAGTCTTTTAGCCTCTCTTACATATATCTCCCTATTTTGAATCACCACTCCACCGCCCTTATCGGCTTCTCTTATCACAATCCCAGCATTTTCAGAAAGAATTTTAATTTCCTCCTTCTCCTTTTTATTGAGGTTGTCATGTCTAATTCTATAGTTCTTGCAATATTCATCGAACTCCTGCCCAACAAGAGTTTCGAAGACCGAAATATAATGACCCTTAGAATTTAGTGGATAAAAGTTGGAGGGTAATTTTAATGTCGAAAATTGTTTGTAAATTATTTTGTTATTTTCCTCCAATTCAGATTCCCCCACATTCTCACCCCCACTGGCCTCTAATTCTTCCAAGATGCACAAAGTATCTAAATCCTTCTTTTCAAGAATAGTATTCAGATTGTTTTCTGCTTTATTGGATTGATCTTTCTGATTTTTGGCAAAGTGCCTGTCTAATGTGAGCTTCCTCACAAATTTCTGTAGATCAATATATAGAGAGAATGGATTAGGTCCTCTGGTGGGGGCAAAGGATAAACCCTTCCTAAATAAATTTAAAGTATTCTCAGGAAAGGTTTTATCAGTCAGATTAAATATCTTTACACTTTTTAATAATCCCATTCTATATTTGTTCTGTTCCTTTTTGGATTTCCGGCCTCGTACCAGTTTCCCTGCTCTACATCCTCTAAATTTCTTTCTAGACCCCTTTTTTGGCTTTGCCTTCTCCATTGCGGAGTAGGTGGTCTGTTTCAAGGTTGTTGCTGTGGACTCAAATGTTGGTCCCTGAAGCGTTGCTCCAAAAAAGTCTGCTTGTTTGATTTGTTGTTCCTATTCTGTTCAAAATTTTGTTGTCTTTTTAATTTTTGCGTATTAATATGGCCCTGTATTCTTAAATCAGTGCCCCCATATTTAATATGGCTCATTTGTTTATTTGGTACCCTATTTGAGGGGATTCTCTTCCTATTATTAGCCTGGATATTTTTTGAGTGATTTTGAATTACCCCCACTTTGTCATGCTTATTTTTATTATTATAATTAATATAGTTCCTCTTATTAGAATTTGTCGTGGTCTTGGGGTGTCCAATAATTGGACCCTCACCCCACATAGTGCCATCCTCCCTATAGTCAGGGGAATAGATGTCGGTCCAATCCCAATTGGAACCTCCTTCTTTCGGATCATTCTCCCTTCTGTTATCTACTTCATGGAATACCTGATCATCCAAGTCCTCCCCATTTTCATTGGGTCGACTCGTGGATCTCCCTTCTATATTGTCTACCCCAGGTAGTAGTTTAGAATTCTCTTCATCCTTTTGTTTTTTTAGGCTATAATCCCTTAAAAATTTAATTTTCTTTTTGTTTTCAACTTTGGATTCAAAGATCTCTATTTTCTTTTTGTTTGCCAAATCCAGTTCCTTATAATATAGATCCCCTTTAAAATTGTTTAATCTTACTCTAATATCATTAATTTGGGTGGTAGCCATAGATACTTGCTTTTGTCTATATCTGATTAAAATGTCTATCAGTTTGAAGGAGATTTCCTCCATACTATTATCCCATTCAGTTAGAAGTTCTACTTCTGATGGATCCATTATAGCAACTTTCTCAAATTTCAGGCCTTTAGGTATGATCTTATATTTGACATACCTTTCTAGATTTGTACAATCATGCCAACTGAGAAGTTGCTTTTTGGTCAGTTTCTCTAATTTCTCAAACAAGTGTTTGGGATTAGTGATACTTCGATTTTCATTAAGGATTTCATTCCCTTCGTCAATAGACAGTTTCTTTACTTTATTTATGGGGTCAAAGTAGGCCCCGTATTCAAAATCTAAAGATTCAGCCATATTTAGAAGTATAGACTCTATTAAAAAGATCTATATATATATATATATGAGAACAAAGCTATGAAAGTATAGCAGCCAAGGAAATAGGAAACAATACAAAGACAGAAGATAAATGAACCAGTAGAAAAAATCCACTGAATCACTCCTAGGCGCTCACTGTCAAATAAAAGCTATGCCACAAGGTATGTACTCTATACCCAGCACCTCATAAAAAATATATATTTTCAGCAAGAAGTATCCAGCTGCCTAACCCCAAATGGCAGAGGAGACCTATCACTCCTCAATAAAGAGACATAAATAGAAAGAGGCAGGGTGGCGCAGAAAACTCAAACTAGAAAATATAATAAATGGATAAATAAAATACAGTACAATATAATACAATACAGTTTATAGTAAAATATTATGGCAATAAGTAGTAAAATGAAATAATATAATGTGTAAAAAATGTCTATTAGCTGTAAAAGATCCTAAACGATCAGAAGTAATCAGGAGCACATCAAATAAGGAGAGCAAAGTCTTCAGGTGTTAGTCCCCTATTAGATGTACACTTACTTGAATGAACCTCAATCACATGAGGTAAGAATGTAGCACTTTCATAAAAGAGTAAGGCACTCCCTGTAGAAAAGATAGAACGATCCACTGGATCTCCCAGAATGCAGGCTTCTGTATCTTGGAATATGGATAGTAGAATCCTCCAAATGTCCTCGTGCTCTCTTTAGTAAGTAGTAACTTCCAATTCCAGTGTAGGTGTCATATAAAGAGAACCAGAAAAGCAAACATAGTGTAAAACTGCTTTAATAGAACATAAATGACACACAATAGGGTACACTCACATAAAAAACCTCAACTAATGAGGTATGAAGAGAGCACATAGACGTAATAAAGCTGCAGCCCAAGAATCCAATAGGTATCCGTAGTGGGAATCTTAGTTCAAAGGCAAATGCAGGCTCCACAATAACAGAAGTATCGAACAGTTCATACAACAGGTCATGTACCTTCCTTAGAATATCTTACGCGTTTCGAAGGGTTAAATAAATTAAGTTCCCTTCTTCATCAGAGATACTGGCTAAGATTCATTGATGATATAGTTTTGATATGGAAGGGAGGGGAAGATTCCCTGACCCAATTCTTTAAATATCTAAATGTTAATGACATGAATCTTAAGTTCACTGAAAAACATAGCAAGGAGGAAATAGAATTTTTGGACCTTACCTTATTTCACCAAGATAGTACCATAAAAACAAGACTTTTTACAAAAGAAACAGATAGTAATGGGTACATTCATGCTTCCAGTGGCCACCATGTGTCCTGGATAAAGAATATCCCGGTGGGACAAATGGAAAGAATAAGAAGGAACTGTACAGACTATGATGATTATACAATAGAAGCAGATAAACTGACTAAAAAATTCCTGGAAAAAGGATACAAAAAGAAATGGATTGAAAAGGCGTATAATAAGGTAGAAGAGAAATTCAGGCCTAAAGACATATCTGGCCCTTTAATACCAGATAAAGAAAAAGAATCTGGTGAAAATAAAACTTGTTTTATTTCTACCTACAATGAAGGAGCAGAAGGTATTAAACAGATCCTGAAAAAGCATTGGTACATCCTTCAGAAGGATGATTTATTGAGGGACAAAATAGGGATTAGACCGATCTGTATCTTTAGAAGGAATAGAAACCTAAAAACCATTATAGCCCCAAGTCTATTGAAAGATACAAAAAGAAAGGAGAATTGGCTAAATAAGGAATCTATAGGATTCTATAGATGCAATAGATTGAATTGTGTATCATGTGAGAGAATGTACCATGGAAAAAAACCTACGAAGAGTATTACCTCCACTTCAAATGGCAAGGAATGCAGGATTAAAAACCTTGTTAACTGCAAAACCACATATGTAGTATATTTATTACAATGTAGTTGTAATCTCCAGTACATAGGGAGAACTACCAGACCCTACAAAAAACGGCTCTATGAGCATGTGACCAACATTAAAGAAGGTCTGAAATCCCATAATCTGTCCGAACATTATAGACAGATACACAATGAAAATCCTGAGTGCCTAAGAGGTACGATCTTAGAACATGTCAATACTGGAATTAGGGGTGGTAATAGGGAAACTCTCCTTAGACAGAGAGAGACGTATTGGATCCATGCATTCAACACTAGGGTCCCAGCTGGACTAAATGTGGATATAGATATTGCCGCCTTCCTATAGATCCACTTTAACTGCTTCCTAACTGTTAATATTGAGATATATATATGTGTTTTTTTTTATTATATATTTTTTATTGTATTTCATACTTTGACCCCATTTTGAACATTTTTAGGTTGAGGTTTTTTCAATAAATATTTATTTATATTTTATAGTATCTTTTTAGAAATATCAAGTATTATGTAACTTACTTAGTATATATCTATTAATAGACATATATATATATTTTATATATTTTTTATTTATTATTCTTATCTTATACCTAAAAACAGAGATTTCTGTTATTTCTATATGATGTCTTTAATTGATATATATCCCTTTTAATATATGCTGTTTTATGAAATTTCCCCCTTTATAAATGAAATATTTTATGGAGTCTTTTATGTATTTTATGTGATTTTACTCTGATGAAAAGTTTTTAGGTGTAAAATAATCTTTGTATAAAAGAATTATTAATGTTGCTATATACAAGCATTGTTATTTTGTGACTAAAGCATGTTTATATATTATATAGTTTAAATATGCCATTGTCCTCATTTAGATTTTAGTATAGACTTAGTATGGTGTGCCCCGCTTGGTATTGACTCGCATAGCAGGCAAAACCGCTGTCTCGATTCATATGGGATTTATGTTGTCTGTATCCATGACAACAGTTTACCCTGAGCCAGAGGTCCTGGTATATGCGCATGTCCGGAAGTACGCCTTGCGTGTCACGGACCCAGGAAATGCCGACGTGCGTGTCAAACCTCCCGCGGTGGATCTCAAGAAGAATGTAGCTACTTTTGGGGGTACTATTTATAGGTGAGTCCTGTAATAGCCTGTATCTCTGATGAAGAAGGGAACTTAATTTATTTAACCCTTCGAAACGCATAAGATATTCTAAGGAAGGTACATGACCTGTTGTATGAACTGTTCGATACTTCTGTTATTGTGGAGCCTGCATTTGCCTTTGAACTAAGATTCCCACTACGGATACCTATTGGATTCTTGGGCTGCAGCTTTATTACGTCTATGTGCTCTCTTCATACCTCATTAGTTGAGGTTTTTTATGTGAGTGTACCCTATTGTGTGTCATTTATGTTCTATTAAAGCAGTTTTACACTATGTTTGCTTTTCTGATTCTCTTTATATGACACCTACACTGGAATTGGAAGTTACTACTTACTAAAGAGAGCACGAGGACATTTGGAGGATTCTACTATCCATATTCCAAGATACAGAAGCCTGCACTCTGGGAGATCCAGTGGATCGTTCTATCTTTTCTACAGGGAGTGCCTTACTCTTTTATGAAAGTGCTACATTCTTACCTCATGTGATTGAGGTTCATTCAAGTAAGTGTACATCTAATAGGGGACTAACACCTGAAGACTTTGCTCTCCTTATTTGATGTGCTCCTGATTACTTCTGATCGTTTAGGATCTTTTACAGCTAATAGACATTTTTTACACATTATATTATTTCATTTTACTACTTATTGCCATAATATTTTACTATAAACTGTATTGTATTGTATTGTACTGTATTTTATTTATCCATTTATTATATTTTCTAGTTTGAGTTTTCTGCGCCACCCTGCCTCTTTCTATTTATGTCTCTTTATTGAGGAGTGATAGGTCTCCTCTGCCATTTGGGGTTTGGCAGCTGGATACTTCTTGCTGAAAATATATATTTTTTATGAGGTGCTGGGTATAGAGTACATACCTTGTGGCATAGCTTTTATTTGACAGTGAGCGCCTAGGAGTGATTCAGTGGATTTTTTCTACTGGTTCATTTATCTTCTGTCTTTATATATATATATATATATATATATATATATATATATATATATATATATATATATATATATATATAGTCTTTATAGCATGGCCTAGTACTCACGGTAACCTTTGAACCACCGGGGTGCACATCAAAGAGATCCTGCATAATTCACAGATCCAACATATCGGAAAAAGGAAGGCACTCGCCGGGTTTAATAAGGATAAAGTTTTATTCCTTATGAAGTAACGTTTCGGAGTTTTACCTCCGTTTTAAAACTCTGAAACGTTACTTCATAAGGAATAAAACTTTATCCTTATTAAACCCGGCGAGTGCCTTCCTTTTTGCGATATCGATATATATATATGTGCATTTATGTGCACGTATGTCTTTCTATGTATGCATGTGTGCACATACATATTTACACATAGAAACACATAACTACATGGGTATATACATACAGTATATAGACATGTTACACCCTACCACACAACTCAGTAACAATTGAATTCTACCTACCTAATATTTGCACTCATCTAACTCTGCACTAACATAATTTTCACCTTTGCAATTCTCCCCTTCTGTTTCTTACCCTCTTACCCTTCTAGCTTGTAAGTTCCCGCAGGAATAGGGCCCTCAATTCCTCCTGTATTTGTTTGACACATTTTTTCTTGTATGGTATCAATTGTACCCATGGACAGCCCTGCGTAATTAGTTGACACTTTATAAAGTATAATAACATACAAAGTACAAATAACATACAAACATATTTAGACATATATATAGATTTGAGGTCTTTCCAGCCAAACACCTTGCCATATACCATATCCCTTTTTTAACCCTTTAAACATTTTTATTAATATTCAAATATTTTTTAGTTATTAAAAAAGTGTATATATGAGTGTAATACATTATTTTAATATGTTTTAGATGTAATTTGTGAAAACATTTTTAACCCTTAAACTTTACTTAAACTCTCAAGTCATGCTAATTCTTCTAGTTTTATGTGGGATTTTGCTTGAGCGCTACCCATAAGTTTAATCTTCTAATATGAGTGCTATTTAGCACATTTGTGATATCCTTTGAAAGTAATGGGTGCTCTACCGTGATGTCGACTGCTCTAAACCTTCTCTGGTTCATTTGATTTACCATGGACTTGTAATATTAAGTTGTGAGCTAATATTAGTGGGGTTTAGTGCTACTGCTTAATGCTTCCAGCGCTATCATTAGCGTGCCACTTGTAATCTAGCCCTTTGTTGCCTATCGCTCAAGCGCTTAAGCTGAAGGTGTGCTAAGCCAAAGGTCAAATAGTGGAGTTTCTTGCTTATCTTTAAACTGTGATTTTTTATTGAAGTAGAAGTTTAAAACACTGCCCACAAACGTGTATACACATAGATCCATATGTACACATTCACACATGCATGCACACACATATCTACATACATAAAAATGCAAACACACATACATAAGCACCTTTTAGCCCTTCCTAGTCCAACACCTTGTCATATACCATATCCCTTTAAATCCCTGTTTTTTTTTTATAAAAAATAGACCTTTATTTTGTATTTCGTAATATGTATAAATATGAGTGAAATACTTTAATATATGATATGTGTTTTGTTATGCATAATGTATATTCAAGTTCTAACACTTTACTTCAGGTGTCCAAAAACACAACATTTTCTAGTGTTATCATGTTAAATCCAGGGTCAAGTCCTACAAAAAAAAGTGTGGGAACTCACCAAGACTTCTACCCCTCTCACAATTGATATTGCTTTATACACACACACACTGTATTTATATGTATATAATCTATACACTTTGGGCCTGAGATGACTCCTCTGTCTCACCCATGTAAGGTGCAATAGTCCTATTTCTGTTGAGGGGATCTAAATAACCCCAGACAAACCACACAGAAATGTATGCACCATGTGTTTCACACAGTTCAGGGGGATCACACAGCAGGACTGCTGTTAGACTTGCATTTAGTGTATTGTAGGATCCATTACTAGAGGATCTCACTAACCCTCTAACCAGACTGTGCTCCCACCAACAGCAGCAGTGTTTACTGAAGCATTTCTGTTCTCTTTTAAGGAGGAACTTAGTTCCACCTGCAAAAATAGTACAGGAACTCTGTTCCCAAGCGTTCCCACTGGACTTGACCCCTGGTTAAATCCCTTAATTTCGGAGAAAAACTTAATCAAAAGACTGCCATTTTTTTAGCATTTTTGCTATCACTCCATTTAAACAGAAATACATTTTTTTTATTTACCTATCAAAACCTTTTTTTTTTTTTAATAGACATCCCAAGGTATTGATCTAGGCCCATTTTGGTATATTTCATGCCACCATTTTGCTGCCAGATCCGATCATATTAAAACATTTTTTTTAACTTCCCACCCCCTCCAGTGATTGGCCACCCACCTGCATCCCTCATTCCCTCCAATAACACCAATGGCACCACCGCAAGTGTCCCTGTCTGCATCAGTGATCTGCTCACATGGTAAAGTGAGTGCCTTTTCCCTCTGTCTGCGTTCTTAGCTGTCAGAGCTGACAGCTGGAACTGCAGCATGAGGGAGACGGTTGGACGTAGTCAAAGTACCCTGTGACGTAGTAGCTACATCCATTAGGCTTAATGGCTTAAAATGGGTGATAATAGCATACGCTGCGCTATACATTCAAAGTATAGGCATGCTTTAAAAAAATGTCTGCTGCATTAAGATTCCCTGGCAAACCTTTTTTCCCACGATTGCTGGGGTTGTTGTTTCTCTTGTTCAAAGAAGAATTGCCTGGTATATTTGTCACTGTCATTGGGCAGGATCAGAATGATATGCTACAGGATGTTTTTTCTCTGTGGAAAGGCAACAATGTGTGCTAAAAGAACGCACACCCTGAGTTACAATTGAAATGAACAGGCATGGAAGTTATTATAGATTTTGTTTTATCTCAGGAGTGCTGTTCTCTCTCTTCTGATATTTATGCAAATTACTCTTGGGTCTCTCTAAGAGTAATGGGGGAAACCAGACGTGGACTCCTTACACACATGCCCTTAGAGAGATACAACTGCACCTCACTGATGAGGCCCACAAAAGGTTGAAACGATCGTCTGGGATTGTTGTTTCTCTTGTTCATAGAATAATTTCCTGGTATATGCTGTGAAAAGATTAATACGGTGCTGTGAGAGTAAAGGGTTTGAGTGGATATTGCTGCTCTTACCCACTACCCTCTTACCTTCCGTGACCCTTGGTAAACCCTCTTGTGTTGGTCACATATATCCTCTCTCCGCTTTTCAAATGCTATTTGAAGTATTGAAAAATTGACTCTATCACTAAAAAACGGAAATATTTTTAGATTTATAAAAATCACCTCCTGAATCACAATTGATATACAAAGTTGGAGTAAAAACTACAATTGCTGGACAGTATCATCTTTTGTTTTTTTTATATAGATTTTAAAGCGCAATACATTTTTTAGTAAGCACTTTATGTTAGCCCCAGTACAAGCCCTGTAACATAATAACTGGATACTTATTTAAATATTTTAATAGTGTTATCCATATGTCCCCCCTTTTTTAACATGTCATATATAGATTGATTTAGATTGGATGTTTTTAGAAACTACTTCAGTTTAGTATGATTGATTACACTGGTGTAAAATTCTAGTGTGTGTGGTTGATACATTTAATAAAATTATCGATATGAACTACTAACTGTTTATATTCATTGTCCATGTGAAGATATTGAATATATATTAAATTGTTTTTGAGAAATTTTAAACAGCTATATTATCTCATATTTTGTATCATTACTATTATCAATCTCCTAAAACATATCAATTCACTACCTTAGTATTGGAGTTATCCGAAACGGAGATACTGGGTTATAGAGATCTATAGGTTATTTATTAAATAGCCATTTATTTGTTTTTTGGTGTGGCACCAGTATACTATATCTGGGTCAGAACTCCAAAACCCACATAAGCATTCAGTGCGCCAATTCTTTATAAATGTTAGATTTTGTGATACAAAATGCCCACACCATAGAGTGTGACACCTCTCTAACATATGTAACTGAAACAACTATATATATAACATTCCCTCCCTGTATATATAATCAGTTACCCGGGTGCCCGACAGGCGATTGCCACTGGACAGTAGGATGCTAAATAGTTATGGGATTCATTATTGTCCCTCTGAATTTTCACCCTTCAAAAGACGAATATATAGTTTGTATCTACCCGACTTCCATCGTCCTAGCTGCTTTATTTCCTTACTTGCGGAACCACCTAAAGCGGCACTGGTTGCTGCCCCTATTCTAAATGAATGCGGCGTGATCTTAGATGGGTCCATACCCACTTCCGCTGCTGTCTTAGCAAGAACCTTACGGAACTGGAAAATTGACAATGAAGTGCCATCCTCATGAATGAGCGTTGCGGGCCATCTGACCTCACCTCACAGTACTCCTCAAAATTCCGAACTGGACAACATTCCGGCATGGCATGCCTGTCCAAAAGGAGCCAGGCCCCCTTTCCTTCCTGATCAGTCTTTGATATAGGCACCAGCAACATGAGATTGTTTTCTGCCGGCCGTACATGTTCCAATTTAACGCCATCCGAACCGCCTGCTCGCGATGATGCTACTAATTCCCCTATCCTTAAAGCTCCTGTGAACGCAAACGAAAATGCCGTGTGAAATAGCAGGACTTTGAATGCTGATGAGCACACCTCCCTCAACCGCTCCACCAGCTCACGTAAACATAGAGGCGTGATGGGTTCCCTGTGATGCTTTGGGCGTGGGTCCAACCATCCCCACCCTTTTAGCACCTGCCTGACCAGGAATGTTCCAGAGAAATCTGCGATACTAAAGGTCTTATTAAAAAATGCAACTGCAGCTAACCTACTCTGCGCCACCAATCTAGTGACTCCCTCCGTGCACAAGCATGCCAACCATTCAAGCACATGTACCTGCGAGGCCTTATGCACCAAGAACCCCCGCTGACTGGCAAAACTTTCCCATCCCTTCCAGTGACTTTCATAAGTTCTCCAGGTCTTGGGAGCCAGAGATGCCCGGACTAGGAGGATAATAGATTACCAGCCTCCACAATCTGCCAAAGAAAAGGCGAGCATGTTAGGCCTGTCTGCTCTGCTTTTGGAGCCGCCTGTCTAAACTGAACCCATTTAAACCTAGACAGAGAGTCTGCGATTACATTTTGCACACACGGCACATGCCGTGCAGCAAATGTTCAACTGAAGGCAGCGCAACACCAGGTGTCTCAAGTATGTGACCACTCTTGGTAAGGAGGTGGAAATTCAATTAATGGCGTACACCACACTCATATTATCCAACCAGAAAACAACTGAACTGTTGACCAGTTTGTGTCCCCATAATTCCACCGCCACTATAATTGAAAACAGCTCCAATAACGTCAGATTCCTCATTAGACCTGAAGTTACCCAGTCCAGAGGCCATGGAGCTGCGCTCCATTCCCCATCTAGGTATGCCCTGTAGTTATACCCTCCTGCTGCATCAGTAAATAAATGCAGCATTTGGTTTGAGATTGGACTATCTCTACACAAGCAAACCCAGTTGAATTTCTTTAGAAATTCCTCCCACACACTGAGGTTTGCCCTCATCTTGTGTCACACTTTGATCCACCTTGAGTTCCTTTGTGGCCCCTTAAGTTGTTCCTCTAGTCTCTTGTTAAAAACCCTCCCCATGGAAATAGTCCTACCAGCTAAATTTAAGAGTCCTAGCAAGGACTGTAATTCCTTAAGGGATACCCATATGGCCCCCGGGATATAAGACGGATATAAGGGAAGTAGCCTTAAAGCTGATTCTATATCCATCTTAGCCATTAATGCTCCTAATTCCTTGCTTCTGACAAGCGATAGCTTATCATCAAAGGACTGGTAATGTACCGAGCTTAGCTCAGGGTCAATGGGTCATTCACTGATGCCCCCTTTCGGTACAACAAGTGGTGTATCAACTTAAACTTGCCCGTGTCCTTCTTGGGCATAACCCTCAAAGGAGACACGACCAAATCTGGAAATGGCTTCACCCAAAAAGAACCTGCCACCCTGCCTAATTTTATTTCCTTGGCTAGTTTCTCCCTGACCACAGCAGGAAATTCGTAAGGCAATTTAAGGTTACAATGAACCATTGATCCCACAACCCAACCACTAACTGGAATCTTAAACCTCTCTTCCAGCTCTAATCTGAGAAGCCCAGCCACTTCCGCATCCGGATAATGCAGCAGCCAGGGCACCATAGCAGCCGGCTTAAGGGGCGTTGGCACTCTTGTTCCCAGAACCCCCCCCCGTTAGAATTGTCTATCATTTCCCGCATATTTTTTCTTATGGCACTTGGCCCCTGGGTGTGGCCCACTGCAGACTTTGCAGATGTGATGAAAGGAACAACTCGCCCCTCTGACACATTGTTTATCTTGAAACTTCCAGCACTCCCTCCCTCGTTGCTTAGGACGAGGCATGGGAAGTGCTGTACCCACGCGTTACATGGCAGATGGCATTGTAGCTACTTCCACACCTAACTTGGACCAGAGTTGCAAATCCTGGCTCCCAAAGGGTAGTAGGGGGTTTCCTACCATTTTTTTGCAGAAGGTCATGTCATATTCCCACCACGCACCCTCCTTATACCTAGAATGTATATCATCAACCGTATCTTCGTATATTTAAGTAGGTTATGCCCTTGAGACTACCATTTATCCAAATAGCAGGTTGCCAGTACCCTGAAGCACCGCTGCCATTCTTCATAAATCTCTGGCCACTGTACTTTCTTAGGGCTTGTGCCATCTGCTGCCCCATCTGCTGCCCTTTCTTTTGCCCTGCAAGCCTCTGGTAAAAGTTCAAAGATGTTCACAAAGCGCACATCCTGAATCTTTTTCACCACTTTAGACTTTAAATTACCATACAGGGAATGAACTAAACATGGGTAGGTATCCCCGTGCAATGCAACCTTCCGTGCTACTGCCATGCCTTTTGAAGCAGCTCCTACACTCCCTTCCTTTACAAACAAAACCAGTTCTGACCCTGCTGCCTGCGCCTAATTACTTTTCACTTGAGCTGCTACAAATTTTTTGATCGTTTTGAACATTTCTTTCTGACCCTTAGCCACTAAACCTAGGTCTCCATCACTCTCCGAACCTGAGTCACTAGATGATGTACCAAGCTCTACATGTGTGGATGTGCCAAGAAGGTACTCACCGCTGGGAGCCAATGGTGGCGCAGTTCCTGTGGTCCTCTGCGGAAATGCTGAAGTAGATGGGGAGGGATTGATAGGTTGAGATGCAGCATCTCTCTGGCTGCTTGCTGACACCATCTGTATATCTGTGTGATCTTTTGGAGCCGCCTGTCTAAACTGAACCCATTTAAACTTAGACAGAGAGTCTGCGATTACATTTTGCACACACGGCAAATGTTCAACTGAAGACAGCGCAAAACCAGGTGTCTCAAGTACGTGACCACTCTTGGTGAGGAGGCGGAAATTCAATTAATGGCATACACCACACTCATATTAACCGACCAGAAAACAACTGACCTGTTGGCCAGTTTGTGTCCCCATAATTCCACCGCCACTATAATTGGAAACAGCTCCAATAACATCAGATTCCTCATTAGACCTGAAGTTACCCAGTCCAGAGGCCATGGAGCCATGCTCCATTCCCCATCCAGGTATGCCCCGTAGTTATACCCTCCTGCTGCTTCAGTAAATAAATGCAGCATTTGGTTTGAGATTGGACTATCTCTCCACAAGCAAACCCCGTTGAATTTCTTTAGAAATTCCTCCCACACACTGAGGTCTGCCCTCATCTTGTGTGACACTTTGATCCACCTTGAGTTCCTTTATGGCCCCTTAAGTTGTTCCTCTAGTCTCCTGTTAAAAACCCTCCCCATGGAAATGGCCCTACCAGAGAAATTTAAGAGGCCTAGCAAGGACTGTAATTCCTTAAGGGATACCCATGTGGCCCCCGCCACTGACAAAACCACCTGTAATAGGCGGTCAATCTTGTCTTTTGGGAGTCTACATATGGCCTCCCCTGTATCAATTTCAATACCTAAGAAAGTGGGACCTTGCGTCTTGTCAACCGTTAATGGGACCCCGAACCTTTCCATCATGTTGTGCATGATCTCCATCAAGCTATCACATTCTACAGAATCAGCCCTCCCCACTAGTAATAAATCATCCAGGTAGTGAGCCATGGCCCCACCCCCGACGCTTTCTGCAACACCCAGTGTAGAAAGGTGCTAAAGCTTTCGAACAGAGCACAGGACAGTGCGCACCTCCTGGGTAAACATCTGTCAACGTAGAATGCGCCCTCGAACTTCATGCCCATCAGCCGAAATGCAGACAGATGTAAGGGAAGCAGCCTGAAAGCTGATTCTATATCCAGCTTAGCCATTAATGCTCCTAATCTAGAAACGGCTTCACCCAAAAAGAACCAACCACCCTGCCTAATTTTATTTCCTTGGCTAGTTTCTCCCTGACCACAGCAGGAAATTCGTAAGGCAATTTAAGGTTACGATGAACCATTGATCCCACAACCCAACCACTAACTGGAATCTTAAACTGCTCTTCCAGCTCTAATCTGAGAAGCCCAGCCACTTCTGCATCCGGATAATGCGGCAGCCAGGGCACCATAGCAGCCGGCTTAAGGGGCGTTGGCACTCTTGTTGCCAGAACCCCCCGTGAGAATTGTCTATCATTTACCGCATCTTTTTTCTTATAGCACTTGGCCCCTGGGTGTGGCCCACTGCTGAATTTGCAGATGTGATGAAAGGAACAACTCGCCCCTCTGACACATTGTTTATCTTGGAACTTCAAGCACTCCCTCCCTCGTCGCTTAGGATGAGGCATGGGACGTGCTGTACCCACTCGTAAGATGGCAGATGGCATTGTAGCTCCTTCCACACCTAACTTGGACAAGAGTTGCAAATCCTGGGTACCAAAGGGTAGTAGGGGGTTTCCTACCATTTTTTTGCGGAAGGCCATGTCATATTCCCGCCACGCACCCTCCTTATACCTAGAATGTATATCACCCACCGTATCTTCGTATATTTAAATAGGTTATGCCCTTGAGACTACCATTTATCCAAATAGCAGGTTGCCAGTACCCTGAAGCACCGCTGCCATTCTTCATAAATCTCTGGCCGCTGTACTTTCTTAGGGCCTGTGCCATTTGCTGCCCTTTCTTTTGCCCTGCAAGCCTCTGGTGAAAGTTCAAAGATGTTCACAAAGCGCACATCCTGAATCTTTTTCACCACTTTAGACTTTAAATTACCATACAGGGAATGAACCAAATATGGGAAAGGTATCCCCGTGCGATGCCATCTTCCGTGCTACTGCCATGCCTTTTGAAGCAGCTCCTACACTCCCTTCCTGTACAAACAGAACCAGTTCTGACCCTGCTGCCTGCGCCGCATTACTTTTCTCTTGAGCTGCTACTATTTTTTTGATCATTTTGAACATTTCTTTCTGACCCTTAAATTACCATACAGGGAATGAACTAAACATGGGTAGGTATCCCCGTGCAATGCAACCTTCCGTGCTACTGCCATGCCTTTTGAAGCAGCTCCTACACTCCCTTCCTGTACAAACAAAACCAGTTCTGACCCTGCTGCCTGCGCCTAATTACTTTTCACTTGAGCTGCTACAAATTTTTTGATCGTTTTGAACATTTCTTTCTGACCCTTAGCCACTAAACCTAGGTCTCCATCACTCTCCGAACCTGAGTCACTAGATGATGTACCAAGCTCTACATGTGTGGATGTGCCAAGAAGGTACTCACCGCTGGGAGCCAATGGTGGCGCAGTTCCTGTGGTCCTCTGCGGAAATGCTGAAGTAGATGGGGAGGGATTGATAGGTTGAGATGCAGCATCTCTCTGGCTGCTTGCTGACACCATCTGTATATCTGTGTGATCTTTTGGAGCCGCCTGTCTAAACTGAACCCATTTAAACTTAGACAGAGAGTCTGCGATTACATTTTGCACACACGGCAAATGTTCAACTGAAGACAGCGCAAAACCAGGTGTCTCAAGTACGTGACCACTCTTGGTGAGGAGGCGGAAATTCAATTAATGGCATACACCACACTCATATTAACCGACCAGAAAACAACTGACCTGTTGGCCAGTTTGTGTCCCCATAATTCCACCGCCACTATAATTGGAAACAGCTCCAATAACATCAGATTCCTCATTAGACCTGAAGTTACCCAGTCCAGAGGCCATGGAGCCATGCTCCATTCCCCATCCAGGTATGCCCCGTAGTTATACCCTCCTGCTGCTTCAGTAAATAAATGCAGCATTTGGTTTGAGATTGGACTATCTCTCCACAAGCAAACCCCGTTGAATTTCTTTAGAAATTCCTCCCACACACTGAGGTCTGCCCTCATCTTGTGTGACACTTTGATCCACCTTGAGTTCCTTTATGGCCCCTTAAGTTGTTCCTCTAGTCTCCTGTTAAAAACCCTCCCCATGGAAATGGCCCTACCAGAGAAATTTAAGAGGCCTAGCAAGGACTGTAATTCCTTAAGGGATACCCATGTGGCCCCCGCCACTGACAAAACCACCTGTAATAGGCGGTCAATCTTGTCTTTTGGGAGTCTACATATGGCCTCCCCTGTATCAATTTCAATACCTAAGAAAGTGGGACCTTGCGTCTTGTCAACCGTTAATGGGACCCCGAACCTTTCCATCATGTTGTGCATGATCTCCATCAAGCTATCACATTCTACAGAATCAGCCCTCCCCACTAGTAATAAATCATCCAGGTAGTGAGCCATGGCCCCACCCCCGACGCTTTCTGCAACACCCAGTGTAGAAAGGTGCTAAAGCTTTCGAACAGAGCACAGGACAGTGCGCACCTCCTGGGTAAACATCTGTCAACGTAGAATGCGCCCTCGAACTTCATGCCCATCAGCCGAAATGCAGACAGATGTAAGGGAAGCAGCCTGAAAGCTGATTCTATATCCAGCTTAGCCATTAATGCTCCTAATCTAGAAACGGCTTCACCCAAAAAGAACCAACCACCCTGCCTAATTTTATTTCCTTGGCTAGTTTCTCCCTGACCACAGCAGGAAATTCGTAAGGCAATTTAAGGTTACGATGAACCATTGATCCCACAACCCAACCACTAACTGGAATCTTAAACTGCTCTTCCAGCTCTAATCTGAGAAGCCCAGCCACTTCTGCATCCGGATAATGCGGCAGCCAGGGCACCATAGCAGCCGGCTTAAGGGGCGTTGGCACTCTTGTTGCCAGAACCCCCCGTGAGAATTGTCTATCATTTACCGCATCTTTTTTCTTATAGCACTTGGCCCCTGGGTGTGGCCCACTGCTGAATTTGCAGATGTGATGAAAGGAACAACTCGCCCCTCTGACACATTGTTTATCTTGGAACTTCAAGCACTCCCTCCCTCGTCGCTTAGGATGAGGCATGGGACGTGCTGTACCCACTCGTAAGATGGCAGATGGCATTGTAGCTCCTTCCACACCTAACTTGGACAAGAGTTGCAAATCCTGGGTACCAAAGGGTAGTAGGGGGTTTCCTACCATTTTTTTGCGGAAGGCCATGTCATATTCCCGCCACGCACCCTCCTTATACCTAGAATGTATATCACCCACCGTATCTTCGTATATTTAAATAGGTTATGCCCTTGAGACTACCATTTATCCAAATAGCAGGTTGCCAGTACCCTGAAGCACCGCTGCCATTCTTCATAAATCTCTGGCCGCTGTACTTTCTTAGGGCCTGTGCCATTTGCTGCCCTTTCTTTTGCCCTGCAAGCCTCTGGTGAAAGTTCAAAGATGTTCACAAAGCGCACATCCTGAATCTTTTTCACCACTTTAGACTTTAAATTACCATACAGGGAATGAACCAAATATGGGAAAGGTATCCCCGTGCGATGCCATCTTCCGTGCTACTGCCATGCCTTTTGAAGCAGCTCCTACACTCCCTTCCTGTACAAACAGAACCAGTTCTGACCCTGCTGCCTGCGCCGCATTACTTTTCTCTTGAGCTGCTACTATTTTTTTGATCATTTTGAACATTTCTTTCTGACCCTTAGCCACTAAACCTAGGTCTCCATCACTCTCCGAACCTGAGTCACTAGATGATGTACCTAGCTCTACATGTGTGGATGTGCCAAGAAGGTACTCACCGCTGGGAGCCAATGGTGGTGCAGTTCCTGTGGTCCTCTGCGGCAATGCTGAAGTAGATGGGGAGGGATTGATAGGTTGAGATGCAGCATCTCTCTGGCTGCTTGTTGACACCATCTGTATATCTGTGTGATCTTTTGGAACAGCCTGTGGAGACAAAGTAATATGGGGAGTACTCTAGGCACAGGATGGAACCCCTGAGGGTCCCCCTGACACAATGCCCTCAGCCAAATGTCCCCTAGTAGTTTCAGTCACCTTCATTCCTAGAGCTGATGCCACCGCCCTTCTGATCAAGTCTTCCCTCACACATACTGATTGGTCTATAGCCGTAACCAAGCTCTCCTGACGCGGTAGTGCCGCCCCGCTATCACCCTCCCTGTTACAATTGCCACCCATGTTATTCATGACGCCTGTACAAGGCTCTTGGACCAACCTACTACCCGATCTTGTTTGCCCAGTATTTATACCTGTGCCAGTCAAACCTCTAACATCACATCCACTTGGGCCCTGCTGACCCACACGTGCACCCTCTAATGCAGCCCTACCCCTCCTCCCTACCAGAGTCTTGCCCAATGCTTTCCAGCCTGCAAACCTTCCCCCCCTTTCATCAGGAGCGCCATCCTCCGCCCGGAGCCTCTCAAACTTACTTGGGGCGCATCCAGAAAAAGATCTGCTCCTGCCATCGCCTACTCTGGTCACGCCTGCACTCCTCCCCACTCGATGAGTCAGAGGGGGAGGTAGCGCGTGATGTGTCACTGGGAGGGGCAGAGCCAGAAAAAGGCCCAGCACAGGATGGAGGATGTGACACCCCGCCGGACCCTCCCCACACCACAGCACCACCCTCGCCCGAAACAAAGCAACCCCGGGAGCCATCACAGCCACCAGGGACTGGGCCAGGGTGATGAGTGACACTAAAGCCGCAGGGGGCAAGGCCTGCAGCTGCTGGCACGTGGCCACCATGGCATCTGCTGCAACCTCCTGCCCTCCAGTTGTAAGTGCGTTGCCTTGTGCGGTCTGAACGGGGTTAACCGCAATGGGGGTATGACTAATGGGGGTGGTAGCAATGGGGGTTAGAGAAATGGGGGCGTGGGCAATGGTTGCGGGCACAATGAGCTTGGGCTCATTAACTAAAGGAACAGAACCAGATGGGACCCCTAGCAAGCCTGGGGCATAATGATCTGGGCCTAGTGGTACAGACTGAGCCACTATACCGTCTACCCTACCCTGTAGGCCCAATACCCTCCTAACTGTGGATTTCACTCCAATCATGGGCCTAGTAATGGGTCAGGCCCAGGGGGTGGGGGGTACCACTTTGCATGCTCTAGCTGAATAAATAAAGAAAAAATGTGGGTTAAGTATTCCTTTAACCCCTGGACGACCAGAGCCGTACCCTGTACGACGCTGCTGTCTTGGGCCTCTCTTTGCCACGATCTCGCTAAAAGTAGCGAGATTGCGCTATTTCTGCACGCCCCACGAGTGGGGCAGTGCAGAAATAAACGGGCAGTGTTACAGAGAGGGCAGTGTTACAGATGCAGAGAGGTTGGGGAATAAGGGGGGATCCTACACTGCAGAAAATAGAAAAATAAAAATGTTATTAAAAAATAAATAAAAGCCTTATATTTTCATACTGGCAGACTTTCTGCCAGTACTTAAAGGGACAGTCAAGTATAAATTAATCTTTCATTAGTCAGATAGGACTTTTAATTTTAATCTACTTTCCAATTTACTTTTATCATCAAATTTGCTTTTTTTCTCTTGGTATTCTTAGTTTAAACTAAACATAGGTAGGCTCATATGCTAATTTCTAAGCCTTTGAGGGCTGCCTCTTATCACATGCTTTTTAAATCTCTTTTCAACACAAAGAGACAGAAAGTACACGTGGGCTATATAGATAACACTGTGTTCAGGCAGAAGAAGGTTCCTAGATACAAGGTAATCACAAAGGTAAAAAGTACATTAATATAACTGTGTTGGTTATGCAAAACTGGGGAATGAGTAATAAAGGGATTATCTATCTTTTAAAACAATAACAATTCTATGGTTGACTGTCCCTTTAAGATGGGCTGACTATTGGGGGTGGGGGAGGAAATAGAGCTGTTTGAGAGGGATCAGGGGATGGGAAGTGTCAGGTGGAAGGGTAATCTCTACACTAAAGCTAAAATTAACCTGACAAGCTACATGATTAACCCTTTCACTGCCAGGAATAATAAAAGTATGGTGCACAGCTGCAATTAGTAGCCTTCTAATTACCAAAAAGCAATGACAAAGCCATATATGTCTGCTATTTCTGAACAAAGGGGATCCCAGAGAAGCATTTACAACCATTTGTGTCATTATTGCTCAAGCTCTTTGTAAATTATTTCAGTGAGAAACCTAAAGTTTGTGAAAAAGTTAACAATTTTTTTTTATTTGATCGCATTTGGTGGTGAAATGGTGGCATGAAATATACCAAAATGGGCCTAGATCAATACTTTGGGTTGTCTAATAAAAAAATATGTATAGTTTTGATAGGTAAATATAAAAAAGGCTCTATTTCTGTTTAAATGTAGTGATAGCAAAAATGCTAAAAATGCTCTGGTCTTTTGGGGACGTTTTAGTCTGAAATGCCGATCCTTATGGGGTTAAGGATCACCACATAGATTGGATGAGACAATTGATAGATATCCTGAATTTTCTTATATTAGATATATGTGCATGAAGAGTGCCTTTTGATAACAACATAATATGTTTAATTAGTTTCATTTGATGCCATGGCTAGGGTATGTCTCACTCGCTGATAAAGCCATACAGTTAGCTATAATGTAAGTAGTAATAAATTGTTGCATTAGGATGCTGGATATTGAGTAGGGAGTACCAGTGTTTGGGATTTAGCATGCTCTTTCGTTTGTGCTGCCGCATTTCTATTATCTTTTAGCCAGTGTACACAGATGCGGCTTCCAGTTTCCATGGCAACCGCCGAGCCTGCGCAGTGGCACAGTAAAGACGCTGTGGGTCTTCCGGGTACATCGCGGGTGTTGGTGAAGGGTAAGGTATATATATAAGATGTATGTGAAAGTATTTTTATGTCTGAAGATGGGGATAATACCCCGAAACATCACTGTATTGATGGAATAAATTTCATTAAGGATTAAAGGTCCCAGCAAGTGCTTCCTATGTTGGGGATAGATGTGTGTATATTTTGAATGCACCCCGGGCAGCTGCGACTGACTAAAAGTGTGTGCTGAGCTCTCTGGACACTGTTTAAAGTGAGTTTTTAGATTTTGTTTCTCATATTAATACATTAATGGAATACTTTGGGGTGTCAACAGAAACAGAAATCACTGGAAACACAATCATAGGTGTCTCAAAGAAAAAAAAGTACAGAACTATTGCCCTAGGCAATGCTTGTTTAAGAACCATGAATGGACTGGCTAACCAAAAGAGATAATGATTGGTAGCGCATTGGGCTAATCATGGGTCAAAATGTTAACTAGACTTCTATTATATTCACTAAGTGTGCTCTTTTGACAAAACAGTTGTAAAATGCGTAGATGACATTTGTTTTAGTGGTGTATGTTTATTTTAACCAGCTGAGCCACTCTGTTTTATTTTACTACTTCTAGAGCAGACAGTGTTTCTAATACACATTTTCTATATATTTTGTGTCTGTTATTTTGCTGTTGTCATCAGCTAATCTCATTTTATATATATATATATATATATATATATATATATATATATATATGTATATATATATACAGTATATACTGTATATATGGGTCATATATCTAACTATCTAATAAAACCTTGGTATTATCAATTCACATTCATTCTTATTCCAGAACTAATAATATATGAGAAGAAAAAGTTATAATCTAATATGTAACAAAAAATATCAGTAGTATATATATCAAAATACAAGCAAAGTCCTTGTACTTTTGATGTCTGTTTAAAAAATAGCTAAGTTCTGCTATATAGCCTTCTGGCATATCTCTACCATGGACTGCTTTTCACTTATGAGGGAATTAAATAGAATTAGTTAAATACAATTTAGAGTTGAGATATGGATCATTATGTGAGAATTGCTGGCTTTTATGTAGCACTAAATAAGAGGGAAGTGTATTCAAAGCAATGTCATTGGCATTTGTTAAATCAGTATTATTCACAGGCCCAAACACTAAATCAGAAGACAATTATTCCTATTCAGAATGAGGAAAGAAAAGGACAACTTATAATCTTTAATTATCTCGGTTTTACATTGAAGAGAGTGGGTAAATCTTCTCCCTTATTTAGTCATTATAAAAGGATATAACTTATGTAGAAATTTCTGAACAATACAAACTAGTTCATAGAGGTTTAAAGAAAATGAGAATAACAGTTTCCTAAAACCTATTTATCTAGTTAATTGCTCTTTATCTAGATAACTTGATTAATATTTTTTTATATGCATGGAAAAGTTTGCAAATTGTTTCAGATGTAGTATAAATAAGGAGAAATATATATCCATATATTATAAAATCTATTTCATATTTATAATATATTTGTAACTATGCCCATCCCTTGTTAATTCCACTTAGAAAAAAAGACAAATTCTTCCATATTGCAAAATAATAAAAGAATATCCCTTTAATGAAAAAAGAGAGCAAACTAATGCATGCAGGGGAAAAAATGTAGTTGATTTGGTTAATAAAACAACAACAAAAACAGTGACTCTAAAGGTAGGAACGGCGTTTCTGCTGGTGATGATTTCCTAGGTTACTCTTGGACCCCATAATAGTGCAGAATGTACAAGAGTTGGGCAGGCAATTTTTATTAGATGGGGACTACTCTTGTTTCTCAAATGATGAACCTTATTTTTCTAGGGGAATAGGGGAGGATATTATATAACGAAAGCAGCACATTGTAGAAGGACCTTAACATTAAAGGGACAGTATACACTCATTTTCATATAACTGCATGTAATAGACACGACAATAAAAAATAAGATGCACAGATACTGATATAAAAATCCAGTATAAAACTGTTTAAAAACTTACTTAGAAGTTCTAAGTTTAGCTCTGTTGAAAAGGCGGCTGGAAAGCCTACTGCAAATGGAAAATAAGACACTCCCCCCCTCCCCCTTCTTTTGCATATGAAAAGACCCTTTACACAAACAGGAGCAAGCTGGAGAAGGTAGCTGATGGTATTTTTTTTTAAAAAAAACTTTATGGGCTATATAAATAGATCATCTACAAAACATTTATGAAAAGAAAAAATGAGTTTATAATGTCCCTTTAACAGGTAATATATATGGATAAATAAAATTGTGTATCAAACCTTTGTGAATTATTCTGTCGGTCATTTTTAGGAGACTAAAAGTATATCTTACATAGGTACTAGAGGACCTTTGCTATGATGTGTGAGGGCAATGTAGGGGTAAGATATGGACAATTATTTCTACTATTCTACATCCTCAGCACCTGGACTGGGGTAGCGTTAGCTTTCACAGCTGTATATATTCACTGTGGGTTATTATTTCACATGGGAAGCTGGTGTTAACAAATACTTCTATGATAGAACACGTAAAAAGAGAACTCAGGGTTAGAGGACATTCAAAGGATGCATTTTCCTATGCTTGTCGAGTAAGCAATATCTGGGGGGTGGCGGATTTGGTGGGAAAATATCATGGTAGCTAAAACAATTTTATAAAATATAAATTGGACTATTTTAACTGGAAGGAGAAGGTATCTTAAGTAACAGGGCCTACTCATAGATCTTAGTGTGTTATGGAGGTTCCCAAATAACTAATCTGTGTACTATTCTTTTGGACTGGCTGATTGTATAAAATTCAAGGTGTCAGTAACTATATAACCACTAGGGAGTCTCTTGGAAGTAGTTGCTGGAGTTAGGTATAACATTCACCAACAGGTGTTGGTATATTTAACTCATATAAGAATTAGTCTATGTCTAACCTAAAGTGTGGAATCTTCAGAGCTTGAATAAAACTACAATAATACCAAAGAATAATGTGCCTAGCTGAAATTATTATAAGTAATATAATTCTGTCATATGGGCATGGATTCTGTGTCATACAACAGAAAACACAAATATATAGAGAGGATAGATTATGCAAATAATTTCCTGCTCCTAGTGTTAGGCTACAATATATATATATATATATAGCATAAGTTGGTTAGTATTGGTAAGTCTAGGTTTGGCAACATGTCAAGACAAGCTATTATTCATATCATGTTAAGGTACAATGCCTATGTAGAACATGTCCAAATTCTCTGAATACTGATAACAAATACTAGTTACTACACATTTGGCATCCATCTCATATGCCCTCTTAGATAATACAATGTGGGTAGAAAGTTACTTAATATATAAACTATACTTAAGGACATGAGTATTAACAGAACAGTATATAAAACATTAGAACATCTCTAAGGGAAATTCTCCATAAATTCTGCAAAAAGACAGCCATCTGCACATACTTGTACTTCATAATACATGTATTTATTTATCTCTGAATGAACAATAAAATAGAGTTAACTAATCATGGACATAAATGGCACGTTGACTTGGAATCAAAAGTCTAATAGTTATGTGAGGATAAACAGTTGCGTATAGCATACCGCTACATTAGGGATATCTTCCTCACAGAGTATGCAGGTATTAGCCCACCCTAGCCTTGGTACTGTTACTCTCTGTTGGAGTCTGGAACTCCCACCTTCCTTCAACCGTTGTACAGAAAGCAGAGGGGCTCCACTCACTTCCTCATACAGAGTGATCTGAGTCAGTAGCAGTGGCCTTGCTTGAAGCTCCATCTCAGAGAGAAAGGGGTGACCTCGTTCCCGCACCAGGGAGCTGGCCACACTTTCCGCTGAAAGCCTGGAGGTAAGTCATTGAGGTCCATAGCAGCTTAAAGTCTGGATAGGGTATGGAGCAGTCAGTCTCAAATACACTTGCTGCTCAGATCATCAGGGAGAGAACACAACTGTGTACAACCATCATAGTGGTGTGCCGGCCAGTACAGCTGAACCTAGCAGCATATATTCCAAAGGCAAAAAGTTAAGCTGCAAACTCCAAATCATAAAACAATAGACTTTATTTGATCCTTAAAATCAACAATTCACAGGAGGGGGTTGATCCATCAAAAATAGTATTTGTTTCGTACTCTTACGAGTACTTAATCATAGATACTGTTCATATGGTCACACTTTACTTTTAAAGGCAGCAGTCGGTCCGAGGTTGACAACCCCGGTATTGTAGTCGACCCTCTACCGTCCTGTAGTGTCGCTACCTCTAATGTGGGGTTGTTCAAAGTTTGCTTAGGAGAGGACGAGTTACCAAAAGTGGTTTCAAAAGTCCTGTAGTGCTTCCTTCTCCACAGCTCTTGTCAGCCTGGGATAAATCTGGTAGGAGAGTCTGAGGCCACTCTGTACTTATCCAGACACTTGTTGGTATAGCAGAATTTCATCCCCTCCGTTGCAGACATCGATTATTCTTTTCAATAATGCTTTCTCCAGTCGTACTCAGAGCAGTATTGAAGCTTGCTTGAATCTGATGCTCAAAGTCCACAAATATAGCAAGCAAAGACGTATGTATCTCTTCCATTTTGTCAAATCTTTCTATTTGTGTGAATTTCTAAAGCATAGTTTAACTTCTCCTATTAATATGGTGTGAAAACAGCAGCCTAGGCTTTACAGTTAGCTGAACAATTTCAGTAGGATTACTGTGACTTCATTAATGGCGTAGGCTTTCAGCCTCCCATGGCCGCACTGTAGAGCATAAGTCAGGGATAGAGACACAAGAGGAATTCCCCGTCTTATTACATATGACCCTGGGCAAGTTTGTTGTGGATAGGCTCAGTAGATAGCCATATTTCCTCAGGAATATAAGATTAAATCTTTTTTAGGCCGAGTGTATTGGGAGAGCTCCTGTATTGCACGTCCTTCCGCTCCAGTGGTCGGCTTCGCCCCTGCAATATTTTTTTTAAATAATTTTTATTAGATGTTGTTATTATGAGTGTAATTCTTCTTTGCAATGTATTTTTGATGAGTTTTGTGCAACTTTTTAGTTTTGGAAAACAATTAACCAGCTCTCAGATCGCCGTAAGGATTTAAGCGTAAATCATGATTGTGCGAGTGCAAATCGTGATTTCTCTTAACTTGTAATATCAGCACAATTAAAACTGTTCGCGAAAACACAATATCAATTGCGCAAAAAATTGTTTGCGTCTCACGTGTAATCTAGCCCTTAATCTCTATCAAGATTTATTAGATAGCTCTGTTTTTCAGTATGTTTTACACAACCTAAATTTCCTATATTTTTATCCATATTTGGCTCAAAAGTTGAAAATTAGTCCAGTGAAACGAAAAATAATGTTTGAAAACTATTATTTGGTTCACTGAATATCTTACTGCTAGTTAATAATCTCTGTTCAGTTCTGCTGATTCTATTAACTCCAATTCATGCTACACTCTTCACTGAAATTTCTTGGATATACCTGCAGTAATTTATTTTTGTTCCAAGCCTTCAGTTTGCTTAATACAATGGTGACTAGAAAATCTTCCAAAGAGGAGAAAGCTTTGTCCACATGAACATAAAATGCAGGCTTAGGTAGATGTTTAGATATCACAAAGTTGCAAGCTTTTAGAGCACTATGGCACCTTTATCAGGCATGTTTGTTTGGAGGTAAAGCTCAGACATATTTATACATAGTTTACAGAAAAGGGAAAAAAAATACAGACAAATACATAAATTACATAAGTGTTTACCATGATTTAACTTGGATGAGTGAATTTCCTTTGATTGAAACAGATATATCAAATAGGATAAGGATGGGACAGTTCTTTTGTGATAGGACATGGTCCAGGTGTCTTCAGTGATTCACATGGATGTGTAAAATTTGCTTTAGTCAGGTCCTTTTTATATTGAGGGCAATTTAGACAGGCTAGAGGTCTGGATATAAAAGTTTACACTGTGTACAGTTATGTGTTATGTCAAATAGGCAGCCATGATCCCCTGGCTTATATGTATCCCAGAATTCAGAGCATCAAACATATACATTTAAATTCCCACATCTTTCTTTCAGTCTGTGATATGAAGTTGGTCTTTGGTATAGATACTTTCATATCTTGAAGACTGTGTCCTGGGCTGTTGAAATCTTTGCCAACAGGAATATCAGTTTTCTCATTATTAATTATATAGTGATGCAGGTTCCTTCTCTTGTGTAGTTTATCACTTGCCTCCCCAGCATAATGTCCTCCATTACAGCATTTGGTGCACATTATGATGTACACTACATTTGTTGAGGCACAGGTGAAGGACCCTCAAATTCTATGTTCCTTCTGTTTGTTCGGTGGTTGAACTATTTCAGTGCAAAGAAAGTCTTGCACCTTTTTTCACTGACAGGGGAATGTGCCTGTGTTTCTGGGCTCTGTAAGTTGGCTTTTAACAATAATTTTCTTAAGGTTTGGGGTTTCCTGTATGAGAGGATTGTTGATTTAGGAAACACCACTTATTGGGCCCATGTACTAAAGGTCGAGCGGCCAAGCTTCTCAACTCGAGAAGTTGTCCGCTCCCCTTCGCAACATACAGGCAGTGGATGAAAAGGATCCGCTGCCAGTATGTATCATTACACGCTCAAGTGACCGCTGCTTCTTACATTGCGGGAAGCAGTCTCATGTATGCAAACCTGCCCCGCAAGGGGTCCAGAGAAGCTTTTGCTGCTTGGTACATGAAGCCCTTAATCTGTTGTCCCTGTGGAGGATAAGCTGTAGGTCTTCATTAGAGGTGACTCTAGAGTTACTGAGGCCTTAGGCAAAGCAAAAATATGAGACCCCTCTTGCCACTCAGAACAAAATTTGTAAAGAACCCAATAAATTGATTGTATGGATTTCACAATAGACTCAGACCTTCATCTTTCAGAGGCTCAGAAACTGAGAATCGTTAACGTAACATTATTTATCAGCTGTTGCTAATCTATTAAAATAAGCATGGACTGCAGTTCAGTGTTAGATCCAAGGTATCTAAACAAGTTTTTAGAGGCAAAAACCATTAAGATTTAGTCATTTTTTTAACTGTGATGAATGAATGCCTGCCAATGAATTTGTGATTTGCATAGCCTTCAAGGATGCCTACCTAAACATTCCAAATACACGCAATTATAAAGGACACAAAAAGTCAAAATTACACTTGTGTCAGAAAGAACATGCCATTTTAAATAACTGTCCATCTTACTTATTTTATCTAATTTACTTGTCCTTGGTATCATTTGTTGAAAAGCATACATTTGGCTCAGGAGCAGCAATACACTACTGGGAGCACGCTAACTCCACTCTATTCTGCTCTTTGCGTGCATCGAGTAGTGCTCATATTACAAGTTAAAAGTAAATCGCACAAAGGGTAGGGGGAGAAAAAAGTTGCACCAAACACAACATAAATACATGGAAAAGTGCAGTTACACTCATATTAACACTATCTGATAAAAATTAGTTTAAAAAAAAGTTATAAGGGCTCAAAGATAAATGGTATAAGGACGGTGTTAGTAAACAAAAGGGATGCAAAAAGCTTTTCCACATATACACAGTGGGTATTAAAAAGAATCACCCCCCTTGGAAAATAATCACATTTTGTTGCTTTGCAACCTGAAATAAAGACAGACACAGATTTTGTTTATCCAGTTGTAATTACTCAAGGCAACTAATAACATCCAAGTAAAAGATATAACACCAACATGTCAGGCAAAAATAAAGACAATTCAAAAACAGAATCACTGAGTTGGAAAAAGGATCACCCCCTTTTGTCAGTATTTTGTTGAACCACCTTTTGCTTTAATTACCGCCTTTAGTCTGTTGGGATATGTCTCTACTAACTTTGAACATCTGGACTGTGCAATATTTGCCCACTCTTCTTTGCAGAACTGCTTGTCACATGCACACAATGACCACTCTTTGTCATAAATTCAATTGCTTCAGAGTTGCTGTGGGCCTTTTGGTTGCCTATCTGACCAGTTTCCTCCTGGCTCTTTCATCCAGTTTGGAGCGATGTCCTGATCCAGAGATGATCTGTGGTGTACCAAATACCTTCCACTTCTTAATAATAGACTTCACTGTGCTTCTAGGTATTGATAAAGCCTTTGATATTTTCTTGTATCCATCTCATTGACTTGTTCTTGTCCACAACTGTATCCCGGAGATCTTTTGACAATGCCTTGCCACCCATAGTTGATTATTTGCTTCAGTTGCACTACCAGGGACAGAGATGCTCCAGGGAATGTGATTATTTTCAAGGGGGGGGTGATTCTTTTTAATACCCACTGTACATACATACATACACGTCTAAGGGCTAAATTACGAGTGGAGCGGTAAGCATACTAACTCGACTCAAATTATGCTCTTTGCGCGCGACGGGTATTGCGTGTATTACAAGTTGAAAGTAAAACGCACTAACCCAGGGCACGCAGAGCAGAAGTGATTTCAATGGAGAGAGAAAAGGGGAAAACAAACATACTCGCGTGCTAACCCTTATCGCCATAAGCCCCCTAACATAATAAACCTAAACCACTGCATAGCAAAGTACCTCCACACTATTAATCCCTAAACTGCCACAACCCCCATTGCAAAATAACCCACTACACTATTACCCCTAAGCCACCACACCCCCATCGCAAAGTAACCCACTACACTATTAACCCATAAACCACCACAACTCCCATTGCAAAGTAACCCACTACACTATTTACCCCTAAACCGCCACACACCCCATCACAAAATAACCCAATAACATCTAAAGCCCCTAACCTAACACCCCCTAAGTTACTCCAAAACAGACTAACCTTACATGTAAAAAAAAAAACTAACAGTACCTTTAAAAAAAAAAAAAAAACTGAAAAAATAAAAACCTAACCTTACCTTAAAACTAACAAACCTAACATTGCTTAAAAACCTAACATTACTAAAAACTTACCAAGAACATTGCTTAAAAAATAAAAAACCTACCATTGCAATAAATAAAAAAACTTCCATTATAAAAACCAACAAATTAACAAAAATAAAGTTAGGCCTATTCTAAAACCTAAATAATACAAAAGAGTCCATCTGCAGGTGTGTTACTGTCAAATTGTCTTTAGTTGGTCTATATAGAACATGAAATGGGTAGGAAAATATAAAGAATTCATAAACCCCTGTGTGACTGGAAATATGGGACTCCACTATGGAGTATACTCAGAGTTCATCCTGGGATATATTCCCCTCTTAAACTCCTGGTGCAGATTAGATGACAAAGGAACCACTACTCTGGAAACTATATGTTCACGCTGATATAATACTTGTGCTCATAAACAAATTAAAAGAACACATACCTCTGTGTGGATCCCATTTACTCCGTGTCCCTCTGGGTTGTAATGTGAATGGCAGCTCCGGTAATCCACTCCTATCCGCCACTTTATGGAAACTTGGGCCACCGTGATCCTCACGCTCTGGCCAACGTGACTGAGCTGCCAGACATTAAGGCTTCTACCTCTGACACTGCTTTTCGGGAGTACTCAAGTCACTGTGGGGGGTGCATAGCCTCTGCCCATTCCGAGGTAAGCCAGAAATACTAGTGATAGAGCATATAACCAGTCTATAATGATACGTAGAAAAAAGGAAGAACCACGCTCTAAAAATAAAACTTAGAATTTATTGGAGCCATTTAAAATGATGACAAAGCCACCCTTAGAAAAGAACTGGAGAGATGCGCAGCACAGTCGGCTTACACGTTTCGATGATATGCCATAATCATAGCCTGCCAATTGTGTGAATTCTCTGTCACTTAAAAATGTGTTAAAACCACATGATTGGTTAATAGACAGTGCATCTAACAGTAACACCTGTTTCTACGGCAGAATCTGAAGCATAGTAAATGTAATTAATACAGTATTTTCAACATTATCTTAGTAAAAAACAATGAGCCAAACATTCCTATAATGCTATTATACCTGTATAGGCATGGTACTCACAAATTTGAAACAAATAAGAGAAATAGACAAAAATACACAAGATAATTCAATTACAAAAAGGCAGTGCAATACATGCTAACCTATTCTAACATACTGAGAGCAATAATACAACTAATTGTGAAAGACTGACTAAACAAATCAGTGTGTATAGGTGAAAGGTATGTAACATGCTTATCACACTACTAAAGAATTATACCTATCCTGTGAAAAAATAAAAGATAGAAGTAAGTACATATTAGGAATTATCTATGGAGCAAGAAATAAACACATAGTAAAAGTCTGTCTGTACATGTCATTAAGAGGAGTGTACTGAATGTGTTATTTGTTTGTATATCACACTACTTGTGTATATATCCCAAGATAGTTCACTAATAGGAGACAAATCCAGGTACAGGTGTAGGAGTATAAGAAGTACGGAAAGTTGTAGTGTTATAATCTAAAATCCCAATAATTTATTATATCATACCTGGAATTTAGACCCTCTGGATCCCTCGTTCTAAGTTTGAACATTCAGAAGATTTCTCTCTTAGCCAAGAGCTTATCTACATCACCCCCCCCCCCCTTTGAGAAAGGAAACATAGACAACAGTATTAACCCAAACTTCCCTAGGAGAAAGGTGGAAAAGCACAATTGTCTGATATATTTTACAGCAAAGGGCAGCAACATATAAATAATATTGTAATAATGTTATAGTATCAATTATGAAACATGCATTTCTAAATTTTAATTTGAATGGATCTTTAATAAAATTAGTTACAGTTGCAGAGAAAAGGAATGGAACTATTCAGTATCCTTAAAGTTATAAATTATTGGTTATAACATTATATTAACGCCTTCTTAGTTTATATACAAAGTGAACAGTTAGCTATGGAGGCCTAAACAACTTAGGCTTCTGTTAATTTAAATGGCTCCTTCCTCTAGGGTAAAAAGGACAGAACCTTTACAGCTGCCTTGTAAAATAAGAGCCAAGCACCTCAGCACAAGATACATTAAGTTCACACCTTCAAGAGACTGTAGCCCTCCCGGCATACTTCCTTTAACGCTGCATGACTCAACACCCTTTGCATGTATGCACACATATTGAACCCTCCAACCAGGGCAACATGGTGGCAGCTTTAGAATCTCTCTCAGGCATACTCCTCACAGCCCAAATGCTACTAAAGACTATCACAGCAAGCCAAGGAGCCAAAATCAGTGTGCCTCACTCCTGTCACAATATAACAACTCTGTGGGAGAATACAAAGAACCAACACCTTCAACACTTTTATAAGGCAGATTAAGCCCTTTTACATTGAATTCATTGCTATTTACCTGAAATCTGATTTAATATTTTTTTTTATTTAATCAGCCCTGCAGCGCATGATGCGTGACCTCAGTGTAGGAACTCAGGTAGTGAAAGGCCGAACAGCAGCAGAAGCAGCTGGTAGAAAGTTATTTATAGTCCTGTTGCTGTATGCTGACAGTTTCCATTACTGCTTGTAGATACCGCATAAAACTAGTACTGCCATAAAGCTTATTAAGTGCTGGGTGGTCAGGCATCGTGGCCAGAACATATGGTCTGGGCATAGCTTTCAGTGACTGACTTAGGCCTAGTTTCCACTGAGGTGGTAAAGTTTGCATTGAGGTGATAACATAAAAAATCTCCATAGACTTTAATGGTGATACATGTTTTTACCACCAGTTTCCAAACATTATCACTTCAATGGAAACTAGGCCTTAGTTCCAAATCATTGTTAGGACAAAGTGTGCGGGCCCCTGGTTAAGCAAAGCCTTAGGCAACCACCTATTTGGCTTAATGCTAGGGTTGCCTCTGGTCTTTGGTAATTTTCCTTAGTACCTCAAGTTCTGGGTTGTGATGTTATAACAAAAGGAACTTTGTTATTTTCAGATTTCATGTGTTACAAACATCTTCATTGGATTGGAGGTTCTTATTCCTGTCAGAGTTTTGTGAATATATTCAGCTGCATCTTATTTCTTGGCTGTAAATGATAGAGTGTTTGGGATGGAAGCTGTTATATTTGAGGTATGATGGTCTGTCAATGGGTTTGTGATATAGGTTTGTATTGTACCGCCTTTTATATTGATGGTGGTATTTAAAAAATTAACTTGCATGGTAGAGTGGTTAATGTTGAGTTTAAGTTAAAATTATTAAATCTTTCAGGGTACTGGAGTAGACATTGTTCGCCTGTGGGCCAAATTATCAGGATATTGCCAATGTAGTTAAAGTAAAATTGGGCTTTATGTCGCAGGTGTTTAGGAATATATTCTCAAGTTTTGCTATAAATAGGTTTCCATATCGGGGTGCAAAATGTGTCCCCATGGCAGTCCCAGTCTCTTGTAAATATATATCCTTCCGAAAAAGAAATGCAATAATGAAGGACATTATGGACCAGATTACGAATGGAGCGCTAATAAATGCTCCCACTTTAACTGTGTTAGAAGTAAGCTTTTTGAGCTTGTCGGGTTGCGTTCGTATTATGAGTTGAAAGTAAACTGTTTTCACGTTCATGCTAACCCTATGAGCACAAAAAGCTAAACTTAGAATATCGCGTTCACATATTCCCCCATAGAAGTCCCCTTTTCCTCTTTCTGACCATCATCTCCTCACTTGCAACATCTCATCCCTCCCTACAACTCTCCCTCCTTCTACCCCTCACACCAAACTTCACAGAAGCATTATGTCATTAGATCAGCAACAGCTCGCTAGTTCTCTCGAACCTCTCCTCTCATCCATCTCCTCCTTTTCCTGCCCTGACCAATCTATCTGCCACTATAATTCCACACTTACATCGGTCCTTGACAATTTGGCCCCTCCTTCAATAGCTTGGAAACCACACCCTCAGCCCTGGCATACTTCTCTGACATGGTACCTACGCAGATGTACCCGTACTGCTGAGCGGCACTGGAGAAAATTTTGGAGTTCAGCTGACTTTCTTCACTAAAAGTTCATCTTGAACTCCTACTACTCTGCCCTTTATCTTTTTAAGCAACACTACTTCTCTACTCTTATCTCCACTCTTTCTTCAAACCCAAAACCGTCTGTTCTCCACTTTCAACACTCTTTTCCGCCCACCCCCACCTCCTAATACAACTTTTCTGTCAGCTTGATTTTGCCAGCCACTTCAATAACAAAATTGATTCCATCAGAAACTAAATCAGCTCTCAACATGCTTCCAGCCTATCACCCCCTAAAAAGCTTGCAATTAACCAAAACCCACATAGCCATATATTTAGCTCTTTCACCCTGTTACTGAGGAAGAAGTTTCTGCACTTATACTGCGCTCTCACCTCACTACCTGTCCCCTCGACCCCATCCCCTCACAGCTACTCCCTTCCCTCTCTTCTACTCTTACCCCTATACTCACACAAATTTTCAACCTCTCCCTCAGCACTGGTATATTTACCTCATATCTAAAACATGCACTGGTCACACCTATCCTCAAAAAACCTTCTCTCTATCCAACCTTCCCATCCAACTACCACCCTATTTCCCTACTCCCTCTTGCCTCAAAGCCTCTTGAAAAGCAAGTACATGCACACCTATCCCATTTCCTTACATTATACTTCCTCCTTGACCCACTGCAATCTGGATTTCGCCCCCATCACTCCACAGAGACAGCAATCGTTAAGGTTACCAATGACCTACTTACAGCAAAATCCAAAGGCCACTTCTCTCTGCTTTTCCTCCTTGATATGTCTGCAGCCTTTGATACTGTTGACCACCCTATTTTGCTCCAAACCCTCCAATCCTTCAGCATTTGTGACACAGCCCTCTCATGGTTCTCTTCCTACCTGTCTAACTGTACCTTTAGTGTAGCCTTCTCTTGGGCTTCCTCTGCCCCGTTATCACTTTCTGTTGGGGTACTGCAAGGCTCTGTCCTCGGCCCCCTTGTCCTCGGCCCCCTTCTCTTTCTCACTACCTTAAGCTAAATCTCTCCAAAACTGAGCTCCTTATTTCCCCCCTTCTTCTAAAATCTCCACCCCTCCATCTCTCTATATCTGTTGACCACTCCATCATTACCCCTACCCCGCATGCCCGATGTCTTGGGGTCAAACTTGACTCAGATCTTTCTTTCACTCCTCACATTCAGGCTTTGGGGTCAATTTATCAAGCTCGCTGGAAACAGAAGTTATGAAGCAGTGGTCTAAAGAATGCTGCTCCATAACTTGTCCGCCTGCTCTGAGGTGGCGGACAGAAATCAACCCGATCAACCTGCACTTATATATGTCTATATATGTGTACATATGTATTAATGTGTTTATATGTGTATATATGTTGTGTAAATACATAAATAGACATATAAATACATATGTACCCATATATAGACATTTATATTTATGTTTATATATATATATATATATATATATATATATACACATATACAGTACATCTTTAGAGATGTATATGTATGTATCTAAATGTTAAAGTCCTTTGCCTGCCTTTTTTTTTTCTAACACATGAGATCTCATATCTTTGAGCCTTTATAACTTTTCTCTGCGATATTGTTTTAAAAATAATTTTTATTAAATGGTGTTATTATGAGTGTAACTGCAATTGTAATGTGTTTTTATGTGTTTTGTGACACTATCTTGTTTTGCAAACAGTTAACCAGAGGTCTGAGGACGCGGTAATCATTCAAGCATAAATTTAGATTGCGCTCAAGCAATAGTGTTTACTTTCAACTTGTGATATGAGCTGTAAGCCCAACAAGCGCAAACACCAGCGATAAACCCCTTATCGCTCGGGCGCAAATGTTTGCGCTCCACTCGTAATCTAGCCCTTTTTTGGGGAGACAGGTCAGTAACTGCACGAAAGAAGGAACCTGCATCCTTATACAATTATTAACAAGAAAACTGATACTCCTGTGGGCAAACTTTTCAGCAGCCCAGGACACAGTCTTTAAGATATGAAAGTATCTATACCAAAGACCAACTTTATATCACAGACGGAAAAAAAGATGAGAGAATTCAAAATTATAAATATGTTTGATGCTCTGAAATCTGAGATAATTATAAGCCAGGGGTTCATAGGTGCCTATTTTGCATAACACATAACATATTAACGCCTAGATTTAGAGCGCTGCGTTAGCCGTCAAAAGCAGCGTTAAGGGCTCCTAACGCTGCTTTTTACCGCCCGCTGGTATTTAGAGTCAGCCAGGAAAGGGTCTAACGCTCCAAGCCGCGACTTTTCCATACCGCAGATCCCCTTACGCCAATTGCGTATCCTATCTTTTCAATGGGATCTTCCTAACGCTGGTATTTAGAGTCTTGGCTGAAGTGAGCGGTAGAGCCTCTACCGACAAGACTCCAGCCGCAGAAAAAAGTCAGTAGTTAAGAGCTTTCTGGGCTAACACCGGTTTATAAAGCTCTTAACTACTGTGCTCTAAAGTACACTAACACCCATAAACTACTTATGTACCCCTAAACCGAGGTCCCCCCACATCGCCGCCACTATAATAAATATTTTTAAACCCTAATCTGCTGACCGCACATCGCCGCCACCTACATTATCCCTATGTACCCCTAATCTGCTGCCCCTAACATCGCCGACACCTACATAATATTTATTAACCCCTAATCTGCCCCCCCCAACGTCGCCGCCACCTACCTACACTTATTAACACCTAATCTACCGACCAGACCTTGCCGCTACTCAAATAAATGTATTAACCCCTAAACCGCTGCACTCCCGCCTCAAAAACCCTATAAAAAATAGTATTAACCCCTAATCTGCCCTCCCTAACATCGCTGACACCTAACTTCAAGTATTAACCCATAATCTGCCGACCGGACCTCGCCACTACTCTAATAAATGTATTAACCCCTAAAGCTAAGTCTAACCCTAACCCAAACAACCCCCTCAGTTAAATATAATTTTAATCTAACAAAATAAATTTAATATTATTAACTAAAGTCTTCCTTTTTAAAACTAAATACTTACTTGTAAAATAAACCCTAATATAGCTACAATATAACGAATAATTATATTGTAGCTATTTTAGGATTTATATTTATTTTACAGGCAACTTTTTATTTATTTTAACTAGGTACAATAGCTATTAAATAGTTATTTACTATTTAATAGCTACCTAGTTAAAATAATTACAAAATTACCTGTAAAATAAATCCTAACCTAAGTTACAATTAAACCTAACACTACACTATCAATAAATAAATTAAATCAATTAACTACAAGTACCTACAATTAAATAAACTAAACTAAATTACAAAAAAAAAAAACATTAAATTACAAAAAATAAAAAAAGATTACAAGAATTTTAAGCTAATTACACCTACTCTAAGCCCCCTAATAAAATAACAAAGCCCCCCAAAATAAAAAAAATTCCCTACCCTAATCTAAATTAAAATAGTTAACAGCTCTATTACCTTACCAGCCCTTAAAAGGGCTTTTTGCGGGGCATGCCCCAAAGAAATCAGATCTTTTGCCTGTAAAAAAAAACACAATACCACCCCCCAACATTACAACCCACCACCCACATACCCCTACTCTAACCCAAACCCCCCTTAAATAAACCTAACACTACCCACCTGAAGATCTCCCTACCTTGAGTCGTCTTCACCCAACCGGGCCGAACTCTTCATCCGATGGACCAAAAGAAGACATCCGGAGAGGCAGAAGTCTTCATCCTATCCAGGCAGAAGAGGACATCCGGACCGGCAGACATCTTCATCCAAGCAGCATCTTCTATCTTCATCCATCCGACGAGGAGAGGCTCCATCTTCAAGACCTCCGGCGCGGAACATGCTTCTTCAACGACGACTACCCGACGAATGAAGGTTCCTTTAAGTGACGTCATCCAAGATGGCGTCCCTCGAATTCCGATTAGCTGATAGGATTCTATCAGCCAATCAGAATTAAGGTAGGAAAAATCTGATTGGCTGATTGAATCAGCCAATCAGATTGAGCTTGCATTCTATTGGCTGTTCTGATCAGCCAATAGAATGCAAGCTCAGTCTGATTGGCTGATTGGATCAGATTTTTCCTACCTTAATTCCGATTGGCTGATAGAATCCTATCAGCCAATCGGAATTCGAGGAACGCCATCTTGGATGACGTCACTTAAAGGAACCTTCATTCGTCGGTAGTCGTCGTTGAAGAAGGATGTTCCGCACCGGAGGTCTTGAAGATGGAGCCGCTCCTCGTCGGATGGATGAATATAGAAGATGCCGCTTGGATGAAGATGTCTGTCGGTCCGGATGTCCTCTTCTGCCTGGATAGGATTAAGACTTCTGCCACTCCGGATGTCTTCTTTTGGTCCATCGGATGAAGAGTTCGGCCCTTTTAAGGGCTGGTAAGGTAATAGAGCTGTTAACTATTTTAATCTAGATTAGGGTAGGGATTTTTTTTATTTTGGGGGGCTTTGTTATTTTATTAGGGGGCTTAGAGTAGGTGTAATTAGCTTAAAATTCTTGTAATCTTTTTTTATTTTTTGTAATTTAGTGTTTGTTTTTTTCTGTAATTTAGTTTAGTTTATTTAATTGTAGGTACTTGTAGTTAATTGATTTAATTTATTTAATGATAGTGTAGTGTTAGGTTTAATTGTAACTTAGGTTAGGATTTATTTTACAGGTAATTTTGAAATTATTTTAACTAGGTATCTATTAAATAGTAAATAACTATTTAATAGCTATTGTACCTAGTTAAAATAAATACAAAGTTGCCTGTAAAATAAATATAAATCCTAAAATAGCTACAATATAATTATTCGTTATATTGTAGCTATATTAGGGTTTATTTTACAGGTATTTAGTTTTAAATAGGAAGACTTTAGTTAATAAGATTTAATTTATTTAGTTAGATTAAAATTATATTTAATTTAGGGGGGTGTTAGGGTTAGGGTTAGACTCAGCTTTAGGGGTTAATACATTTATGAGAGTAGCGGCGAGGTCCGGTCGGCAGATTAGGGGTTAATACTTGAAGTTAGGTGTCGGCGATGTTAGGGAGGGCAGATTAGGGGTTAATACTATTTATTATAGGGTTTGCGAGGCGGGAGTGCGGCAGTTTAGGGGTTAATACATTTATTAGTGTGGCGGCGAGGTCCGGTCGGCAGATTAGGGGTTAATAAGTGTAGGTAGGTAGCGGCGACATTGGGGGCGGCAGATTAGGGGTTAATAAATATAATATAGGGGTCGGCGATGTTAGGGGCAGCAGATTAGGGGTACATAGGTATAATGTAGGTTGCGGCGGTGTACGGAGCGGCAGATTAGGGGTTAATAATATAATGCAGGGGTCAGCGATAGTGGGGGTGGCAGATTAGGGGTTAATAAGTGTAAGGTTAGGGGTGTTTAGACTCGGGGTTCATGTTAGGGTGTTAGGTGCAGACTTAGAAAGTGTTTCCCCATAGGAAGCAATGGGGCTGCGTTAGGAGCTTAACGCTGCATTTTTGCAGGTGTTAGGTTTTTGTTTCCATTGTTTCCTATGGGGGAATCGTGCACGAGCACGTTTTTCCAGCTAGCCGCTACTGTAAGCAACACTGTTATTGAGAGTTGAGCAAACAAACAAACCAGCAGTGCGCTCTTTCCTCCCTCACCGCATTAGGCAGTACTTCCGGGTTACGGCACACAGGAGAGTGGGGATGACGTCAAGCCACAGAAGCCGGCAAAGGGACCACAGCGCATCCGTCCCATACGCCCAGAAATAGGTAATCCAAATAGCCAAATAATGTCCCAGGAGCCGGCAAACGTAAAATATATCCAAACTTTATTGAAATAGTATAAAAACAGCAAACGGTTCAGTCCGTCAATCCAACAGCACAAACTGACCAGTTAAAAATACACAAAAGGGAGAGAAGCTGCGCTCCTCATGCAGCAGACATGTTTCGTGCTTACCAAGCACTTGTTCACTGCTTAAAGGAGCAGCAGCTGCCTTCCACTTAAATAGGCTACAGCTGTGAATATATTTAAAGATACATCTCATATATTAATATTTAAATGTTTAGAAATAGTTATCTCCCTCATGCAGTGTATATAACTTATTTAAATGTAAAAGCACTCATTCCTACATATTACAGGAAAACATACAAATAGATAAACATTTCATAGTAGTTAGAATTGCAGTTATATAGTAATTCATAGAATGTTATAATGTTAAAAAGATTTTGATTCACAAAATTACAAAATTCATAAATTATAACAAATATTCTAATTCAATTCAAACAATTAACACAATAGAAAGTTTATCAGGTCAAAATAAGGAAGGAAAGAAATTTTCATATATGTACAGCTCTCTAGACACATAAATCTATATCCCTCCTTAGGTTTAGACCATGGGGCATAGACGTATTTAGGGTAAATATCCAGTATACCTCTCTTAAATTAAGTTTGTTTTGTCTATTGCCACCTCTTCTCCACCGTGGAACATGGTCTATACCCTGCAAGGACAAGAGAGACGCATCAGAGTTGTGGAATGTTTTAAAATGTCTTGCAATGGGGGTGTCAGAATCCGGATCCTCTATAGAACGCACATGTTCCAGGAATCGTTCTTTCAGGGGTCTTTTGGACCTCCCCACGTACTGTTTTAAACAGCCTCTGCATGTCAAAAGGTAAATGACATGTGTAGTAACACATGTTATGTAAAACTTGATTTGATGCACTTTACCAGTACTGGAAGAGGTGAAAAATTCACCTTCATTTACAGATTCACATGTTTTACATATCCTGTGTCTGCATTTAGAGAAACCCTTTTTTTGTTTAAGCCAGCAATTCTGTGTTAATCTTGGTAGATCAGATGGTGAAACATAGTTACCCAGTGTTTTTCCTCTCTTGGAGATAAACTGGCAGCCTTCACTGACAATCCCTTTAAGGATTGGATCAGTATGTAAGATTGGTAGGGATTCCCTTATTATTTCACAGATTTTATTATATTCAAGGCTGTAAGTAGTAATAAACTTAGGTTTACCTTTCTCCATCTGTCTTTTGTTTTTATTTTTGTATTGCAAGAGTGTATTCCTCGGTATAATATCTACCTCTTTGCGGGCTTTGTCTAAAATAGTTTCATTGTAACCTCTTTCTCTCAATCTCTGTGTAATAATGTCTGCTTGCTTTTGGTAATTACTTTCATTTGTACAGTTCCTTTTGGCCCTAATATATTGACCTTTGGGAATCCCTTGTAGCGTGTGTCTAGGGTGACATGACTTAAACTCAAGGATAGTATTTCCTGCTGTGGCCTTTCTATATAGGTCAGTCTCTATTGCTCCTGTGTCAATATTACCAATAATGGTAATATCCAGAAAGTTAATTCTGTCATGACTATGTTCACCCACCAATTTAATATTATGGTCATTGTTATTCAGGTAAGTGCAAAAATCATCAACAGTGCTGTCCGCACAGTCCAAAATCAGTATCAGATCATCAATATATCTGGCAAAAAACACAATATTATGTTGATAGGGGTTCCTATCCCCAAACACGTGGAAAAGCTCCCACCATCCCATGAAGAGATTGGCATAGCAGGGGGCAAATTTCGCCCCCATAGCTGTTCCACGTCCCTGGAGATAGAAACCCCCATCGAACATAAAGAAATTGTGAGTCAGAAGGTATTCAATGGAGTTTAACAGAAATTGTTTAGTAGTAGGGTTAAAGTTACTTTTGTTGTTTAAGAAGTAATCTATCGCATGTAAACCTTTGACATGTGTAATAGAGGTGTATAAGGATGTCACATCCAGCACCAAGAATCTGTAATTAAATTTCCATTCCACATTTTCAAGTTTTAAAATTAGAGAGGTGGTATCCTGTATGAAACTAGGTAATTCCTTGACAATGGGTTGAAGAAAACTGTCAATCAAATCTGAGAGGGGTTCGTTTAAAGAATTAATGCCGGCTATTATAGGACGCCCAGGAGGGTTGGTAATGTCCTTGTGGATTTTAGGCAAATAGTGGTAGATTGGGATAACTGGATGTTCAGGGACTAAGCTTTCTTTAATGGTCTCATTAATGATATTATTACATCTAGCGTATGAAACTAATTCAACCAATTCTTTTTTGAATTTAATGGTGGGGTTGTCTTTTAGTTTTATATATACTTCCCTGTCCTGTAGCTGTCTGTTGGCTTCTTTTAAATAGTTAACTCTGTCTAAAACCACTACATTTCCTCCCTTATCGGAAGGCCTTATGATGATAGACTCATTCTGATTTAATTTGTCTAGCGCTGCTCTTTCCTTAAAGGACAAATTCTTTTTACTCTGTTTGGGTATGCTGTTTAGTGCCCTGAGTTTGTCTTCAACCACTTTCTGAAAAATCTCTACAGCATTAGATCTGGAATGAACAGGATAAAATTCACTTTTTTTCTTGAATTTACTTAAATTAACATTTTTTTCAGTAATCAAACCTTCAGTGTCAATTGTGTCTTCATTTAAAAGTTCCTGTAAATCAGTGACACAACAAATATCAGTAAATGTCAGATTATCATGATTGACAAGTCCCTCTGATGTATTACTTATCACATTATTGGTTTCATCCTGTGGCCCCTCAGCATTACCAAAATGTTTGCGCAATATTAATTTGCGCACAAATTTGTTAATATCCACAATGGTGTTAAACAAGTTGAAATGCTGAGAGGGCACAAAATTCAAACCTTTAGACAATACTTTTTGATCCAATGTAGTTAGTTGCATACTAGACAAATTCAGAACATTATTTTGTCCTAAGCATATTTCTTCTTCCGATTCCCTGCTCTCGTTTGATATGGGGTCTGTTGTTTCTTTGGGATCTCTTCTGTTCTCCCTTCCCCCACCTTGTTTACAGTTTGTTTTTTTGCCTTTTCCCCTTTTGCCTCTATGTATGTTTTCTTTTTTACTGCTGGCACAGTCTCTCGCTGTTCGTTTTTTGAGACACTAGTGGATGGCATTTCTTGTGGAATCTGCAAAACTGTGGGGATAGTTTCCTCAATATAATTCTCCCCATCAGAGGACTCTATTTCATATTCGGTGTCATTATCAGAAAAACTGACTTGTTTTTTAGATTTATTCTTCTTGTTTCTGTACCACCTCCTTCTCTTTTTAGGGTCACCCCCCTCCTTTGAGTCCCATCTATACACAGAATGGTGATCATAGTCATGTTTATCCCTTAGAATTTTCCTGGACTTATACTCCCAGAGTTCCTGACGAAATGTTTGCATATTTTTTTCAAACTGTTTATCATACATTTTGAAGTCAGGGTCTTTTTGGACTGTTTTTAATTTATCTTGTATGTCCTTAATTTCAATTAAAAGATCCACTCTTTGTTTTTGTTTGTATTTTATTAGTAGATCTATTAAAGCAAATGAGCATGTGTCCAATATAATGTTCCATTTCATCATGAAATCATTATCAATTACTCTAAAGGAGGGGAACTTCCTGATGCGTAATCCTCTAGGGATATGTTTGTTGTTTTTATATATGAGGAAAGTCTTAATGTCTAACTCCAATTTTAAATCTTTTTTTCTTAAAGCATCAATTTCATAAAATAGGGTATCGATGGTATAAACCACTTCATCCTCAATGTTATATTGTGTGACAGTCTCTTCAAAGTTAGTTAACACATAAGATTCCTCTTCACTGTTATCCATGATAGAAATGAGTTAAGCATATATACTGCTTTAAAATGTATAGTCCGGTCAGTGTTTCAAAGTGCTGTACAGTGAATGTATATTGTGCTGTGGTGCTGTTATATATGATCGAAGACTCACCCACCTCATCTTCAGCCTATCAATCCTCGGTAAGTACTATTGCCGTTTCTTAGTGAGGGTTCCTTTTCTTCAGAGAGGCAGCAACTGCTATCCGGACGGAGACGAAGGAGCAAACAAACAAACCAGCAGTGCGCTCTTTCCTCCCTCACCGCATTAGGCAGTACTTCCGGGTTACGGCACACAGGAGAGTGGGGATGACGTCAAGCCACAGAAGCCGGCAAAGGGACCACAGCGCATCCGTCCCATACGCCCAGAAATAGGTAATCCAAATAGCCAAATAATGTCCCAGGAGCCGGCAAACGTAAAATATATCCAAACTTTATTGAAATAGTATAAAAACAGCAAACGGTTCAGTCCGTCAATCCAACAGCACAAACTGACCAGTTAAAAATACACAAAAGGGAGAGAAGCTGCGCTCCTCATTCAGCAGACATGTTTCGTGCTTACCAAGCACTTGTTCACTGCTTAAAGGAGCAGCAGCTGCCTTCCACTTAAATAGGCTACAGCTGTGAATATATTTAAAGATACATCTCATATATTAATATTTAAATGTTTAGAAATAGTTATCTCCCTCATGCAGTGTATATAACTTATTTAAATGTAAAAGCACTCATTCCTACATATTACAGGAAAACATACAAATAGATAAACATTTCATAGTAGTTAGAATTGCAGTTATATAGTAATTCATAGAATGTTATAATGTTAAAAAGATTTTGATTCACAAAATTACAAAATTCATAAATTATAACAAATATTCTAATTCAATTCAAACAATTAACACAATAGAAAGTTTATCAGGTCAAAATAAGGAAGGAAAGAAATTTTCATATATGTACAGCTCTCTAGACACATAAATCTATATCCCTCCTTAGGTTTAGACCATGGGGCATAGACGTATTTAGGGTAAATATCCAGTATACCTCTCTTAAATTAAGTTTGTTTTGTCTATTGCCACCTCTTCTCCACCGTGGAACATGGTCTATACCCTGCAAGGACAAGAGAGACGCATCAGAGTTGTGGAATGTTTTAAAATGTCTTGCAATGGGGGTGTCAGAATCCGGATCCTCTATAGAACGCACATGTTCCAGGAATCGTTCTTTCAGGGGTCTTTTGGACCTCCCCACGTACTGTTTTAAACAGCCTCTGCATGTCAAAAGGTAAATGACATGTGTAGTAACACATGTTATGTAAAACTTGATTTGATGCACTTTACCAGTACTGGAAGAGGTGAAAAATTCACCTTCATTTACAGTTTGAAAAAAATATGCAAACATTTCGTCAGGAACTCTGGGAGTATAAGTCCAGGAAAATTCTAAGGGATAAACATGACTATGATCACCATTCTGTGTATAGATGGGACTCAAAGGAGGGGGGTGACCCTAAAAAGAGAAGGAGGTGGTACAGAAACAAGAAGAATAAATCTAAAAAACAAGTCAGTTTTTCTGATAATGACACCGAATATGAAATAGAGTCCTCTGATGGGGAGAATTATATTGAGGAAACTATCCCCACAGTTTTGCAGATTCCACAAGAAATGCCATCCACTAGTGTCTCAAAAAACGAACAGCGAGAGACTGTGCCAGCAGTAAAAAAGAAAACATACATAGAGGCAAAAGGGGAAAAGGCAAAAAAACAAACTGTAAACAAGGTGGGGGAAGGGAGAACAGAAGAGATCCCAAAGAAACAACAGACCCCATATCAAACGAGAGCAGGGAATCGGAAGAAGAAATATGCTTAGAACAAAATAATGTTCTGAATTTGTCTAGTATGCAACTAACTACATTGGATCAAAAAGTATTGTCTAAAGGTTTGAATTTTGTGCCCTCTCAGCATTTCAACTTGTTTAACACCATTGTGGATATTAACAAATTTGTGCGCAAATTAATATTGCGCAAACATTTTGGTAATGCTGAGGGGCCACAGGATGAAACCAATAATGTGATAAGTAATACATCAGAGGGACTTGTCAATCATGATAATCTGACATTTACTGATATTTGTTGTGTCACTGATTTACAGGAACTTTTAAATGAAGACACAATTGACACTGAAGGTTTGATTACTGAAAAAAATGTTAATTTAAGTAAATTCAAGAAAAAAAGTGAATTTTATCCTGTTCATTCCAGATCTAATGCTGTAGAGATTTTTCAGAAAGTGGTTGAAGACAAACTCAGGGCACTAAACAGCATACCCAAACAGAGTAAAAAGAATTTGTCCTTTAAGGAAAGAGCAGCGCTAGACAAATTAAATCAGAATGAGTCTATCATCATAAGGCCTTCCGATAAGGGAGGAAATGTAGTGGTTTTAGACAGAGTTAACTATTTAAAAGAAGCCAACAGACAGCTACAGGACAGGGAAGTATATATAAAACTAAAAGACAACCCCACCATTAAATTCAAAAAAGAATTGGTTGAATTAGTTTCATACGCTAGATGTAATAATATCATTAATGAGACCATTAAAGAAAGCTTAGTCCCTGAACATCCAGTTATCCCAATCTACCACTATTTGCCTAAAATCCACAAGGACATTACCAACCCTCCTGGGCGTCCTATAATAGCCGGCATTAATTCTTTAAACGAACCCCTCTCAGATTTGATTGACAGTTTTCTTCAACCCATTGTCAAGGAATTACCTAGTTTCATACAGGATACCACCTCTCTAATTTTAAAACTTGAAAATGTGGAATGGAAATTTAATTACAGATTCTTGGTGCTGGATGTGACATCCTTATACACCTCTATTACACATGTCAAAGGTTTACATGCGATAGATTACTTCTTAAACAACAAAAGTAACTTTAACCCTGCTACTAAACAATTTCTGTTAAACTCCATTGAATACCTTCTGACTCACAATTTCTTTATATTCGATGGGGGTTTCTATCTCCAGGGACGTGGAACAGCTATGGGGGCGAAATTTGCCCCCTGCTATGCCAATCTCTTCATGGGATGGTTGAAGCTTTTCCACGTGTTTGGGGATAGGAACCCCTATCGACATAATATTGTGTTTTTTGCCAGATATATTGATGATCTGATACTGATTTTGGACTGTGCGGACAGCACTGTTGATGATTTTTGCACTTACCTGAATAACAATGACCATAATATTAAATTGGTGGGTGAACATAGTCATGACAGAATTAACTTTCTGGATATTACCATTATTGGTAATATTGACACAGGAGCAATAGAGACTGACCTATATAGAAAGGCCACAGCAGGAAATACTATCCTTGAGTTTAAGTCATGTCACCCTAGACACACGCTACAAGGGATTCCCAAAGGTCAATATATTAGGGCCAAAAGGAACTGTACAAATGAAAGTAATTACCAAAAGCAAGCAGACATTATTACACAGAGATTGAGAGAAAGAGGTTACAATGAAACTATTTTAGACAAAGCCCGCAAAGAGGTAGATATTATACCGAGGAATACACTCTTGCAATACAAAAATAAAAACAAAAGACAGATGGAGAAAGGTAAACCTAAGTTTATTACTACTTACAGCCTTGAATATAATAAAATCTGTGAAATAATAAGGGAATCCCTACCAATCTTACATACTGATCCAATCCTTAAAGGGATTGTCAGTGAAGGCTGCCAGTTTATCTCCAAGAGAGGAAAAACACTGGGTAACTATGTTTCACCATCTGATCTACCAAGATTAACACAGAATTGCTGGCTTAAACAAAAAAAGGGTTTCTCTAAATGCAGACACAGGATATGTAAAACATGTGAATCTGTAAATGAAGGTGAATTTTTCACCTCTTCCAGTACTGGTAAAGTGCATCAAATCAAGTTTTACATAACATGTGTTACTACACATGTCATTTACCTTTTGACATGCAGAGGCTGTTTAAAACAGTACGTGGGGAGGTCCAAAAGACCCCTGAAAGAACGATTCCTGGAACATGTGCGTTCTATAGAGGATCCGGATTCTGACACCCCCATTGCAAGACATTTTAAAACATTCCACAACTCTGATGCGTCTCTCTTGTCCTTGCAGGGTATAGACCATGTTCCACGGTGGAGAAGAGGTGGCAATAGACAAAACAAACTTAATTTAAGAGAGGTATACTGGATATTTACCCTAAATACGTCTATGCCCCATGGTCTAAACCTAAGGAGGGATATAGATTTATGTGTCTAGAGAGCTGTACATATATGAAAATTTCTTTCCTTCCTTATTTTGACCTGATAAACTTTCTATTGTGTTAATTGTTTGAATTGAATTAGAATATTTGTTATAATTTATGAATTTTGTAATTTTGTGAATCAAAATCTTTTTAACATTATAACATTCTATGAATTACTATATAACTGCAATTCTAACTATTATGAAATGTTTATCTATTTGTATGTTTTCCTGTAATATGTAGGAATGAGTGCTTTTACATTTAAATAAGTTATATACACTGCATGAGGGAGATAACTATTTCTAAACATTTAAATATTAATATATGAGATGTATCTTTAAATATATTCACAGCTGTAGCCTATTTAAGTGGAAGGCAGCTGCTGCTCCTTTAAGCAGTGAACAAGTGCTTGGTAAGCACGAAACATGTCTGCTGCATGAGGAGCGCAGCTTCTCTCCCTTTTGTGTATTTTTAACTGGTCAGTTTGTGCTGTTGGATTGACGGACTGAACCGTTTGCTGTTTTTATACTATTTCAATAAAGTTTGGATATATTTTACGTTTGCCGGCTCCTGGGACATTATTTGGCTATTTGGATTACCTATTATTGAGAGTTGACGTGGCGGTAAATATGCCTTTACGCTCCATTTTTGGAGCCTAACGCAGCCCATAAGAGAACTCTAAATACCAGCGTTGTTTAGAAGCAGCGCTAGAAAAAAAACACGCGTAGCTAGCACACCCTTTTGGCCGCAAAACTCTAAATCTAGGCGTATGTGTAAACTAAAATATCCAGAGCTCTAGCGTGTCTTAATTGCCCTCAATGTAAAAAAGACCTGACTAAAGCAAATGTCACACATCTATGTGTATCACTGCAGACACCTAGACTATTTCCCATCACCAAATAACTCTCCCCTCCTTATCCTATTTAATATATCTGTTTCAATCAAAGGAACTTCACGCATCCATGTTAAATCATGGTAGACAATTATGTATTTTATGCATTTGTCTGTATTTTATTACCCATTTCTGTAAACTATGTATAAATATGTCTGAGCTTTACCTGCAAACAAACATACCTGAGAAAGGAGCCGTAGTGCCATGAAATCTTGCAATAGTTAAAATGCAATTTTGCTAATCAGAAGTATAGCATTAGTGAACCAATCAGGATTGATATATGTATGTATCTACTAATCAAGATTCATGTCCTGCTAATGAACAGCAATAGAGCATGCACCTAATTGCCCCACTCACAGGGCTTAAAAATAATGAAAACAAACTATTGAAAAATAAGTTGCCTTAAGGAACTAGTCAGGGCAAAACACAGCCAATCACAAACCAAATATGTGCAATACAGATGCAAGTGATCAGCCATATCTAGAGGGTAGTTTGGTGTAAATAATATTGTAAACAACCAGATTGGAATATCAATGGTAGCTGGTGATGTTTTGATTTGGTTGAGCCCCAACCATTCTCCAGTACACAAAAATATGCAAAACACACCCTTAAATCTTACAGGTCCCCCAACCAATTAAGACCTATTTCCTGATTAATAGTCCCACCTCTTGAGTCAACCTTAAAATTACAGCAAAAACAGGGAGGGACTTTATACAGAGTGTTCCTGTGCATTACTCAGGTGAGGGGTCCAGGTAACATTCCAGCGAAAACAAACCTGGGCCTGATTAATGAGCATGAATTCAGTGTAAAAAGCTTGGAGCAGTAGTGGCTAATCTCATTGGTAAATGCTTCTACATAAATATAATTTATTACATTAATATTAAGAAATTAATTTTACATTGTTGAAAATAAATTGTTACACAAAAATTAGTTATTTGCCGTTAAGAGAAAATAATCGTAAAGCACCATTAACTTTTTAAAGCCGTTATGCTGTTCTATTCCGTCATAATTACACTGGGCTTTAAAGCCATTATGACGGAATAGAATGTCATAGCCAACGGCTGTCCTGAAGCCTACTGTGCTTCTCAGATTTGATCGCGGTCTGGAGGGCGTTGCTAGGGTTATAGGGACGCCCCACAGACCCGATCCAATAATTGAAATCTCGCGATCGTGCACACAGTTGTTCCGATGTAGACACTTTAACCCCATCAGGAAAGGGTTAAATACAGTATAATTTTATCAAAACTATATATATATATATATATATATATATATATATATATATATATATATATATACTGTATATATATATTAGTAGATAACTCAAGGTGTTGATCTAGGCCCATTTTGATATATCTCATGCCACCATTTTGCCGCCAAATACGATCATTATTTAAAAAATTGTTAACTTTTTTACTAACTTTGAGGATCTCACTGAAATTATTTACATACCGCGTATTACACTCATAACACAAATGGTGATAAAAGCTTCTCTAGGATCCCCTTTGTTCAGAGACAGCAGACATGTATGGCTTTGCATTTTTTTTTTTTGGTATTTAGAAGGCTGCTAATTGTAGCTGTGAACCACATTGCTGAAATTCCCAGCAGTGAAGGGGTTAATCAGGTAGCTTGTAGGGTTAAGATTAGCTGTAGTGTAGAGATTACCCTCACAGCTGACTTCTTCCATCTCATCATCACTACCTGATCCCCTAAACAGCTGTCTCTCCTCCATCACCCCCACTGGTCACCACCATCTTAGGTACTGGCAGGTAGTCTGCCAGTATGACTTTTTAGGACATTTTTTTTTTTTTTTAATTTATTTATTTTAATTTTCTGCTGTGTAGGATCCCCCCTTACCCTACCAGTTTCCTGATTCCTCCCAAACAGCTCTCTAACCCTACCTTTAACTAGTGTCTGCCATGTTAGGTACTGGAAGCTGTTTGCCAATACCCAGTTTTAATATATTTTGTACTCATTTTATTTTTTTTTAATCATAAAATAAAAATTTTCTGTAGTGTGTACAAAATGTGATAATGGAAGAAAATTGGAAAGTCCCTAAAAACTTAATGCTCTTTCTAAATCATGAAAGTTTAATTCTGACTTAAGTGTCCCTTTAATAATATAACATTTTATTTAGGATTGAAACTTTTAGTTTACTTGATGAATTTTCACGTACACTGTAACACCTAGATAATTTTATACTGATGGGAAACAAGAAACAAATAATTTCTTTTGAAGGACATCTTGCTGTTACATTATGTATTATAGTACATTTCACCCACAAAATTAGATGCATCTTTTTTTAAATTACATAGCCTTGTATTGCATTATAGAAATGTGTTTCTGAAAGAAGATTGATGTTGTATGGCATTTATTAGATGCAGTTGCAGGAATAGTATTTGTGCATTTAATGGAAGATTTTGGAGAAAGCATGGATGTATTTAAAGTATCCCTCATATTTAAAAAAAAAAAAAGTATATAAAAACTAACCTAAGTAGAAAAAAACAAATAAACAAAAAGATATATACATAAATACATATAAAAAATACTTTAATAAAAGGCATCTAGATTAGGAAAAAATGCTTGTCTTTATCCTTGATAGTCAATAATGCTATCACCTTTGAATTCATTTTCTTTGGATAATAAATATACAGTATAATTCAGGGCTTGACAAACCCAGGAGCCAGTGAGCTAATGGCGCGCTAGAATTATGCCCTTGGCTTCTACATTTTTGTGTTATTCACCACACACACACACACACACACACACACACACACACACACACACACACACATATATATATATATATATATATATATATATATATATATATATATATATATATACACACTCACCGGCCACTTTATTAGGTACACCTGTTCAATTGCTTGGTAACACAAATTGCTATTCAGTCAATTACAATGTCAGCAACTCAATGCATTTAGGCATCTAGACGTGGTGAAGATGACTTGCTGAAGTTAAAACTGAGCATCAGAATGGGGAAGAAAGGGGATTTAAGTGACTTTAAATGTGGCATGGTTCTTGGTGCCAGATGGGCAGGTCTGAGTATTTCAAAAACTGCTGATCTACTGGGATTTTCACGCACAACAATCTCTAGGGATTACAGAGAATGGTCCAAAAAAGAGAAAATATCCAGTGAGTGGCAGTTGTGTGGACAAAAATGCCTTGTTGATGTCAGAGATCAGAGGAGAATGGGCAGACTGGTTCAAGAATAGAAAGGCAACAGTATCTCAAATAACCACTTGTTACAACCAAGCTATGCAGAATACCATTGCTGAATGCACAACATGTCAAACCTTGAAGCAGATGGTTCTACAGCAGCAGAAGTCCACACCGGGTGCCACTCCTGTCAGCTAATAACAGGAAACTGAGGCTACACCAAACTTGGACATTAGATGATTGAAAAAATGTTGCTTGGTCTGATGAGTCTCGATTTCAGCTGAGACATTTAGATGGTAGGGCTAGAATTTGGCGTAAACAACATGAAAGCATGGATCCATCCTGCCTTGTATCAATGGTTCAGGGTGGTGGTGGTAGTGTAATGGTGTAGGGGATATTTTTTTGACACACTTTGGGCCCCTTAGTACCAATTGAGCATCATTTAAACGCCACTGTCTACCTGAGTATTGTTGCTGACCATGTCCATCCCTTTATGACTACATTGTACCCATCTTCTGATGGCTACTTCCAGCAGGATAATGCACCATGTCACAAAGCTCAAAAAATCTCAAATTAGTTTCTTGAACATGACAATGAGTTCACTGTACTCCAATGGTCTCCACAGTCACCAGATCTCAATCCAATAGAGCACCTTAGGGATGTGGTGGAACGGGAGATTCGCATCATGGATGTGCAGCCGACAAATCTGCAGCAACTGAGGGAAGCTATCATGTCAATATGGACCAAAATCTCTGAGGAATGTTTTCAACACCTTAATGTTGAATCTATGCCACAAAGAATTAAGGCAGTTCTGAAGTCAAAAGGGTGTCCAACCCGGTACTAGCAAGGTGTACCTAATAAAGTGGCCAGTGAGTGTGTATATATATATACAGTGAGGCCCCGGTTTACGCACGACTCGGTATACGAAATTTCGGTTTACGAAATCGAAATTTGAAGAAAATTTGACTCGGTTTACGAATTTTTTTCGCAATACGAAACAAAATGCCGGTCAAAATGCCGGTTTGCCCCCCTCGGTTTACGAATATTTTTCGCAATACGAAACCAGTGGCCCCTGTGCCCCCTGCATACTCAAGTATGATTGAATTAATGAAGTTTGGGTACCAGTGTAGAGGTGTTGGAGAGGTTTTGGAGCCATTTTGCAGCAAGTTGTTGAGCCTTTTGAGCCATTTGCAGCAAGTTGTTAAGCCTTTTGGAGCCATTTGCAGCAAGTTGTGGAGCCTTTTGGAGACATTGGAGCCATTTGCAGCAAGTTGTTAAGCCTTTTGGAGCCTTTTGGAGCCTTTTTTGGACACTTTACTTGAATTTTTTCGGACCTCCGGAACGCATTAATTGATTTTCAATGCATTCCTATGGGAAACCGTGTTTCGGTTTTCGAATTTTTCGCAATACGAAACGACCCGGAGAACGAATTAAATTCGTAAACCGAGGCCTCACTGTATATATATATATATTCCACTGTCTGACTCCTAAAAAGTTTGAGGTAACCAGCACACTCACGCTTACCAGTCTGTTGCATTCCTCCTCTGCTTGTACCTGTAGCTGCGTGAATCCTCTGTGTGTAATTGCAGGCACTTCCGGGTTAGGGTTGAAAGTCCCGGTATGAGAGATGAGAGCCCAGTGGAACAGTTCAAATAATCAAAAGGAAGGGAAGAACTCCAGAAATGCTCAATCAAAACTCTTTAATAATTAAAAAGCATACCAATCGTGGGCATACAGCATACAAAATGTTAAAACATCAAAAAAAGAAATACAGCACACATCCCAGCTAAGGATGCATCTTGGGATAGCCCCGTACTCATATGAAGCTAGGTTTGTACTGATCCATCTATTTAAAGACTCATGTCTTTGGAGCAGCTGATCATCATCAAGATTTAAGTAATATGCTAATATGCTAAATGAAAGTATATATATATATATATATATATATATATATATATATATATATATATATATATATATATATATATATATATATATATATATATACTGTATATATATATATATATATATATATACAAACAAAGTCACTGAATGCATTTCTAATGCAATCCTACTCAAATCTCCATTAATACAAACTAAGCATATATACAATAAGAGGAAATTTTGACCGGTAATATACCCAATTTGGGGCTATATAGTATACCATCGTTGAAACATAACACCTGGATATCAATACACGTAATGTTGCATATGATGAAAGAACTGAAATCTATCACCTTATAAATACATATACATATTAGACAAACAGTGAAATAAATAGCAAGCTAGCCTAAAAGGGTCTATTGTGTTAGCAGCGTGATATCAGCTGAGGGATTCTACATACTATATTTGTCTCGGTACACAAAGCTGTTATTTATTCAAACAGATACCAGGTGTGGCTCAGTGTTCTAATAAATTGTTTCATTACCCTGATTAGCATACTTTTCTATATACTTTGTACTTGTGTCATTGGTGTTCAGCTGCTCTTACATAACAAACACCTAAAGGTTTCAACATGGAATCTGATAATATTAATAACACCTTTTATTCTCTGGATAAATCTTTTGACAAAGAGCCAGATAGCGCTGAGTTTGAGAAAATATTTTCTATACGTAGGACACCGTCTGCCCTGGGTGATTTATTTTTTGAGATGGAAACATTAAAAATCAAAGAAGCAAGATTCAAACTTGATAAGTTGACTTTGGAGAGGTACCATGTATTATTAAAAATGATCCCCAGAGGTTTGCGTTTAAACAAAAAATATTAAGCTTCTGTTATTAGTGCTCAAATACAAAACAACTGAACTGTCGAAAACTAGAGAAAAGATTGTGAATTTACAGATTTCATTTGATACCTTTACTGATGATCCTTACTATAGTGAAATGGACGTAATTTTGCAAACAACAGTGGAAAATGCCACAATGCCACAAAGGAAATCATTAATATCAAACACTCTAAATATTTAGGAGACAATGATGATTATGATAATAATAAAGTGTTCATTTGGAAGAAAAAGGACAGGTTTGTCCAAAACAGGCTGGGTAATAATAGGAGGACCGGGAGATGGAGAGATCCAGATCCCGTTCCAAACATTGGGACAATAAGGAACAAGATATTTCAAATAAATCTATCTATACCAAGAAAGTTTATTTGTCAGATACAGAGGCTGAATTGTGTGAGGGGGAAGGTGCATCTCAGAGAGAACAAGAGAGGGCACAAGCAACAACGTCTCAAGGAACTTTTAACACATATTCGTCTAATCAAAATACTGGACATCACAAATTATCCATTCTTAAAGCAAGTCACCAAGAAAATTGTAGGGGTACCACTAACATTGAGAGATCCACAACCCATATGTGAAACTGAATAGCATGGATTTAGTGCCAGATCAAAGGTGTAACCCACATAATCAGGGTGGTCTCTATGGATCCGGCTAGAAAAAATTATGATATTAGCAATAGACAAAACAGCACTGAGGGCACTATTGTCAGAGGAGGAGAGTGAGAATATAAATAGTATGGAACAGGATTTTTACATACCCCAGGAAAAACCAGAAGGGGGGGTCAGGAAGAGGTCAGCAAGGCAGAAATCGTTACGAGCTATGAACAAACTAAGTATAAGTAAGGACTTGTACACTGACACTTATGGTAGGAACATTGAGATAGTGGGGAATTTTATCAATGCATCAGGTATTTCTCTTTCAGATATGCAGCATTCTGTCCTTAATTTAGAACTAGGTTTTGCTCATTCTTGCAAGTTTAATTTGTTTAAAACGTTAATTGATGTTAATGGCCTTATGAGAAATATTACCTTGAAAAGGCATTTTTTTGATTCACAAGAAGTGAGTTTATGTGATTATGAAAATAAAAATGAATGTATAGCAACCAATAATCCTTTAAATTTTGATGATATTTGTACCATACAAGATCTGGATGAACTTCTAACTGATAGTGATAATGTAACTCACGCTGATCCTGTTTCCAATACACAGTCTCTAACACAGACAATGGCTAATAAATCCCAGTTTTACCGGTACAGAGTAAGGGCAATGTATTGGAAATGTTTCACAGAAGCGTTGAATGTGAGCTAACCAAATTACATAAACACAACTTGACTAAAACTCAGAGAAGCTGTAGATGAGCTTAAAAATAATAACAACATTGTTATTAGAAAATCTGATAAAGGTGGGAGTACAGTGGTACTTTTGAATGCTGATTATATAACAGAAGCACTCTGCCAGTTAAATGACCCTAACACCTATTCCACTATCCCTAGAAACCCTACTCAAGTTATACAAGATCAGATTAAATCCCTGGTCGATGATGGTAAAGAAAAGGGTTATATAGATGTCAAGACTGCTGATTTTGTATGTGTACAATACCCAAAGACACCAGTGTTTCACCTTTTCCCCAAAGTTCACAAGACCCTTAATAACATACAAGGGAGACCTATTGTGTCAGGCATTGATTCTGTGCTTGAACTTCTATCTGAATGGGCTGATAGTATTCTACAACCTATGGTTGCCAAGCTGTGGAGTTATCTAAGAGACACCACTCATCTTTTGAATTTACTCAGTGATTTTTACTTGGAGGATGACTACAGCTGGGTAACCATAGATCTTGTCTCCCTCTATTCTTCCATACCCCACCACTGGGGTCTACGTGATATTCAAAATTTTCTAAGCACCGCCACAAATTTTGAGCCAGCACAGATTGCCTTCTTTGTCAACATAGTCCTATATTTATTGGAACATAACTTCTTTGAGTTTGCGGGGGGTTTCTATCTCCAGAAATGTGGGATTTTTAGGTTGGTGAGAGGCGTCCCACATTTTTGGAGATAGAAACCCCTTTAGGCCTTCTGTGGTCTTCTACCAAAGATTTATAGATGACCTTATTTTGGTCTGGAGAGGGTCATACAGGGAAGCATTGTTTTTTCTTGAGTATCTAAACTCTAATGAAGTGGGCATTAAGTTTACCATGGAGTGACATAAGAGTACAGTTAATTATCTTAATGTAACTCTAATGACAGATAAAACCCCTAATAAAGTTGAGACCAGAACATATAGGATGTCTATAGCCAAATTAACTTGCTCCTTTCCACGAGTAATCACCCAAAGAATATCTCAAGAGCAATTGCCAAGGGGCAATTTATCCGCATGAAACGGAATTGCTCCAGGGTAGATGATTACAGAGTGGAATGCGGCAAGTTGAGCAATCAACTCTCTGAAAGAGGCTATGGCAAGAGGACAATGATGAACGCTATGAAGGAGGTCGACTGCATCCCCATAGAACATCTCTTGGTAAAACCTGAAAAACTTAAAACTAAAGCAGATAAAGATATTCCCACAATTACTTTCACTATTAGTCACAGTGATCAATATCAGCAAATCTGTGGCATTATAAAGAGACATCTTCCTATTCTATTAGCAGATAACAAACTAAAAGAAATTGCTAATAAAGGCTGCAGGTTTTCTTATAGGCGTAGCTTGACTCTAGGAAATATACTGTCTCCTATGGTGTTACTCAAAGCAGGTGCGGCAAGTAGTTGGCTGACGCACAAGGGCACTTTCAAGTGCGGCAGTTCAAGATGTAAAGCCTGTGACTATATTCTAATTTCAACCCACTTTGAGTTGTACGTCACAAGAGATAGATATGAGACCTCCCAATGAATAAACTGTAGCATGGGCTACGTTGTTTATCTCATGTGTTGCTTGTAAATTACAATACGTGGGCACCACTACCAGACAAGTGAGGCCAGGAATACGTGAACACCTGAGTAACATAAACTGCAATAAAGATTGCTCTGCACTGGCAACTCACTTTATCCACCAACACAATCAGTCAGTAGATTCTTTGAGATGGCAGGCCATTGAACTGGTATATCGCCCAAAAAGAGGTGGAGATAGGGTTAAAGAATGAAATTGTGGAGAAACTTTCTGGATTTTTAAATTAGGCACCAGGGACCCAAAGGGTTTCAACTCTCATTTAGATATAATGAACCATTTGGAGCACTAATAATATTAATCCTCTATATTGACTGATTTTGTATTTCTGGATATGCCTGAACAGATCCATATATTTTCACTTTATATAATCTGTTATCATAGAGAATGTATCACCATTCACCATTACCTTTAAATTAAATATAAACAAAAAAAAAAAAAAAATTACATGGCTGGTTGCATATCTTCCCCCTGTTGAGGTCACGCCATTTATTTAGTATGGTAAAATTAAAGTTATTGTAACATTATTCTATCTGTAAATATGGATCATATGGACATGAAGTCTAGAATCTTTTCATTTAAACTGACTCTTTAATTGTATGACATATTTAGAAATCTATTTTATTATTCATATTTATAACTTCTAGTTTATATACTGTTTTCTTTTGGAATGTATATTCATTATCGTTTACTACTATCATCTTCTGGTGTTAGAAATATTTCTATAACACAATAGACTCTTTTAGGCTAGCTTGCTATTTATTTCAACAATGGTAAACTATATAGCCCCAAATTGTGTATATTAACGGTCAAAATATTCTCTTATTGTATATATGCTACATTTGTATTAATGGAGATGAGAATAGGATTGCATTAGAAATGCATTCAGTGACTTTGTTTGTATATATATATATATATATATATATATATATATATATACTCTCATTTAGCATATTAGCATATTACTTAAAAGAAATCTTGATGATGATCAGCTGCTCCAGTGACATGAGTCTTTAAATAGATGGATCAGTACTAACCTAGCTTCATGTGAGTACGGGGCTATCCTGAAACGCATCCTTAGCTGGGATGTGTGCTGAATTTCTTTTTTTTGATGTTTTATCATTTTGTATGCTGTATGCCCACAATTGGTATGCTTTTTAATTATTAAAGAGTTTTGATTAAGCCGTTCTGGAGTTCTTCCCTTCCTTTTAATTAAAAAACACACACACACCTACACAAAGCAAATCACATATACAGACATTAGCATAGTCATAATATAAATGCGTACTATTATAACAGTATATTGCCCAAAACAATATATATATATATGAAGCTTATAGTAATGATTAATTAAATGAATAAGCAGATCATTCTATTTATGGGCCCTGGTATAAATCTATATCCCATTATCCCATCACAAATTTATTCCAAGCGGTTCAATTGTGTTAAGTTTCAAAATCCACTGGACCTCTTTATCAAGTAATCTTTTAAATCTATCTCCACCTCTCAACTGGAAGGGCACAAAATCTATTGCCTGAAATCTGAGTGCTTTCCTCCCTTCTGGATGTTTACAAAAATGTTATGCTACTGGAGTTTTTGGTGTCTCTTTTTCAATAGAGGATGTGTTCCCTTATTCGATCTTTAAGGTTGTGACTAGTACAACCTTTATATTGCTTATTACATATTGCCCATGTAATTAGGTACACCACATATTTTAAACAGCAATCTAGTCTGAAATTCATATTAAACCTATTGCATTCTACTGTAGATTTGAAATCTTTGCCTTCAATTACGTGTTCACACATCATACATGGATATCTACCACATTGAAAAAAGCCTTTTTTAGAGAGCCATATTTCTCTACCCATTCGTTGTTGTTTGTATACATAGTTAACAACCTGGGATCCTATGGTTGGAGCTCTCCTAAATACAAATTTGCATCCCTTTTCCAGAATAGAATTCATTTTCGGGTCCAACCTCAGAATATTCAAGTTTCCTTTAACTGTGTACAATTTGATGGAATGGCTTATTTCCTTTATTGACCTTATTCCAGTTGCATTTTAAAAGTTTGGTCCAATTCAAATCCCTCACCTGATTCGTATCACGGATGTGCAGCCGACAAATTTGCAGCAACTGAGTGATGCTATCACGTCAATACGGACCAAAATCTCTGAGGAATGTTTCCAACACCTTGTTGAATCTATGCCACGAAGAATTAAGGCAGTTCTGAAGGCAAAAGGGCGTCCAACCAGTACTAGCAAGGTGTACCTAATAAAGTGGCCGGTGAGTATATATATATATATATATATATATATATATATATATATATATATATATATATATATATATATAATATCCACTGTCTGACTCCTAAAAATATGTCTGGCTCCTAAATATTCTTACTGGCTCCAAAATTTGAAAGAATAGTCAAAGGTCATAACTAAATTAAAGTTATTTAAAGGATATTAATTTCATTTTAATATCTATGATTTAGAAACCAAAAACTGCTTTGCAAAATAGCTGCATACAAAATCAGGGGTTCATTGCAATCTATTGTTTTTCCAATGTCTACGCAATCATTATCAGTCATTTTCATTGCTATAGGAAGCAATTTTTTCATTATCATATTTAAAATAGTTTTAAACTGTCATGTAGGGGCTGAAAACAATCTTGATGATTTATTTATTTTTTGATAGACATAGAGTTTTGAACTTTCTCTGAAATAGCATGGATTTACAATCTCAATTTGCGTCTGTCAATAAAAGGCTTCAGCCGCAAAAAAAAAAGGTTTTCACAAGGGGAAAAAATGTGTTTTCCATTGTTAAGTTCTTGATATCAACATAAAAACACAAAAATGTACTGTATGTGTTAATATGTGTACAGGTATACCCCGCTCATACAGCGGGTTAGGGACCGGAGCCCGCTGTAAAGTGAAAACCGCCTTAAAGTGAAACAAGGCAGCTTTAGCTATCTTTTCCCTTGCCAGTGTGTTTAAAAACTTAAAAACATGTTTAAACTAACATATATTAGAGGTGCAATATTGCTATGTTTAGTTTAACACTAGCTCAGCACAGTATTCAATAAATTTGCCAAACTATAATACTGAGACACGGTGTGGTATACCTTTAACTATAACCCCTCCTATTTGGTCTCCACCCTATATAAGGACTACCTGTAACACTCATTTACTGCCTGATTATTGAAGTCTTAGCTACTCTGGTGTAGCTTTCCTTATCTCAGGTCTCCTATTGCTTGTATCCTGTACAAGGTGGTTTACTTTGTTTACTCTAGCTGCGTCTTGAATCTCTTATGCTCAAATCGTTACTTTGTCATTACCGACTTTGGATCATTCAACGGCCGGATCTACTTTTTCACCGCTACCCGGAAGTAAGCCGCATTCACACACGCTGCCTCTCCAAACACGGATCTTCCAATGCGGTAACAGAAATATCACGGTCCTCAAGGTGGTAACGTATACGAACAATGCTAAAGCCTTTAAACTTCTTACCTGCTTGTTTTTGTTACCATACTGAATTATTGGGCATCTCCTATTACCTGCAACATCCAATATGAACAAACATTGTATGTCTGTGGAATGTCTGAACTTGTAAATATTTTAGGCTGTGTGTGATTGCGTGAAGTAAGAAGAATCATTTGTTTCTACCAATTCAGATTCTGAGCTTGTCAGTATTTCTTTTTCATCTGTGGCCTCCGGTTATATATATATATCTTGAACATAAGATATATATTATATTAAATATTCCTTATATTTATTAACACTTAAGTCAGTAGTTAATATACAAATTCATCATATATTAAATGTCTCATATTGTTTAATCAGGCTACATAGAAGTTGTTTTCTGATTAGTACAAAAAAGAGCAACAAGCTCTAATTTTAGAGCTAACCTTTATAACCAATGTGCAAATACTTGTTTACTTAAATACGAAGCTCAGAATACCACATAATAATCAGGCCCAAAAAAACGAATTTTGAATTAATTAAACATTATGGATCCTAATGAAATAAAAAAGGAGTTTAATAATGTTTACCTTAAACTTGATTATTTAGCAAGAGCTGTGACAGAAGTGCAGACTGAAAATGCTGCACTGAAAACTATAGTTAAAGATTTTGTTACACAAAAGCCTCATGACCCACCTGAACCTCATATTAATTATCCACAACCTTTTTCAGGGAAACGTTCTGAGTTCAGGGAATTTAAGAATGCCTGTAATTTATTATTTTCTCTTAGACCTAAGACTTATCATACTGAGCGGATTAAAGTTTGTACCACAATATCTTTCCTACAAGGTGAACCCAGGACTTGGGCTAATAGGTTTTTTGAAAACAATAACAATATCCTGGATTCATTACAAGATTTTTTTTCTGCTTTAACTAGTCTATATCAAGACTCAAATACTCAAATAAATGCTGAAATGAGATTGAGGTCTTTAAAACAAGGTAAGAGAAATGTGGAGGATTATACCACTGAGTTTCAGATGTGGGCAGAGGACTCTCAGTGGAATGAAATCAGTTTGAAAAATCAATATCGTTTAGGTTTATCTGAAACACTCAAAGATGAACTTTCACGTCTTGAGATCCCAGATACCCTTGATGGTCTTATTAAATTAAGTACCTCTTTAGATCGTCGTTTGAGAGAAAGGAGGGCAGAAAAGGCCTCTAATGATACCTCATATAGAAGACCTTACCAAGTCACAACAAGTCATGACAAAGCTCATGGCAGTGCTACCCCTATGGAGATTGGTGTACTTAGAGGACCTCTGCCACTAGAGGAAAAAATTAGAAGGAGGTTGGAAAATCTCTGTTTATATTGTGCTCAAAAAGAACATGTAGTATCTACTTGTCCTTTGTTGAAAAAACAAAAGAATGGTAAGAAAAAAAACAGTGACTTTATTTACAGCATAGCTAATGATACACACATGACTTTGTCTATTTCTTTACAGTGGGACCAGAAAAATATCCAAACCAAGGCATTAATTGATTCAGGAGCATCCGGAAATTACATTGATTCCACTTATGTAAATAAAAATCGAATACCTACTATTTGTAAACAAAATCCTGTATCTATTAAGCTGATAGATGGTTCATTAATAGAACAAGGACCTATTACACATCATACTATTCCCCTGCTTGTAACATCATTGCAGGGACACACTGAATATTTATCTTTTGATCTCATAACCATTCATCAGCATACTCTCATCCTAGGCTATCCTTGGTTGAAGAAACACAACCCTCACATAAATTGGGTTTCAAATAAGGTAACATTAGATTCTGCTTTTTGTTCCCAAACTTGTTATCCACATCAAACCATAGCGTCACTTGATATTGGTTTACCCTCGTGTTATCAGGATTTGGCAGATGTATTTAATTTAAAAGAAGCAGAAAACCTTCCACCTCATAGGGAGTTTGACTGTCCTATCGATATAATACCTGGTTCAAAAATCCCTCATGGTAAGATCTATCCCCTCTCTCAAGAGGAACTCCAGTATATAAGAAACTACTTAGACGAAAATTTACGTAAGGGATTTATTTCACACTCCACATCCCCTGCAGCTGCAGGTATGTTTCTAGTAAGAAACAAGGATGGTACCATAAGACCTATTATTGATTATAGAGCTTTAAATAACATCACAATAAAAAACAGATACCCGTTACCTTTAATACCTGAACTTTTGGAACGTCTAACTGGTGCAACTATTTACACCAAATTAGATTTAAAGGGAGCTTATAATTTGATTAGAATTAAAGAAGGTCACGAATGGAAAACGGCATTCAGGACCAGATATGGCCTTTTCCAATATAATGTAATGCCTTTTGGTCTGAGTAATGCTCCGGCAACTTTTCAGTTTTTTATAAATGAGATCTTTCGTGACCTGATAGACGTTTGTGTCATAATATACCTTGACGACATATTAATTTATTCTAGAACACCTCAAGAGCATGAAAAACATGTACGCTGGGTATTAACTCGTTTAAAAGAACACAAACTATATGCTAAACTGGAAAAATGTTCCTTTCATGTCACAGAAATAAAATTCTTGGGTTACATCATCAGTCCCAACAAAATTCAAATGGATCCGGAGAAGGTATCAGCAATTCTAAATTGGCCTACTCCTACTTCCACAAAATCTGTACAACGATTCATTGGTTTTGCGAATTTTTATAGGAAGTTTATAAAAAATTTCTCTTCAATCGTTAAACCATTAACAACACTCACTAGTGAAAAACAAAGATTTAAGTGGACCGAATCCGCTAGTCTTGCCTTTAATAAATTGAAAGAAAATTTTACTACAGCTCCCATTCTAGTTATGCCAGATTTTGATTCAGAATTTATCCTTGAAGTAGATGCATCCGACTCAGGTATCGGTGCAGTTTTATCACAACAAGATAAGAACAAGACTGAGATTCATCCTATTGCTTTCTATTCAAAAATGTTAACTAGTGCTGAGAAAAACTATAGCATAGGAGATAAAGAACTTCTAGCTATAAAACGTGCTCTAGATCATTGGAGACATTTATTAGAAGGTTCTAAGCTACCTTTTAAGATTTATACTGACCATAAAAATCTTGAATTTCTAAAAACAAGTAAGACCTTGTCTGCAAGACAAGCAAGATGGTCTATATTTTTTGATTGTTTCGATTTTCTCTTAACCTACAGACCAGGACATTTAAATACCAAAGCAGATGCCCTCTCTAGATTACATGAACAAGACACTCATAATCAAATTTACCAAATCATTCCAAAAGAAAAAATTATAGGTTTATTAACACCTTTAGAAGAGGAGATCTTAAAAGAATTAAAACATGAACCACCACATGGAATAGACTGTCAAAAAGATTCCAAGACTGGTCTTTTCTATCATAATTCTAAACTATATATCCCCAAACAAATTAGATCTTCTATTCTTAAACAAACCCATGACGGGACACTAGCAGGCCATCCAGGTATTTCTAAAACTATAGACCTAACCAGGAGAAATTATTGGTGGCCACTCATGGATACCTATATTACAAACTATGTAAAACATTGTGATACCTGTGCCAGAAACAAGTTAACACACAAAAGACCATCAGGTCTTTTATCTCCTCTGCCTATTCCTGACAAACCCTGGAGTACCATATCAATGGACTTTATTGTCGAGTTACCTGAATCCCACCATTACAATACTATTTTAGTTGTCATTGATCATTTAACAAGACTGGCTCATTACATTCCCCTAAAAGGTCTCCCTACAGCTTTCACTACAGCTCACGTTTTCCTAGACAACATAGTTCGCTTACATGGACTGCCCAAAGTTATAATAACTGATCGTGGTACACAGTTTACCTCTAATTTTTGGAGATCCCTATGTAAGTTAATCAAAATTGATTCTAGATACTCGACTGCTTTTCACCCTCAGACAAATGGCCTTACAGAACGACTCAACCAAACCCTTGAGCAATATCTTCGTTGTTATATATCTCATCTGCAGGATGACTGGTCATCCTATTTACCTTTGGCTGAATTCTGTTATAACAATACTACTTCTACATCTACTAAACTATCCCCATTCTTCGTTACTTATGGATATCATCCTACTACTATTTCATTGTCCTCTCAACAAGTGAACTCTCCCTCAGCATTGGATTTCGCAACTACCCTACAAGAAAGACTTAACATCCTGAAAAAACATCTTTCGGAAGCTAAAGATTATCAAAAAAGGTTATATGATACCCATCACACTGCTAGCCCGGCTTATCAGATTGGAGATTTGGTACTACTCTCGACAAAGAATCTCAAACTGTCAGTTCCTAGCAAAAAGTTAGCAAATCAATATTTGGGTCCTTTTAAGATTTCTAAAATAATCAACCTCAATGCTGTGAGATTAGAGCTTCCCCAGGATTTTAAGATTCACCCCTCTTTTCATGTCTCTCTGTTAAAGCCATATCTTCCTTCACCTCAGTCTCTCTCCTTGTCTCGACCACCTCCAATACTCGTTGATGATCGAGAGGAGTATGAAGTTGAAGCTGTATTGGATTCTAGGATCCATAGGAAGAGGTTAGAGTATCTTGTGAAATGGAAAGGTTATGGTTCGGAGGATAACTCTTGGCAGCTTCATTCTGATCTTCGCACTCCCCGTCTTCTACGAAATTTTCATCGCCGCTATCCTGAGAAACCTAGTTTGGAAACCCCTGGGGTGCTTCCTTGAAGGGGGGGAGATGTGGTATACCTTTAACTATAACCCCTCCTATTTGGTCTCCACCCTATATAAGGACTACCTGTAACACTCATTTACTGCCTGATTATTGAAGTCTTAGCTACTCTGGTGTAGCTTTCCTTATCTCAGGTCTCCTATTGCTTGTATCCTGTACAAGGTGGTTTACTTTGTTTACTCTAGCTGCGTCTTGAATCTCTTATGCTCAAATCGTTACTTTGTCATTACCGACTTTGGATCATTCAACGGCCGGATCTACTTTTTCACCGCTACCCGGAAGTAAGCCGCATTCACACACGCTGCCTCTCCAAACACGGATCTTCCAATGCGGTAACAGAAATATCACGGTCCTCAAGGTGGTAACGTATACGAACAATGCTAAAGCCTTTAAACTTCTTACCTGCTTGTTTTTGTTACCATACTGAATTATTGGGCATCTCCTATTACCTGCAACATCCAATATGAACAAACATTGTATGTCTGTGGAATGTCTGAACTTGTAAATATTTTAGGCTGTGTGTGATTGCGTGAAGTAAGAAGAATCATTTGTTTCTACCAATTCAGATTCTGAGCTTGTCAGTATTTCTTTTTCATCTGTGGCCTCCGGTTATATATATATATCTTGAACATAAGATATATATTATATTAAATATTCCTTATATTTATTAACACTTAAGTCAGTAGTTAATATACAAATTCATCATATATTAAATGTCTCATATTGTTTAATCAGGCTACATAGAAGTTGTTTTCTGATTAGTACAAAAAAGAGCAACAAGCTCTAATTTTAGAGCTAACCTTTATAACCAATGTGCAAATACTTGTTTACTTAAATACGAAGCTCAGAATACCACACACGGATTGCACTGTAATGCTGTAAACAAAGTGAACTGCACATAACAAAATGGTGCCAGTCACTTTTCTCGCAAACTCACGAAGATTACAGCACTGTTTCAAATTTTTGGAGGTTATACTTCAGCTCCACAAAGCGCTGTATTAGCGAAACGCTGTAAAGTGAAGCGCTGTAAAGTGAGGTATACCTGTACACACACACATATATATATATATATATATATATATATATATACACATACAAAATGCTGCCATTGCTGTGCTACTTACCCCCTTCGCTGCGCTAGTTCTCATGCTGTGTCTTACAGCATGATAACAAGATTCCCATTGGAGCATATGGAAGCGCGCTCTCGTGAGTGCAATGCTTTCCAGCATTGCTGTCAGCTTGTAATAACAGCGCACATTAGCGTGTGCTGGTATTACTTAGTGGAGTACAAATATCGCTTTCACGAAAGCGATATTTAGCGTTCCACTGGTTTTTACAGTGAAATGTGAGCAAATAACCTGCTCAATAACAATAGCAATAAATGGTTAGGACAAATTAATACATTTGAACAGGGCCATGGTAGGTATAGTGGGAACGCTCTAACTATACATGTTTAAACCTTAATCAAGCAGAAAGTGTTTCCATGATTTACATGATTTTGGTCTAGAATCAAGAAGACTAACACTGCAAAGTAATATCTTGTCGAGGAAAATGGCTTCTCTGTTCAACAATATTGGAATATTGGAACAATATCTATCACTGATCCATGTCAAAACACAACTTGTGAAATGTACTCCATTGAAACAATTAAACTATTATGTACAACATACTGTCATCTTTATTTACCCTCTAAGGTTACCAGTGTTCGATTTTTCATGAGTTCCATTTTCAGTTTTGCTTACCTATTATTTTGACATGTCCCCTTTAAATTGTTAATTCAGGTTTTGATGCACCTGTGGACTGTATTTAAGGATCTATTTTCTTACCATTCAATAGTGTCCATGATTAAGGCAGTGGGCTGCCGAAACGCGTAGGACCGTGTTTGTTTTTGTCCTGGATTGGCAGGGGTTATTTTTGTTTTATTACTCTTTTATGTCTCCTTGAAACAAATACATTTCTATGAACTTATACGCTTGGAAGGCTTGCTGGGTTTCTCATCTATTTCATTGAAACAATGGAGCTGCTTCAATCTCACCAAAAGTTTACATTCTCACTGTATATAACAGAGTTTTACTATGCGGGATAACGGCATTATAAAAAGAATTTAAAACATTTTAAAAATTAAAAATGTCCCCAAAATGCCCCAACTCCATCTTTAAAAAAGTTTACTTTGACATGTGGAAATTGTAAACATTTTTTAAAAGAACTATCATGAATGTCACAATCTTGCAAGATTTATAATCATAATACCAGACAGCTACACAAAATACTACAATCATGTATTTTGGGTCTTGTTTTTGGAGGAAAAAACAGGGACCATAGCTCTACAGTTTTGTTTTTTCTTTTAACCCTGTACTATTGATCTAGAATGCCAACAAACAACATGAAATAACAAAGAATAAGACTGTGTTCACATTTACATTACTTGCTTTCCTCAATGAACAATCCATAATGTAAACTAAGCAACTGGCTATTTGTTGGCTACTGTGTTCTTGCTGCCCTCAATGAACAATCTGTAATGCAAACTTAGCAATTGGCTACTTGTTGGCTACCATGTTCTTGCTGCCTTCTAGCTTTTAGACTCTACCCCATTATTTCAGAGCTATTTGCTATCTGAACTGATGTCTTGAAAAAGTATGGTAATATTGTATTAATACTGTCCTTATTGGCTCCAATTGAAATAATCCTGCTTTTTTACTATTTAATAATCTGATAAGAGTCTTGTAAGATCCTTTTTGACATCATCAAACTGAGTGAAGGAATCCAATTAACTTAAATGGGCAGTAAAGTCAAAATTTTACTTTAATGAATCAGACCGATCATTCAATTTTAAACAGCTTTCCAATTTACTTCTATTATCTAATTTGCTTTGTTCTCTTAGTATTTTTTTTTAAAAGCATACCTAGGTAGGCTCAGTAGCAGAGATGCACTACTGGGAGCTAGCTGCTGATTGGTGTCTGCATTTTTATGCTTCTTGCCATTGGCTCACCCCATGGGGTAGATTTACCAAGCAGCGGATGATGCTATCTACCCCCGTACTTTCCGGCTTGCTGGAAATGTAAGTTAAGAAGCAGCAGCCATAAGACGGCTGCTCCTTAACTCGTCCGACACTTCTGAGGTGGTGGACAGCAATCAACCCGATCAGATACGATCGGGTTGATTGACACCCCCTGCATGTCCGCCCGCACATTGATAAATCTACCCCAATGTGTTCAGCAAGCTAGGATAACAATATTGATAAAAAAAAGTAATTTGGAAAGTTGTGTAAAATTGTATGCTCTATCTGAATCATGATAGAAAAATGAGACCCCATTGCCTCGAAGTTCTTGTCAGTTGTACACTCACATAAGTCCAGATGCCCTAATGTCCCTGTTAGTTATATGCTTACATCATACCTCAGATCATATGCAATAAGTTAAATATTCATTTTTGTTACACGTTTACACTTAAAATACTAGACTGTCCAGTTAAATCCTGAACACATTGCAATCTTAATCGACATAAGTTCTTTAAATTCTTTGAGAATTATAACAATAATGTATCTTACTAAATGGCATCTGGGAAAAGTTGCAAATAATTTGTGATTGTATCATGTGTTTATATACATCCATCCAATTATTGATTTTTTAATGCACTTCACTAGGAATAAAAAAATAATGACTAAAAACATGTTTGATATAGGAGTTTAATATATTTTTTTATTAATAAAACTAGCAGAAATGGAATTTAGTGTATTATTAGGTGTTATAAAGAAATAGTTGTGATGTACTTTTGCCACCTAGTGGAATTTCTACTTCATAGCAGCAATTCTGCAAGGACTGATGTTTTAGGACTGTTTTTATAGAGAAACCAATTAGCTTCTGAAAATTTAAATAAAAATGATATTTTAATGAACTTTTTCAATTGATTTTAGGAGACACAAAATAATAAGGCTAACAGATCCAGATATGTATCTAACACATTTTCTGTATAACATTAAAACAGTTTTTTTTTTTTTCTTTTTTTTCTTTTGCAGCAATGGAGAAAAATGGCACTTGTGACTTGTCAAAACTGCTACACAAAACTTTATTTGTACATATTTAGGAACCTAGTTAGACATTTTCCAAGATGAATCTAAAATAAATATGTACCATACCAGCTGTAGTAATAAAAAGACATGAATAAAGATATATACAGTATATCCTCATCAAACGTGTGCCTACAGAGGATCTAAAGGGGGATATTTGCTTCCTTTGGCTTGGACAAAAGTCTGGAGTTTGACAACCTTCAACCTATATGAGCATGCAACCACTTGAAAAAGAAGAAAACTGCTTCAGTTCGTCTGTCTCTTGCACAGCTTCACTTTGGTCAGCATATCTTGCTTGTTCAGTGTGCAATTTCTTTTCACGGCTTTGAAGGGTCATTTTTTTCTAAAGCTTGGCTTTCATTAAATTATCTCTGAAGAAGCGCTTGAGACATGCGCGAAACATGTTAGCTAGTTCAAGCTACCCTTGTTAACATCACCTAACAGAAGAATAAACCGATTGCACTGGTTATTTGTCTGGACTTCCTCCCTTTTTTTTCCCTTTTCCTCAAGTTTTCATTAAATTAAACACTGCTGCTTATTGTGATCTTGTTGGTCTTTGGGTGAAGGATTCTATATCCCTTATTTTGTTCACTGTAGCCCACCAGAATGCCTTCTATGGCTGTTTGTCAATTGTGAGCGTTTCTCGCTTGGAACACAGGCATATGCTTTACATCCAAGTACTCTAATATGCCATATACTAGGTTTTGATCCATTCCTCATTTCATATGGGGTACTTAGTTAATAGTTTTTAAAGGTAGCCTGTTCTGTAGGTATGTTGCAGTCGTTATTGCTTCTCCCCAATATTTAAACAACTAATATAATTGTAAAAAATATAACTACATATTATTCTAAGGATGATCGTTGCTTTGAATACATCATTATATCTAGCATGTCTAGCATGTATTTACTGTTTAACATCCCTTTAAAGTGATAACATTTAATGCACTGCCATGTTGTGAGTTATGCTTTATTGTTCTTTGAGCTGCTACTGGGGCAGATCCATCCTCCATCTATCTCCATATAGCGCAGGGTGCACTATCAACTGTGCTAGGATTAGTAAGTCCTTGATAAAACTAAATAACCAGAGAATGTTTAGCACTCATATTACAAGTTGAAATAACAGAGCTAAAATAATGTTCATATGTGTACATATGTATATGCACCAATACATACATACAGTACATACACATATATACATACACACACACATATACACATATATATATATATGCCCCAATCAACACATGGTTCAAAACAAAGGCACCACCGTATCTACAAGGCTACCGCTGATAGTCTTCAACATGTGCCATGGTTCAAAGGCACAGTATCTCTGTTTACTTAAAGGGATATTAAACTCAATTTTTTTATTTAATGATTCAGATACAGCATGCAATTTTAAGCAACGTTCTAACTCCAATTATCAATTTGTCTTCATTCTTTTGCTATCTTTATTTAAAAGGCAGGAATGTAAAGCTTAGGAGCCGGCCCATTTTTGGTTCAGAACCTGGGTTATGCTTGCTTATTGGTGGCTAAATTCATTGTACCAATCAATGTGTACCAGCTCCAATATAGTTGTGGCTAGGGTATCAGAATTTTTGAACATATTTTCCTTGAGTGCAAACTTCATAGTTTAGGTTAGCTAGACTTAGCAATATTACCCTTCATTTTTATACCTTCTACCACATTTTGTAATTTTGCAATATCATCATAATTACCGCCACCCAGACTTTCATGCCAAGTTATCATAACATTCATGACAAATGTTATCATTTTCAACAAAAGTATTCATATAGTAAAGTCGATTGTATTTCTGGATTATGAATTTGGTAACGTTATTATGAATAAGTTCATGCTTGCTTTACTGGAAACTGACTGATGCTCCACTGTTTGTTGCTGTCTCTACATAAAAGTTGTCTTGAGGGTATGAAGTATATACACCACTTTTATCAGCATCCTTGATTTCCCTCTCTGTCAATTAGACAAACCTCTGCATCGCCTCTTTTCAGCACTAAACCTGTCGTCTTTTTTTCCATCTGCGAGTTCCACGGAATGTCTCTCTGGTTTTAAAAGTGTGGTCAAATTGTTTGATGTCGGTAATTATGTATGACGTTGCCCCTTTATCAACCATTAGTCCTTTTGGTATTAACTATTCTAGATGGTCCTCCCTAATTTTAAAAGCAAAATAGTGTCTGTCGTCATCTGTCACTTGTTTAACATTATCTTCCCTTTTGTGCCTACAGTTTGCTTCTTTGTGTGTCAAGCTCTTAAAATGGCTACACCACAGTGACTTGCCTTTATTTTGACTGTCTGAACATGATCTAGCTCTGTGTTCCCTTTGGCCACAATTGTAGCAATATTGAAGTTGTGTTACTCAGTTTCAACACAGTATCATCATTTGAACTAGCGCTGTATTTTTCAGTATCCTCAAAACTTCTGAACTGTGTCTTAAACTCTGCAAAAGTCACTTTTCCATCACCCTGTGTAATATGGATACCAAACAGTTTAATGATTCAGGCAAAACTTTCAAAATCATTGTAATCAAATTTCTCACTGCTGTAATGGCTGTCTCTGCATGTATAATATAGTCTGTCACACTCTCATTTATAGCCTATTGAAGAGATGTTAACTCAGTGTACAAACTAATTATCCAGGGCTTCCCCTTTTCTGCATAAACGTTTCTCAATATGTGGAAGCACTTTTCTTCCATTGTCACTTGCCTCTCTCATAATAAAAATAAACTTTTTTTTAAACACCTCATCCTTCCCCCCCTTCCCCTTTTTTTCTGCTCCCCTTCCTCTTCCCCCCCCCCTTTTTCACTACTTTTACTAATTAACTTATTTCACTCTTTCACTTACCCCTATGAGGGTAAAGACATCAGACCACCACCCAAACACAGCTGTATGCTATAGGTAAGCTGTGACTAAAGAAATATCTAAATGTTACTAGATGATGTTATCAATCAAATTAATGAATGTTATCTTGTGCTATACCCCTATAGCTGAGAGCCTCCGGGCCCTCATACTATGCAAGCAAAGTATATATGGTGCTATCTAGCTTCAAGAACTATTGTATATCTGAGGCTAAAAGCGGATTTCCAACCAACTTAAAATTCGCACACGGACACGTGTTATCTTGACAATCAGTTTCATGTACTATTGTGTATCTAGATGCATGTACTTTCTTGTTGTTACTCAAAGTTTCATGACCAAATATTGTAACTGCACCTTTCTAAATAAAGCTTGATTTAAAAAATAAATAAACTTTTATCATCTAAAAATGTAATTAATTTAGCATACGATTCCTCATTTTCTCTTTGTTTTTCATCCTCATTTTCGGAATCCGCCGGCATACTCAGGATGGTTTCCTTGAGATTCATCAACCGTAGATGTCCCATGAATTTTGTCTCTCAAAGTTCATAATTTTTTTCATCTCCATCAAAGGATCTGGCCACGAGGAGTCTCATTTTGATAGCAAGCAACCATGCCTGCCGAAATGACATTACATCTTCTTTTTTAGAATGGAGGTACTCTTTCAATCCCTAATGGATAAGATGCTACCAGATCAAATAATACAAAGTCTGGGGGACAGCACTATGGGACTTACACAACCAGACCATACTATGGAGACACAGCATATCACTGACAGCGAACTGTCAATTCATCAGACACCGATGACTGACGGGGAAGAAGTTCTGATCCAGTGAAAATATCTTAATGATAACTTATATACCTCACAAGATACTATGATGCCTCCTCCTATTAATAATGACCACTGGTTTCCAAGACCTACTTCAAGGGATAAGCTACCCATTGAAAGAATCTTTAGACACACCGATACCTACACCATTATATCAGCGTATCAGCTATAATGGAGGGTGGGAGTTTGGTCATTTGCCAAACCGCTCACTCTATCTGACGCACCAACCTTAGAATATACCTATGATGTTCTACCACCACCTTCTCAGCGCAAACATGTTGACAATACTGTGAAGGCAGCTTTATGGCTTGATGGCATCCCACTCTCTACTCGACAAGCTGGGGATATATATGGGACATGGCAATCATGCTAAGATAAACTCTGACATATACAATGAGTTTTGGACATCTACACTGTGCTCCTGATGGGACTTTTAACAGGTTTGATCCTGTCCTCAGAGAGGGTTAATGTAATGTGAACAAGATCATTTAATTTCCAGTTTCTAAATATAATGTACTCTACGTTTATGTGCAGCATTACCTAAAAATGTGGTTGTCTAGATACTTGACTGTTTAAAGTTATGTTTCATAGTAAACTGCTACTGCTATGGATATTATTTATGTTTCCTATTATATAGACATTAGTTTTATAAGGCAGAAACCATCTAATATCGCTGAGACATATTTTTTACTATTTCCTTTATTTAGCAAGTATTTTTTAATTTTATTCCATGGCACTTAGGATAACTGAATATTAACTATATACAGTTTTGTCTTGCATTCTGGAGTTCAGAGTGTAATTAAGAAACTAGTTTTATCTCCTAGTAATTCTTTTATAATCCAGGCTTAAGCAAGAATATTATAATATGCCTATATATATCAAGTCAACATATGTTTTTAAACTACTTAGAATATTTCTCATCTTAACTTAACTAGGTATGCTCATGACTAAGGTGTATATCCTTCCAAATTATCATAAGTCCCTTAGGATTTTAAATTTGCTTTGTTCCAATTTTTTACTTGTTAAACTTTACTCCTATCAGACATTTGAGAGTTCAGCTTTATGAATCTGTTAATAAGTTTGGTCCACACCTTGGCAACTAGATGACTCTAATAGCATAGCAAATACCATAGCAAGTTACTGCATTAGATAACTTTTATACTGTTCAAAGTTTGGGAGTTGGATCAAAACCTAAATTACTCCACCAAATCTGACATTTTATTTTACAGGGGTCCCTCCTTTTTAGGGCAAGATATACTTGCCATGTATAGATTTTTTGTGTTGGATGGTAATCCAGTTCTGGCTGTTTTCTTTATGACTTTGTTAACAATGTTTTACATTTACTTAAGAAACAATATAGTTTAGCATTCACATTATGGCATCTACTTATCAAGCCGTCAACTTACTTGCATTCAACGGCACCAATACGCTCGCCTAAGATCGCCTAACATCGCTGCTGCGGACCTGAATACGTTCTCCAAAGTTACCAAAAAAGCTGTCAAAAAGCCACGCACCAAGTATGGGGTGATGAGCAGCAGACTGTTGTTAACTGACAGTCATCAATCTCGCTGCTCTTCGGCTTTTTCCCAGCTTTATTGGTATACTGTCACTAAACACCCACACTATACTAAACTGTTTTACCCCTATCCCGCTGCTCACGGACCCCGCCGCAACTAAATAAAGTTATTAAACCCGCTGCTCCCGGAGCCCACCACCACTCTAATAAACGTATTAACCCCTATCCTGCCGCTCCTGGAGCCCATCAACACATACATTATGTTATTAACCCCTAATCTGCCACCCCCTATACCGCCGCCACCTACATTATACTTATTAACCCCTAATCTGCCGTCCCCAATGTTGCCGCCACTATATTACATTTATTAACCCATAAACCTAAGTCTAACCCTAACACCCCTAACTTAAATATAATTACAATAAATCTAAATAAAACCTACTATTAATAACTAAATACTTATCTATAAAATAAACCATAAGCTAGCTACAATATAACTAATAGTTACATTGTAGCTATCTTAGGGTTTATTTTTATTTTACAGGCAAGTTTGTATTTATTTTAACTAGGTAGAATAGCTACTAAATAGTTATTAACTATTTAATAACTACCTAGCTAAAATAAATACAAATGTACATGTAAAATAAAACCTAACCTACGTTACACTAACACCTAACACTACAGTATAATTAACTAAATGACCTAAATTAAATACAATTAAATAAATTATATACAATTATCTAAAGTACAAAAACATAAAAAACTAAATTACAGAAAATAAAAAACAAATTGCAAGATATTTAAACTAATTACACCTAATCTAATAGCCCTATCAAAATAAAAAAGCCCCCCCAAAATAAAAAAAAACCTAGCCTAAACTAAACTACCAATAGCCCTTAAAAGGGCCTTTTGCGTGGCATTGCCCCAAAGTAATCAGCTCTTTTACCTGTACAAAAAATACAAACAACCCCCTCAACAGTAAAACCCACCACCCACACAACCAAACCCTCAAATAAAACCCTAACTAAAAAAACTAAGCTCCCCATTGCCCTGAAAAGGGCATTTGGATGGACATTGCCCTTAAAAGGGAAGTTAGCTCTTTTGCGGCCCAAAGCCCTAACCTAAAAATAAAACCCACCCAATACACCCTTAAAAAAAACCTAACACTAACCCCCTGAAGATCGACTTACTGTTCTGAAGACTGGACATCCATCCTCAAGGAAGCTGCAGAAGTCTTCATCCAACCGGGCCGAAGTCCTCAACGAAGCCGGGAGAAGTCTTAATCCAAGCCGCGCGAAGTGGTCTTCCAGACGGGCAGAAGTCTTCATCCAGATGGCATCTTCTATCTTCATCCATCCGACGTGAAGCAGCTCCATCTTCAAGACATCTGACGCGGAGCATCCTCTTCATCCGGAGTCTTCTTACTGAATGACGGTTCCTTTAAGTGACATCATCCAAGATGGCGTCCCTTAGATTCCAATTGGATGTTGCAATCAGCCAATAGGATTGAGCTTTCATCCAATTGACTGTTGCATTCAGCCAATAGGATTGAGCTCGCATTCTATTGGCTGATTGAATCAGCCAATAGGATGAAAGCTCAATCCTATTGGCTGATTGCAACAGCCAATAGGATTTTTTCTACCTTAATTCTGATTGGCTGATTCTATCAGCCAATCGGAATCTAAGGGACGCCATCTTGGATGACGTCATTTAAAGGAACCTTCATTCGTCGGTAGTCATCGGAAGAGGATGCTCCGCGTTTGATGTCTTGAAGATGGAGCTGCTCCGCGCCGAATGGATGAAGATAGAAGATGCCGTCTGGATGAAGACTTCTGCGGGCTTGGATGAAGACTTCGGCTGCTTCGTTGAGGACTTCTCCCGGCTTCTTGGAAGATGGATGTCGGATCTTCAAAACTGTAAGTAAATCTTCTGGGGTTAGTGTTAGGATTTTTTTTAAGGGTTTATTGGGTGGGTTTTAGTTTTAGATCAGGACTTGGGCCTGCAATAGAGCTAAATGCCCTTTTAAGGGCAATGCCCATCCAAATGCCCTTTTCAGGGCAATGGGGAGCTTAGGTTTTTTTAGTTAGGGTTTTATTTGGGGGGTTGGTTGTGTGGGTGGTGGGTTTTACTGTTGGGGGGGTATTTGTAATTTTTTTTTGCAGGTAAAAGAGCTGATTACTTTGGGGCAATGCCCCGCAAAATGCCCTTTTAAGGGCTATTTGTAGTTTATTGTAGGCTAGGGGTTTTTTATTTTGGGGGGGCTTTTTTATTTTCATAGGGCTATTAGATTAGGTGTAATTAGTTTAAAGCTTTGATAATTTCTTTTTTATTTTTTGTAACTTAGTGTTTATTTTTTTGTGCAACTTAGTGTTTGTTATTTTTTGTAACTTAGTTTTTTGTAACTTTGTAATTTTTTAGTTTAGAATTAAATTATTTGAGTAGGGTTAGGTGTTTAAATAAATAATATAGTTATTTTAATTTGTAATTTTATGTAATTTTAGTATAAAAATTAGGTTAGATTAATAATTAATTTAATATAGTTTAATGTAATTTTATTATAATATTTAGAATAGGTTAATTCGTAGTTTAATATAGTTTAATGTAATTTTATTATAATAGTTAGAATAGGTTAATTATTAGTTTAATATAGTTTAATTTAAATCTAAAGGTAAGTTTTAATTTATTATAAGATAGGGATGAGTTAATATTTAATGTACAGTTAGCGGGTTGTTAGGTTTAGGGATTAATAGGTTAATTTAGTTTATGGCGATGTGGGGGCTGGCGGTTTAGGGGTTAATACATTTATTTAGTTGCGGTGGGCTCCGGGAGCGGCGGAATAGGGGTTAATACTTTTATGTAGGTGGCGGCGGTGTTGGGTGGCAGATTAGGGGTTAATAAGTATAATGTAGGTGGCGTTGGTGTCGGGCGGCAGATTAGGGGTTAATAAATATAATGTAGGGGGGGCGGTGTAGGGGGGGCAGATTAGGGGTTAATAAGTATAATATAGGTGGCGGCTGTGTAGGGGGGGCAGATTAGGGGTAAATAAGTATAATGTTGAGGTGGCAGATTAGGGGTTAATAACATTATGTAGGTGGCGGCGGTGTAGGGGGTGGCAGATTAGGGGTGTTTAGACTTGGGGTACATGTTAGGGTGTTAGGTGTAAACGTAACTTTTATTCTCCCATAGGAATCAATGGGATATCGGGCAGCAGCGAACATAAGCTTTTGCTGCTTTCAGACTCCCATTGATAACTATGGCATCCGCCTCCTCCAGGGCGGCAGATTGAAAACCAGGTACGCTGGGCCGGAATAGTGGCGAGCGTACCTGGTAGACATTTGTTAACTAGCAAAAATAGTCAGATAGTGCCGAATTTGCATTCGGAACATCTGTAGTGACGTAAGCATCGATCTATGTCGGACTGAGACCGGCGGATCGTATGTTACGTCACAAAATTCTACTTTTTCCGGTCTGTAGGCTTTGATAACTAAGGAGGATCAAGCTCGCCACAATTACGCTGCGGAATTCCAGTGTATTTGCGGTTGACGGCTTGATAAGTAGATGCCTATAAGTAAACTTTACTAGAAAGAACACCTGTATTATCTTTTCTAAATCGTCTGACAGACCCAAGAATGGTCTCATCATTGTTTTAGGTGACAAAAATAAGGACATTTTGTTGTACAGGTTTCTCATATTCTTGATGTGAATTTTGATTTTCATGCTTTTGCATGTTTAATTAGTTTTTCTATAAGTCCACAATAAAAAAATTAAAAAAGCCTGCTCTATCGGTTTCCTGCATCCCTCCTGGGCCCATAACCTGTTGATATTTTATTGTTAGGATAGGATAACCCGGTATATAATAATCTTTTATAATGGCGGAGGAATAATAACACACGTACACTCTGTTGCTCTATCTCAGTTCTCAAATGTTTTTAGCTACTTCCTGTTACATAATAAGGGGAGAAGCAAACAAGAAATACTTTATTTATATTCCTTTACCAACAAACATTCATGTTCACAGGTTACATCACCATGAGAGCAGTCCCAATAATATCCTAACAGCTCCTATGTAGTTGACATAAATGCATAAGAATCAACTAAATGTGTTTGTTTATTCTTGAAAGAATACTACAAAATTAGTGAGTTTTTGCAAACACCAGAATGCACAAATCTAACAATAATAATCATATTTATAGCTCATGGTTTACAGTAATTCATAAGAATAACAGCTTCTGATTTTACAATACTAAAGTGTATAATATATGCTTCATATATGGTTAACCTCCGTCCACTATCAATGACATTACCAGTAAAAGACAATCTGAGGAAAATATGCTCAGTTGTTTTGTACCTCAAGGAATTGGCTTTTAGAATTAATAGTGTAATTAGATATTTAAACAGGGCTTGTGAGAAGGGATTGAATCATTCTTCCATGTCACAGATTACAGAAATTAAAAGTACTGGAAAGTTAAATGAAGGCCGGGTAAATCTTAGTGGATGCGTTGGGCCATATTGTTAGCTGATGTGAATTTTCAAGTGAATAGCTGTGCATGCAAATTTAATTCAGTGCAATCTATTAAAATTACAATTGGATAAATGAAAAAAATAATTGTAAGTCATGTATTTTTAACAAATGAAAATGAAACCTTGAATAAGGATTTAAAGTATAAATAATATGGTTTTATTTACAAATAAAGGGCTAGATTAGGAGTGGCGCACTAACTGGGGTTTATCGCAGCTTTTTGAGCGAGTCGGAAGTAGCATGTGTATTACGAGTTGAAAGTAAACGCATTTTCTTGAGCGCAATTTAATGGTTAACTGTTGCGCTTGACAAAAAAGATGCACAAAAACCATCAAACTTGTATTTAGAAGTACAGTTACACTCATAATAACAGTATCTAATACAAATTATTTTCAAAAAATCTACATAAAAAAAAGTTATAAGGGCTCAAAGATATGAGGTCTCATGTGTTAGAGAGAAAAAAGGCTGCATAGGTCTTAACATAGAGATACATACATACACATGTCTAAATATGTATACACATTTATATACTGTATATATATTTATATATATGTTTGTACATATGTATTTATGTATTTATATGTGTGTGTATATATATATATATACAGACAAATTTACATATATAAACACAAATACATATGTATACATATATTTTTAAATAGATATTCCTATATATCTGTATATATCAATACTTATATATAATTATCTATCTATATAAATATATATATAAATATATATATATATATATATATATATATATATATATATATATATATATATATATATATATATATATATATATATATATATATATATATATATATATAGGTATAGAAATATATTTGACCAAAAAAAAAAATCAGGTATATATAGAAATAAGTTTTTGAGAATAAATAAAACATATTCTGCTATGTAAAGAACATTGGAATGCGAAATATTTATATTTCATGTCGGGTTAGCGCACTTTTAGAAAACAAAATTGATACTGCACAACTTAGGTGTTTTTTTTTCCACTTTTTACTCTCCATTGAAGTCTATGGGGGAATACGTTAACGCAGTCGCAATATTCTAAGTTTCACTTGTTGCGTGCCAGGTAAGCAAAACGCTTACTTCTAGCTGAGTTAATACACGAGCGGAATCACAAAATACTGCTCCACTCGTAATCTAGTTTAAAATGTTGTATTTTAGTAATATTCTAGCAAGTTTAATAATTCATTTATAAAAAGTAAAATTGCAGTATTACTAACAATTTCTTCAACACCTTCCTCCTGCAAAAAATCTTTGTATGCACCAAGCAGTGCAGTCACACAGCCAGAGAGCTCTGCAGCACATTGTGCAGCAATGTGTTGTAGCCCTCTAAGGCAGTCAAGTTAAATCAAATTTATATATATTTCTTGTTGTTGGTTCTCTACTTAAAGGTACACTGACAGTTGTATTGGAGTGGCAAAGCAGTGAATGAGCTATTTATAACATGATTGCTGACGTTGCAGCTATGATGAGAATATCCGTCCAAAAAGGTGACCCAAGAACACCCCTGAGGAGCAATAGAACAGACCAATAAGAAGACATAGCCCAACAGCATTGAGCAGTTGCAGTTTAGAGGTCTTAAAGTACAGGCAGTACTAGGTGCAGCATACCAGTAAGGACAGTCCAACTGAGTTGTCAGCCAGGCCAAGGCCATACACAGAAAATTTGTTTCCAAATAGGTCTAATAAAACAAATATTAAGGAGTAATATCCAAGCTATTGACTATATACTGTGTAATCTAATAAAGAAAACTACACACAGAGAAACAATGTCCCTGCTCCTCTTCTAAGAAACCCCATCACAGGTAACAGCAATGTCATGTAATACAAAGTTGCATTTGTGTTCATCATTACAGAACACAGGTGATAAAATACCAATACACTCACAAACATATAGTGCTATCAGAGTGCTGCACAGTCTGCTAAAAATTGTTAATATAAATATTAATTAAAAATATATATATATATAAGGGATAAAAGGTATTTGAATGGAAAGCGCTACTATGGCCTCGCTTCCATTGAGTCGTAATTCAGTTTGCGTGCACTCGCAAACTGATAAATATGCTGTCGGAAGCAATATCGTTTATCGACTGTTTCCAATGGCGCGTTATACCTCAATATCGGCAGCCGAAAAGATCTTTGCGTCCCATAGAAAGTAATAGAAGCCGTTAATCGATAAATTATACCAGGTTTCCAATGAAAGCGCTAACCGTTAATACACTGTCGGAGGCTGTCGATGCATTGAGAAATATTACACCCAGCTCAACTAGGTGTAAAAGAGGAAAATTGTGCTTTTTGAGACCTATTTTCTATTGAAATTATAAAACTTGCAAATAATGCAAGTGTTTTAATGTAGAAATATATTGTTATAAGTAATATTTATTGTTTTCTCATGTATAGAAATAGTTGAACTTATATTCTAATAGAAATATCAGTATATATTTAAATATAATAATATATGCAAGAACATATCTACAGAATGCAAACTAGACCTATGCCTAGGGCAGCAATAAATATTACTTATATTTATGAAGTGGTAAATATAATTATACTAGAAAATAGTATTTGATTATTAAAAATATGGATAAGTGTATCTTTATTTTTCTTGAGAGGTGATCACCGGTAAGGAGCACGTACGTTAAACGTAAATTCTATAGCGTAAGGTCGGGTTACCTTAGCAACTAATTGATTTTCAAGAAATCCGACATCAGATGGAAGCGTTAACACAAAGTTAACTTACAGCTACACGAAAAGAGCGACTGCACGCTATCCGCAAAATATTTAAATGGAAACCTGGTACTAAAATGTAGCCGTAAATTACTTTTAGCTGTCAGCCGCTTCGGTAGCTTACGGCTCCATTTTTAACGACTCAATGGAAGCGAGGCCTATGTGTGTCTAAATATGTGCATGTGAATGTATACAGTACTGTGCAAAAGTCTTAGGCCACCATTAGATTTGTTGTTTTAGCAATGGTGTAATGACCATATATAATTATTTCTCAGTCTCTTTATTAGAATACAACCAGAAAATACAGGATATTTGTATGCAGTATTAAAATCAGATTTTTTTTTAAAAAAAATGCTTCTATAGGCTAAAATGGCAAGTATTTAGTGTGACCTTCCCTTACACTTGAGCAAGAGAAGGCACCTGGCTTTCGTAAACCTAAATGGAACTCTAGTTAATGTCATTGCTAACACCTGTATTTGTTATTTCCTACTGTTTCATGTCAAAATGACTGCTGTGACAAAGGTCTATTACACCAGGTTTGTACAAGACATGCTTGAGCATTACATACACATGTGGTATGAGTTGAATTCATTGGAAACTTGCTAATAAGACCAACTTTCAACACATCATTCCATTCAAAATGCCAAAAATCACAGAATTTGACAGACATAAAATCATACTTTTGCCTCAGCAAGGCCACTCTCAAACGGAAATCAGTCAAGTTGTGGCATTCAAGCTGTTATAAAGAAATTTGAAGAATCAGGAGAGGTCAAGCACAAAAAAGGACTGGAAGGCCAAGAAAACTTTCAGAATCTGATGAGAAGTTTCTCAGAGTTTCTTCTTTGAGGGACCGGAATAAGACCAGTACCTGGCTCAGCATCTGGCAGCTTCATTGGGATGCCAAGCTGACCCTTCTACAGTCTGAAGAAGCTGGATCAGTAATGGTCTTTGTGGAAGGGTAGCATACACTTTGGAGCCCTTCCCAGTTAAATAACATAAAACTTGAAAAAATAATTTTTAATTAATTTGAATATTTTATAATGTGTTTTACTGTGTATTTACTGTAAATATTTAACATTCTAGTGTTCTTCACATTTCCTTCTATTTGAAGAACATAGGAATATTAAATATTCATAATTACCTTCGGATCTATTGAAGTCTATGGGGAGAAGTTAATGTGTTTGCGGAGTCCTAAAGTTAAACCACGTTAGGTTTCGCAAGTGCGCAAACTATTTACTTGTAATTTGTAATACGCGTGCTAACTTGCGCAAGTTAAAAGTTTACTTCCAGCAGTGTTTGCGCATGAGTGAAAGAGCTAAGTAGCATGCCTCTTGTAATCTGGCCCATAACTGGAAAACGGACCAGCCAAACCTCTGGTGTGTGCAAAAAGGAGTTCTTGGACAAAATAAGCCAGGAGGTTTCTGCACAAAGAATTGCTTCCAAAGAACGTGAAGGGGAAGCTCTCCAAAGAAAAACAGACAGCTGGCAGTACTGCTGGCGGTCCAAGAAATGGTGCACAACTCAGTGATTATGTGCGCCGTATCTTGGAGTGAATGCATATATATATATAAATATATATATATATATATATATATATATATATATATATATATATATATATATATATACACACACACACACATACATTGGAGCCTTTTCCAGTCAAATACCACACCATATCCCTTTTTAAAACCTTTTTATCAATGTTAAAATGATATTTTTTTAATAAAAAGTGTATATATCAGTGTAATAGTTTATTTTAATTTGTTTTGAGAATTTTTTGTTTAACCCTTACATGTTACTTCAGGTCTCAAGTCGCACTAAATATTGTAGCACAGTTTCTACTTTTGCTTGTGCGCAACCTATAACTTTCGACTTGTAATATCAGTACTATTTAGCAAGTTTGCTATATCTATTAAAAGTATAGGTTGCTCGAGAGCGATGTCGACAAATTTTGGGTTTCATGTCCCTTTAGTTCTCTTAGTATCCTTTCTTAAAGGCACATGAAACCCAACATTTGTCTTTCATGATTTAGCTAAAAAATACAATTTTAAAAAAGTTTCCAATTTACTTCTATTATTAAATTTGTGTCGTTCTCATGTTATTCTTTGTTGAAGAGATATCTAGATAGGTAGTGTTTACATGTCTGTAGCACTGAATGACAGGAAATAGTGTTGGCATCTATTGCTGTAGCAAATGTATAACATTGTTGCAAAACTGCTGCCCTATAGTACTGCAGACATCTGCACACGCCTGGACATCCTTTCCTGCTTTTTAACAAAGGATAACAAAAAAACAAAGAAAATTTGATAATTGAAGTAAATTGGAAAGCTGTATGTTCTATCTGAATCATAAAAGAAAAAATTAGGGTTTAATGTCCCTTTAAAAAAACAGTTTAGCTGATAAATATTAATACAAATTTAAGTGTCTCTCTTAAGAAAGTCATATGAGAAATTTTGTATCAAATAAATTTTATTTTATCATCAATACAAGTACAAAATAATCTGTTTCAGAAAAACCATTATAGAGATATAAAATGCTGGACTAGATGTATCCAGGATACCTGCAACATAGAAAGTATTAACATCAGTCATTTGAGATCACAATATACTTTACGCTTCTTGAATACAAATAGAAAATGTAAATAAAAATATTTGGAATTTTATAAAGTGAGTTTCATTGTGACTGACAGGAAATATTATTATACAATACCAATTTTTCAGTTTAAACATATTGCATATTACATTTTGATTGCATCATTATATCTCATGCTACGATGATAAAATTATCGTCACACCCACGAGAAAATGCCTTTTTTGTCTTGCCAGTTTCACAATAAGACGTATATGCACGTCTTATTGGGTTAAGGGGTTAAAGGGATACTAAATCCAATTTTTGTCTTTCATGATTCAGATAGAGCATGCAATTTTAAGCAACTTTCTAATTTACTCCTATTATCATTTTTTCTTTGTTCTCTTGGTATCTTTATTTGAAAAAGCAGTAATTTAAAGCTTAGGAGCCAGCCCATTTTAGGTTCAGCACCTGGGTAGTGCTTGCTCATTGGTGGCTAAATGCAGCCACCAATCAGCAAGCGCTATCCACGGTCCTGAACCAAAAATGGGCCGGCTCATAAGCTTACATTTCTGTTTTTTTAAATAAAGATACCAAGAGAACGAAGACAAACGGAGTAAATTAGAAAGTTGCATAAAATTGCATGCTCTGGGGCCTATTTATCAAAGCTTCAACCAAAAATACGCTGAAATTCCACATCATAATTGTTGCGAGATTGATCCGACCTAGTTATCAAAGCATCAAGATTGGCAAAAGGTTGAAATTTGTGACGTAACATACGATCCCGCAATCTCAATCCGACGCAGATCAATGCTTACATCGTTACAGATGTTCCAAATACACATTCGACTATCTTTTCCCAATTTATCAAACATTTAATAGGTATGCTCGCGGCTATTCGGACACAGCATACCTGGTTTTCAATCCGCCACCCTTGAGGCTGCGGATGCCATAGAAATCAATGGGAGTCTGAAAGCACCGAAAGCTTATGTTCGATGCTGCACCCTAACATAAACCCAGAGTCTACACACCCCTAATCTGCTGCCCCCGACATCGCTGCCACCTAAATAAATTGTATTAACCCCCAATCCCGCCGCTCCCCGACACCGCCCAAACCTTAAGCCCTGATTTGAGCAGCCAATAGAATTTCAGTAGCTCTCATCCTATTGGCTGATTTGAACAGTCAATAGGATTTCAGAAGCTCGCCTCCTATTGGCTGATTTGAATTTAACACTCAATCTTGAATCGCGTCCCTTGCATTGAAGCTTCAGTTTACGGCAGCAACCATAAGAAGAGGAGCTCCACGTCGGATGGCTTCAGAATGGACCCGCTCCGCGCCGCCTGGATGAAGACTTCTGGAGCCTGGATGGATGAAGACATCGCCGCCTAGATGAAAACTTCTCCGCCTGGATGTTGGGACTTCAGAACTGTAAGTGGATCTTCGGGGGTTAGTGTTAAGATTTTTTAAGGGTTTTTTGGGTGGGATTTTATTTTAGCTTATCTGAATGCCTTTTTAAGGGCGAGGCAAAAGAGCTAAATGCCCATACAAATGCCCTTTTCAGGGCAATGGTTAGCTTAGGTTATTTTAGATAGTTTTTTTATTTGGGGGGTTGGTTGGGTGGTGGGTTTTACTGTTGGGGGGGTGTTTGTATGTTTTTTTACAGATAAAAGAGCTGATATCTTTGGGGCAATGCCCCACAAAAGGCCCTTTTAATGGCCATTGCTAGTTTATTGTAGGCTAAGTTTTTTTTATTTTGGCTGGGCTTTTTTATTTTGATAGGGCTATTAGATTAGGTGTACATTTTTTTTATTTTGGATAATTTCATTTGTTATTTTTCGTAAATTAAGTATTTGTTAATTTTTGTAACTTAGTGTTTGTTTTTTTGTGTGTAATTTAGTACTTTGTAATAAATTTTAATTGTATATTTAAATAATTTTAGTAGTGTTAGGTTTTTTAATATGTAATTTAGTTTATTTAATTGGTAGTTTAATGTAATTTTAGTATAATAGTTAGGGTAGGTTAATTTATCGTTTAAAATTAGTTTATTTTAATTCTACAGGTGTCAGGGTATTCACTATTACAATCCTGTCCCTTTAATTCTCAATCCTCTTTTCCTATTTAAGGCCCCTCCTCTCTATGCTCCTCGCTTGGTAATTTGAATCAGTTACTTTATGTGACTCCTCTCTGAAGACACCTAGCCCTTTCCTCAATCTGTGGGGATTTCTTACTTGTTGCTTTGAAACTTTGCAGCCTACATTAATCCTTCATTGCTGAGTGCCGGTGTGCCTATTCTATTACTTGCAGTTTCTTAGGAACCAAAGGAGCTGCTTTCAATTCCCTAACTGTTACACCGGGTGGCTGTGACGTCACACCCGGCATCTCAGCGTGTCTGCAGCGTGTGTCCTCTCTACAAACAAACATTCAGGATACCGTAAGGTTTTCATCTGGCTCTGACTTAGCCTTCCAAATAACCATCAGGAATTGGTCTGTATATTTTATTACTCTATTTGGATATCATTATGTCTCTCAAGTAAGCAAACTACCTATGCTCTGTATTCAATGACTGTTACTATCACTAAAATGCAGGATTAACTTCAACTGCCTGTCACAATGCTTACTCTGTTTGAACTGCTGTTTGATTAACATCATTTGCTGTGACCACCTTGTACCTAACTAAGTGACTTATCGTTTGTTACTATCTTATCCTTGCATAAACTATATATGATAACATAATCCAAAATATCATTCAAACTACATATGATATTCCCTGAAGTGCTGAATTCCTAACAAATACATTTTGGCCTAATTACAATATCTCTTTGTACTACATCTGTTTGTATTACATTCCATTTCACTACCTACTTTATCTATAGATACTCCTCCTATCTGTTGATATACAGGCATCCTGTAACCTGGTTGCGTGACAGCTCCGTTTTCACTCTGTACCCTGCAGTAGTGACCCTCAGTTCAATGAGCAAAACCGGATTCCTGTAAGTTAAATCTGTGTGAATCCAAGGTTTGGTGTGAGGCTGAGTGGTCCTACTATAGCGGATACTAGGTACCTAAACTTATTTACCACCTGTTCTAACACATAACTTTACAGAACATAACATATTACCAAGCCAAAAAAAATAAAAGTACCTCTATCCACTATCATGGAGTTGAGTGAGCTTTCCAATAGAGTGGGTTCTCTAGCACAAAGTATGGATAGTATGTTACAGGGTTTAAGAGAGATACAAATTGAGAACCAGAATATTAGAAAATTTATTAATGAGCATATGACAACTAAACCTTCCACTTCTGAGATTACACCGGAGCCTGTTGTAAGTCCGCCAGAGAAATTCTCTGGGGACAGGTCTATGTTCAGAGACTTTAGAAATTCTTGCACTCTTATGTTCACTTTGAAACCTAGGTCTTATCCTACTGACAGAATTAAAGTTTTGACTGTGATTTCTTTTTTGCGTGGAGAAGCTAAATCTTGGGCCAACACTTTCTATGAGACTGATGATCCCATATTAAATTCTCTTGATTCTTTTTTTTCTGCGATGTCCCTTTTATATGAGGATCATAACAAGCAGAATACTGCTGAAACAGCTTTGAGATCCTTACGCCAAGGGAAAAGGATGGTAGAGGAATACATAACAGACTTTAAAAGATGGGCTCCTGACACTTTATGGAACAACCCAGCTCTGAAAAATCAATTTCGCTTGGGCCTCAGTGACTCATTAAAAGATGAACTTGCTAGAGGTATCATTCCAGATGTTCTTGAGGATCTCATGACGTTATGTATTGGTATTGACCGGAGACTCAGGGAAAGGAAATATGAAAAATCCGCAACTGACATCACTCCTAAGAAATACACTCCCTATCATATAAATCTTCCTACCCATGCTACCAAGAATGTTGATGAACCCATGGATGTTGCTGTGATTAGAGGCCCTTTAAAGCCTGAAGAGAAAGCCAGACGCAAACTGCTTAATTTGTGCCTCTATTGTGCCGAAAAGGATCATGGCGTAAGGGATTGCCCATCTCTCCTTCGTCAAAAGAAGGGTAAGAGAGTGAGATTTAAGCACAATGTTAATATGGTTAATAATAAATTGCTTCATTTATCAATCCCTCTCTCGTTGCAGTGGGATCAGCAGAAGATAGACGTACAGGCCGTAATTGACTCTGGAGCATCTGGGAATTTCATAGATTTAGTTTTTGTTGATAAGCACAAAATACCACTAATAAAAAAGAGTGTTGCACTAGCCATCCGTTTGGTTGATGGATCATTTTTTAGTTCTGGTCCTATTTCACACCATACAGTTCCACTTAAGGTTACCTCAGACTCAGGGCATACTGAGTTAATATCTTTTGATGTTTTACCAAGTTCTGTCTACCCAATGATACTCGGTATTCAGTGGTTGTCTATGCATAACCCCACTATTTCTTGGACAGACTCTACTGTAGTTTTTGATTCTCAGTACTGCAAGCAATTCTGCACTGATTCTCATACACTTTGTCATATTAATGTAGAGACATTACCAGATTGCTACAAAGAATATGCTGATGTTTTTGATAAGGTTGAGGCAGCCACACTTCCACCACATAGGAAGTATGACTGCCCTATTGATCTCATTCCTAACTGCACCATTCCATATGGTCATATATATCCCTTGTCCCAACCTGAACTAGCACACCTTAAGGAATATCTAGACGAAAACTTGAAAAAAGGGTTTATACGTCCATCCACTTCCTCTGCAGGTGCTGCTATGTTTTTGTGAAAAATAAAGATGGCAGTTTACGCCCCATTATAGATTACAGACAACTGAATAAATGTACTAAGAAAAACAGATATCCCCTGCCTCTCATTCCTGAACTAATTGAGCGCCTTCAGGGTGCCACCATTTACACCAAGCTCGATCTTAGGGGTGCTTACAATTTAATCAGGATGAGAGCAGGGGATGAGTGGCTAACGGCTTTCCGTACACGATACGGACTTTACGAATACACAGTAATGCCGTTTGGGCTCTGCAACGCCCCAGCCACTTTTCAGTGCTTCATAAATGATGTTTTTCACGACCTTCTGGATGTATGTATTGTTATCTATCTAGATGACATTCTTGTCTATTCAGACACTTTTGAAAATCATTTAAAACATGTAAAACTAGTTCTATCTCGTTTAAGACAACATCATCTCTACGCTAAACTAGAGAAATGTATATTTAATACTAACTCTATTTCATTTCTGGGTTACTGTATCTCTCCTACTGGGATTACTATGGAGACCAGTAAAGTAGAAGCTATACTTAAATGGCCTGTACCCTCATGTAAAAAAGATGTCCAGAGGTTTCTTGGTTTTGCGAATTTTTATAGAAAATTCATTAAAGATTTCTCACATATTGTCAAACCATTAACAACTTTAACTAAGAAACATATCAGGTTTTCATGGGATAGTAAAGCTCAGGACTCTTTCACTACCCTCAAGAATAAATTTACTTCAGCCCCTATTTTGCAATTCCCAGATCCCAGTTGTCATTTTACGCTTGAGGTTGATGCTTCTGAATTTGCAATAGGGGCTGTTCTATCTCAGAGGGCCTCTCAAGAAAAGCCATTACATCCTGTTGCATTCTACTCTCGTGTCATGAGCTCAGCTGAGATAAACTATGGTATTGGTGATAAGGAATTGCTTGCCATCAAATCCGCATTGGAATTCTGGAGGCATATCTTGGAAGGTACAAAATTTCCAATTACTATTTACACAGACCATCGTAATTTAGAGTATTTAAAGTCAAACAAGACCCTGACTTCTCGTCAAGTCCGCTGGAGCCTCTTCTTTTCACGTTTTGATTATGTGATCACCTATCGTCCAGGTTCTAAGAACCTTAAGGCAGATACCCTCTCTCGTATACCTCCTAAGCCACAAGATCATTTGACACCTGCCTCAGTGATACCTGCGGACAGAATCATTTGTTTAACAAACGATTTCTTGGAGACCCTAAAGCTGCAACAGAAGGAGGATTCATTAATAACACACCTCAATTTAAATAAACATTCTGATGAACTGTTCTATCATCATGACCAGCTATATGTACCCAAGGATCTCAGGAATCAACTTTTAGCAGCAGCTCATGATTCCTCTTTAGCAGGTCATCCTGGAGTACATAGGACTCTTCATATCCTCTCAAGGAATTATTGGTGGCCCAAAATGTCTGATACAATCAAGCAATACATCAAAACATGTTTACTTTGCACTACTAAAAAACATCAACATACACGTCCCTACGGATACCTTCTATCTCTTCCAATACCTGAAAGACCTTGGGCAGATATTGCCATGGACTTTATTGTCGATCTGCCACCTTCTGCTAACTTCAACACTATCATGGTCATTGTTGATCTTTTTTCTAAAATGGCCCATTTCCTGCCACATAGAGGTCTACCCACAGCTCAAGAAACAGCTACTCTTTTCATAGATCATATTGTCAAATTACATGGTCTACCAAATTCCATTACTAGTGACAGAGGTTCTCAGTTTACCTCTAGATTCTGGGAACATCTTTGTAAATCCCTCAACATCTCCAGGAGGTTAAGTACAGCTTTTCATCCACAAACCAATGGGCAGACTGAGAGAACAAATCAAGCCCTGGAACAGTATCTCCGTTGTTACTGTTCTCTAGAACAAGATAACTGGCATTCTCTCCTTTCCACTGCTGAATTTGCTCATAATAACATGCTCAACTCCTCCACTAAAATGTCTCAATTTTTCCTTAACTACGGTTTTCATCCTTCTTATGACATTCAGACTCCAAAAAATTCTCCTATACCCGTTGTTAATGATAAAATCAATACCCTAGTGAAAGGTTTCGCCACCGTTAAACAACTACTACTCGATGCTAAAAAAGCTCAAAAACATTACTACGATCTACGACGTTCTAAACCTCCTGAATATAAGGTGGGAGATAAAGTTTGGTTAAGCACGAAGAATATAAGATTACAAGTTCCTTCCAAAAAGCTCGCTTCACTTTACTTGGGTCCCTTTGAAATTAAGAATGTTGTTAATGTGAATGCAGTCACTCTTCAACTACCTTCTTCCATGATAATTCATCCAACATTTCATGTCTCACTCCTTAAACCCTATGCTTCCATCAGGGCTACATCTTCGATGGATTGAAATTTGAAAAGATACCAATGGCACTACTAACATATGAGACCTTGATTCCTACAGTTATTCAATAGTTAGTCAGGATGTGGGTGCTGTGTATAAAACCGTATTTAGCAAAGAAAGAGAAAGTATACACTTCTAGCACTCCTAGGTCTAAAAGTAAATTGAATCTAACTGGATGATACAAATTATTCCCTAAGGAATAAATGGAAGGGGAGAAAAACAGATTGCAAATTAAAATATAACTTTTATTGGGTTACGTTTAAAATAGGAATATACTTAAAATCACACTTAAGCACCGATTTTATTGATGTCAGCAAATAAGTACAAGTTAAGGTTATTGCTCCTAGTACTTTAGTGTAAATGTGGGCTTGGGGTAAGGACTGCTATATACTTATATCTGGAGATCTAATACACCAAATTATCTGTGTCCAAAGTTACCAATTCTTATATAAGAATTAAGTATATAATGTATTTTTTATGTCTCCATAATAATATATCTTTCTATGCGAAGTTTGATTAGGATTGGACAGTGGGTGTACAATTTCCAGTATTTCAGCTTGTTTCTAGCTAAGATTATATATACCCCACTTATTATTAGGATTCTGAATAAGATCCTTCACTTGTTCAAATTAACTTCGCTTATATATTAGCAGTTATCTACCTGAAGATTAAAGTGTAGGCTATTCCCTCCACAGTATCAAAAGCTAACTTGCATAAGTGCTTTTAAATTGTATATAAATAATCGAACTGAATTGTAATACACTTTATGTTTATTGAAACAATGTATGTCGTTGTTCAACTGAATAGACTTTTATATGTTTGGTTACTCTGCTACAACTGTAGTTCAGGATATGCCTGAGTAATATATTCCACGACTTGTGAGTCATATATAGTTTTTTTGTTATGAATGAACTTCGGTGAAATTTATCTGCTCACAGTTTCTTTTAATACCAGTTTAAGTGGCTCTCTGTGATGCGGCCTTTAAATAATCTTATATGTTTATCTGTTCCTATCATCACAGATTGTCACTGATTTGATTGAGTGCCTGTTTGGATAACTCACAGTGTACCGGTGATTAAATAGTGTAGTTTCGTAGTACACTGAGAAATAGTTGTTCTCAGTGATACCAGAGTTTTTTAGCAGATAGATGTACAAAAAATTCCGCTTGTATTGTGAGTCTATGGAATTAAACCTGCTGCTTACGTGATCACGCTGCACTTAATAATCTCACTCGAAGCTAATATAATAGCGCTCTAAATATGCTTTGTGCACTTTGGTTTTATAAGATAGAGCTATCTTACAACAAGCAGTATCGTGATTATATACCCAGAGCAACTCGAAGTAGATTTTATAATATTAGGAGATAGCCCCAAACACAATTCTATTCTTCAGTCTTTGTGTATTATACATATTACAGTTAGCTATTATAGGAGGGATAGTACTTGCAACAATATCCGGTACCAGCACCATATATTAACACATGATTAAATCTGAGCGTCCATTATTCAGTGAAACCGTGGCTGACTACAGTAATTTGCGGTAGCTTAAGGCTGTCTAAAAACACAGGAGCTCCTAGGACTCCTCACCATTACCCTATCGTCCCTAACATGTTTCGCAACTTGACGTTGCTTTTTCAAAGGTGAACGCGCCGCAATATTCGCGGCTTTTTAAGGCCGTTGGAAACACGCCCCCAATAGGCGTGTGTTGTAATTCAGACCAATGATGTGAGATGAGCTCGTGATTGACGTGTAGAGACGCATCTGAATTCTACTGTTAGAGCGGTTTATTTGATTCTAATTACGAGCTTATTCTTGAATTCGTTCCCAAACCTGATAATAGATAATGATGCAAAAATGGTATAGTAAAAATAGTTAACTTATATGAAATAGTTATTATTTGCCAAATATGTTAACAGAGGTGGCTAATACTATGTTAACCTCAGTGACTCTGTGCATAGGTTTGTATTGTTATGATATACTCTTTTCAATTGGCTTATCCTGAGATGTTGTTATATTATTTTTATCATATTGATAGGTCTGATAGAGATAGAATCAGATCTGAGATTGTGATCTGTGTGAAGCCTAATCTCCTAAATATGTGGTATGGAGATAACTATAATGTGAAGTGACGTGTTGAATCGTGATGACAAAAGTAGTAAAGAAAAATTGAGATGAAAAAAATTAATGAATAAAAATAGGAAACAGAACATGGAAAAAGAGGGGAAGTGTTTAAATTATAACCTCCAACCTAACTCAAATTAATATGTGCTTAATATTGTGAACATGGGGGATTTATAGACCCCTGAGGGGTGCAATTAATTGTGTACTAATAATTTTAATCTTATAGAAGAAATGTGAGAAAAAGAATTGTTAACATAATATAGGTGCGTTGATAAATCATGATAAATATCATGATGAGTGGTGTTGAAGTTAGTGCACTAGCACTTATCTAGAAACTTAGTGCATAAGTGTGTTAAGGTGTGAATGAGAAAAATAAGGTTACTAAGATTTGCTGTCTACTTTACATAGACAATCTATTTTTACAAAAAAGGAGTAAAATTATTTATTTCATTTAATCCATACGGTTGAACTGAATTCAAAAGAAAGATCCATTTGCTCTCCGCTCTGAGTAGGGCATTCTCTACATTGCCACCCCTTATGCCCAAATGTATTTTCTGGATCCCAAAGCATTTCAGATCAGACTGTTTGGAATTGTGTCTTTTCAAAAAATGGCGAGCTACAGATGTCAGATTTTTACCTTCTTGCAGATCTTTAGTTGCGTTTTTTATGTTCCTCAGATGCTCTTGGAGTCTTTGTCTTATTTTTCTTGTTGTCATACCAACGTATAACAGATTGCATTTGCATTGTAAAACGTATATGACTCCTTCTGTATGGCAATTGATGTAGGATTCAATTTTATGGATTTTCCCAAAGTGATCAGTGATTTCTTGTTTATTGACCATGAAGCTACATGTGCTGCATGTTCCACATTTAAATGATCCTTTCTTGAAGGCTCCCAAGGTTCTTGGTCCCTGTAAATGGCTGGGGCTGATAAGGTCCTTGAGATTGCGAGTTCTTCTGAAGCCAGTTTGTACTTTTTCTCCCACGATTTTAGAGATTATAGGATCAGAGGTTAGGATGTGCCAATTATTTTGCATAATATTAAGTATTTGAGAGCTTTTAGGATTGTATGTGGAGATGAATCTCACTTGTTCCTGTTTTAATTTGTTTTTCGTTTTCAACAGTTCATGTCTCATGGTATTTTTAGCTCTAAATTCTGCTTTTTTTATTATTCTTTTACTATAACCTCTTGAGATTAGTCTCTCAGTTAGTTCTTTTGCTCTTATTTTGTAATTCTCTTCAGTGGAGCAATTGCGTCTCATCCTGAGAAATTCTCCTGTGGGGAGCGCTTTTACTGTGTTGGGGGCATGAGCACTTGTACTGAAAAGTAAGCTGTTAGTAGCAGTTTTCTTACGATGGACATCTGTTTCCAATATGCCTGTTATTGTTTTTGTAATTTTTAGATCCAGAAAGTCTATGCTTTCTTGGCTTGCTTCATAGGTTAATTTGATGTTTAGTATATTGGTATTCAGTTTGGCCATGAATTGGTCCAATTCTGTACGAGTGCCTTCCCATAGGAAGAGCACATCGTCTATGTATCTCATCCATAACGGTATTTTATTTAAATCCTCTGTATTGTCATCTGAGAACACATGTTTTTGCTCCCACCAGCCCAGAAAGAGATTGGCATAGGTGGGGGCACAGGCGGTGCCCATTGCCGTGCCTCTGGTTTGAAGGTAAAAGCCGTTATCAAAAGTAAAGAAATTGTGTGTCAAAATGAATTTTAACAATTGTAGAATGAAACTGTCATGAGCTGGGTCTTCCTCAGAACCCATAGAGAGAAACCACTGTACAGCTTCTATACCAAGATCGTGATTTATACAGGTATATAGTGATTCGACATCAGCCGTGACTAACCATGTAGATGGTAATAGGTGTACATTTTCTAGCTGAACCAAGACATCAGTGGTGTCTTGTACATATGATGACAATTGACGAAGATAATTCCTGAGTCTGAAGTCAATGTATCTGCTCGCTTTTTCCGTAAGACTGTTGATGCCAGATACAATTGGCCGTCCTGGGGGTTGTTGTTGGTTTTTGTGAATTTTAGGAATTAGATAGAAAGTTGCTACTGTTGGTTCCTTCACTTTAAGAAATTGATATTCTTTGTTTGTGAGTAGATTATCAAATTTAGCCATTTCTATGATATTCATGTATTCATGGAGGAATGTTTTATTTGGATTAAAGCTTAATTTTTTATAGCACGATGTGTCCCTAAGTTGTTTGTCTGTTTCTTTTTTGTACATATCAATGGGCCACAGAACTATATTTCCCCCCTTGTCTGAATTTCGGATGATGACATCATCCCAGTTTCTCATGTCATTTAATGCCCTTTGTTCCTGAGTTGTCAAGTTTCTTTCAGTTAGTTTGTCTGATAACTGCAGTATTTCATTACAAACTACATCAGTGAACACCTGTAGTTGGGGGCATTGATTTATCTTAGGCATAAAAGATGACTTGTTTATTATCTTATCTCGCCATTTTCTTTCTGTCAAGGAATCAGCTGATTGTTCTTGTCCAGGAGTATTCTCTATCAGTAGAGTTTCTAGTATTTCTAGAGTTTCTCTCTCATCTTCTGTCCAGCTTTGTGTTGAAATTGGTTCTGTGAGTTCTGATTGAGTATTGTTTCTACTGTAGATTCTTTTTAATGCTATTTTTCGAACAAATAGGTGTACATCTTTAATAAGTTCGAATTTATCAAGTTTCGGTGTAGGGCAGAATGACATGCCTTTGGATAAAACTTGGGTATGCGCTTCCGATAGAAGTTTTTGTGATAAATTTATAATTCTTAGTGAGTCAGTTTGATTTGGGATAAGCTCGTAATTAGAATCAAATAAACCGCTCTAACAGTAGAATTCAGATGCGTCTCTACACGTCAATCACGAGCTCATCTCACATCATTGGTCTGAATTACAACACACGCCTATTGGGGGCGTGTTTCCAACGGCCTTAAAAAGCCGCGAATATTGCGGCGCGTTCACCTTTGAAAAAGCAACGTCAAGTTGCGAAACATGTTAGGGACGATAGGGTAATGGTGAGGAGTCCTAGGAGCTCCTGTGTTTTTAGACAGCCTTAAGCTACCGCAAATTACTGTAGTCAGCCACGGTTTCACTGAATAATGGACGCTCAGATTTAATCATGTGTTAATATATGGTGCTGGTACCGGATATTGTTGCAAGTACTATCCCTCCTATAATAGCTAACTGTAATATGTATAATACACAAAGACTGAAGAATAGAATTGTGTTTGGGGCTATCTCCTAATATTATAAAATCTACTTCGAGTTGCTCTGGGTATATAATCACGATACTGCTTGTTGTAAGATAGCTCTATCTTATAAAACCAAAGTGCACAAAGCATATTTAGAGCGCTATTATATTAGCTTCGAGTGAGATTATTAAGTGCAGCGTGATCACGTAAGCAGCAGGTTTAATTCCATAGACTCACAATACAAGCGGAATTTTTTGTACATCTATCTGCTAAAAAACTCTGGTATCACTGAGAACAACTATTTCTCAGTGTACTACGAAACTACACTATTTAATCACCGGTACACTGTGAGTTATCCAAACAGGCACTCAATCAAATCAGTGACAATCTGTGATGATAGGAACAGATAAACATATAAGATTATTTAAAGGCCGCATCACAGAGAGCCACTTAAACTGGTATTAAAAGAAACTGTGAGCAGATAAATTTCACCGAAGTTCATTCATAACAAAAAAACTATATATGACTCACAAGTCGTGGAATATATTACTCAGGCATATCCTGAACTACAGTTGTAGCAGAGTAACCAAACATATAAAAGTCTATTCAGTTGAACAACGACATACATTGTTTCAATAAACATAAAGTGTATTACAATTCAGTTCGATTATTTATATACAATTTAAAAGCACTTATGCAAGTTAGCTTTTGATACTGTGGAGGGAATAGCCTACACTTTAATCTTCAGGTAGATAACTGCTAATATATAAGCGAAGTTAATTTGAACAAGTGAAGGATCTTATTCAGAATCCTAATAATAAGTGGGGTATATATAATCTTAGCTAGAAACAAGCTGAAATACTGGAAATTGTACACCCACTGTCCAATCCTAATCAAACTTCGCATAGAAAGATATATTATTATGGAGACATAAAAAATACATTATATACTTAATTCTTATATAAGAATTGGTAACTTTGGACACAGATAATTTGGTGTATTAGATCTCCAGATATAAGTATATAGCAGTCCTTACCCCAAGCCCACATTTACACTAAAGTACTAGGAGCAATAACCTTAACTTGTACTTATTTGCTGACATCAATAAAATCGGTGCTTAAGTGTGATTTTAAGTATATTCCTATTTTAAACGTAACCCAATAAAAGTTATATTTTAATTTGCAATCTGTTTTTCTCCCCTTCCATTTATTCCTTAGGGAATAATTTGTATCATCCAGTTAGATTCAATTTACTTTTAGACCTAGGAGTGCTAGAAGTGTATACTTTCTCTTTCTTTGCTATCTTCGATGGATACTTCTTTAACTCATGTGACAGATGAGAAGGAGTACGAGATTGATTCTATTCAAGATTCTCGATACTTTCGAAACCACCTTCAGTATTTGGTCAGTTGGAAGGGTTATGGACCTGAAGAAGACTCTTGGGAGCCTGCTACTAATGTTATGGCTCCACGCTTGGTTTCCTTGTTCCATAGGAGGAATCCACACCGTCCAGGTCCTTGATCCGCTGAGCGGCTCCTTGAGGGGGGTGTCCTGTCAGGGTATTCACTATTACAATCCTGTCCCTTTAATTCTCAATCCTCTTTTCCTATTTAAGGCCCCTCCTCTCTATGCTCCTCGCTTGGTAATTTGAATCAGTTACTTTATGTGACTCCTCTCTGAAGACACCTAGCCCTTTCCTCAATCTGTGGGGATTTCTTACTTGTTGCTTTGAAACTTTGCAGCCTACATTAATCCTTCATTGCTGTGTGCCGGTGTGCCTATTCTATTACTCGCAGTTTCTTAGGAACCAAAGGAGCTGCTTTCAATTCCCTAACTGTTACACCGGGTGGCTGTGACGTCACACCCGGCATCTCAGCGTGTCTGCAGCGCGTGTACCGCGCTGTGTCCTCTCTACAAACAAACATTCAGGATACCGTAAGGTTTTCATCTGGCTCTGACTTAGCCTTCCAAATAACCATCAGGAATTGGTCTGTATATTTTATTACTCTATTTGGATATCATTATGTCTCTCAAGTAAGCAAACTACCTATGCTCTGTATTCAATGACTGTTACTATCACTAAAATGCAGGATTAACTTCAACTGCCTGTCACAATGCTTACTCTGTTTGAACTGCTGTTTGATTAACATCATTTGCTGTGACCACCTTGTACCTAACTAAGTGACTTATCGTTTGTTACTATCTTATCCTTGCATAAACTATATATGATAACATAATCCAAAATATCATTCAAACTACATATGATATTCCCTGAAGTGCTGAATTCCTAACAAATACATTTTGGCCTAATTACAATATCTCTTTGTACTACATCTGTTTGTATTACATTCCATTTCACTACCTACTCTATCTATAGATACTCCTCCTATCTGTTGATATACAGGCATCCTGTAACCTGGTTGCGTGACAGCTCCGTTTTCACTCTGTACCCTGCAGTAGTGACCCTCAGTTCAATGAGCAAAACCGGATTCCTGTAAGTTAAATCTGTGTGAATCCAAGGTTTGGTGTGAGGCTGAGTGGTCCTACTATAGCGGATACTAGGTACCTAAACTTATTTACCACCTGTTCTAACACATAACTTTACAGAACATAACAACAGGTAAGTTTTCATTTATATTAAGATAGGGATCTTGTAATTTTAATTTAAAGTTAAGGGGTTGTTAGGTTTAGAGGTTAATAGCTTAATCTAGGTTTTGGCGATGTGGGGGGCTGACGGTTTAGGGGTTAATAGCTTTAGTTTGTGGTGGTGATGTGGGAGGCCAGAGGTTTAGTGATTAATAAGTTTATTTAGTGGTGGCGGTGTCGGGGAGTGGTGAAATAGGGGTTAATAATTTTAGTATAGTGGCGGGGATGTCGGGAACAGCAGATTAGGGGTTAATAAGTTTAATATAGTATTTGCGATGCGGGAGGACCTCGGTTTAAGGGTTAATAGGTAGTTTATGGGTGTTTAGTGTATTTTGTAGCACTTTAGTTATGAGTTTAATGAAATGGTATAAATAAAGTCCGATGCTCATCGCCCCGTACTTGGTGCGCATGTTTTTGATGGCTTTTCTCATAAATATGATCATGGCCTCGATGTTTGGCGTTGTTAGGCGAGCGTATTGACGCCCACGAATGCAACTCAGTTGATGATTTGATAAATATCCCCCTCTATCTGAAACATGAAAGAAAATTTGGGTTTAGTATCCCTTTAAACAAACATTTGGCTGATGACACATTTTGATGCATTTTCAGTACGCAGTTTTGGAAAGGTATCTTCTGCTTATTTGACTAGTTACATCTTTTTACACATTTTTGTTAAGCTATTTTGCAGACTCATAATAACAGTATCTAATACAAATTATTTTCAAAAAATCTACGTAAAAAAAAAGTTATAAGGGCTCAAAGGCTGCATAGGTCTTAACATAGAGATACATACATACACATGTCTAAATATGTATACACATTTATATACTGTATATATATTTATATATATGTTTGTACATATGTATTTATGTATTTATATGTGTGTGTATATATATATATATATACAGACAAATTTACATATATAAACACAAATACATATGTATACATATATTTTTAAATAGATATTCCTATATATCTGTATATATCAATACTTATATATAATTATCTATCTATATAAATATATAAATATATATATATATATATATATATATATATATATGTATAGAAATATATTTGACCAAAAAAAAAAATCAGGTATATATAGAAATAAGTTTTTGAGAATAAATAAAACATATTCTGCTATGTAAAGAACATTGGAATGCGAAATATTTATATTTCATGTCGGGTTAGCAAACTTTTAGAAAACAAAATTGATACTGCACAACTTAGGTGTTTTTTTTTCCACTTTTTACTCTCCATTGAAGTCTATGGGGGAATACGTTAACGCAGTCGCAATATTCTAAGTTTCACTTGTTGCGTGCCAGGTAAGCAAAACGCTTACTTCTAGCTGAGTTAATACACGAGCGGAATCACAAAATACTGCTCCACTCGTAATCTAGTTTAAAATGTTGTATTTTAGTAATATTCTAGCAAGTTTAATAATTCATTTATAAAAAGTCAAATTGCAGTATTACTAACAATTTCTTCAACACCTTCCTCCTGCAAAAAATCTTTGTATGCACCAAGCAGTGCAGTCACACAGCCAGAGAGCTCTGCAGCACATTGTGCAGCAATGTGTTGTAGCCTTCTAAGGCAGTCAAGTTAAATCAAATTTATATATATTTCTTGTTGTTGGTTCTCTACTTAAAGGTACACTGACAGTTGTATTGGAGTGGCAAAGCAGGGAATGAGCTATTTATAACATGATTGCTGACGTTGCAGCTATGATGAGAATATCCGTCCAAAAAGGTGACCCAAGAACACCCCTGAGGAGCAATAGAACAGACCAATAAGAAGACATAACCCAACAGCATTGAGCAGTTGCAGTTTAGAGGTCTTAAAGTACAGGCAGTACTAGGTGCAGCATACCAGTAAGGACAGTCCAACTGAGTTGTCAGCCAGGCCAAGGCCATACACAGAAAATTTGTTTCCAAATAGGTCTAATAAAACAAATATTAAGGAGTAATATCCAAGCTATTGACTATATACTGTGTAATCTAATAAAGAAAACTACACACAGAGAAACAATGTCCCTGCTCCTCTTCTAAGAAACCCCATCACAGGTAACATCAATGTCATGTAATCCAAAGGTGCATTTGTGTTCATCATTACAGAACACAGGTGATAAAATACCAATACACTCACAAACATATAGTGCTATCAGAGTGCTGCACAGTCTGATAAAAATTGTTAATATAAATATTAATTAAAAATATATATATATAAGGGATAAAAGGTATTTGAATGGAAAGCGCTACTATGGCCTCGCTTCCATTGAGTCGTAATTCAGTTTGCGTGCACTCGCAAACCGATAAATATGCTGTCGGAAGCAATATCGTTTATCGACTGTTTCCAATGGCGCGTTATACCTCAATATCGGCAGCCGAAAAGATCTTTGCATCCCATAGAAAGTAATAGAAGCCGTTAATCGATAAATTATACCAGGTTTCCAATGAAAGCGCTAACCGTTAATACACTGTCGGAGGCTGTCGATGCATTGAGAAATATTACACCCAGCTCAACTAGGTGTAAAAGAGGAAAATTGTGCTTTTTGAGACCTATTTTCTATTGAAATTATAAAACTTGCAAATAATGCAAGTGTTTTAATGTAGAAATGAATTGTTATAAGTAATATTTATTGTTGTCTCATGTATAGAAATAGTTGAACTTATATTCTAATAGAAATATCAGTATATATTTAAATATAATAATATATGCAAGAACATATCTACAGAATGCAAACTAGACCTATGCCTAGGGCAGCAATAAATATTACTTATATTTATGAAGTGGTAAATATAATTATACTAGAAAATAGTATTTGATTATTAAAAATATGGATAAGTGTATCTTTATTTTTCTTGAGAGGTGATCACCGGTAAGGAGCACGTACGTTAAACGTAAATTCTATAGCGTAAGGTCGGGTTACTGTTAGGTGTCCCCTTCAGGGGGTAAGTGTCAGTGCAGGCCAAAGCCTGGGGCCTAGTGTACCACCTGAGGCATATGTAGATTACCTGATAAGGGCCCCTTAGAATGACTCAGACCATGCAGCATTATGATCGAAAGCCAATTCTGTTTATTGCACAGTGCAAGCCTTTCTTATAGTGACATACAGGGTTAAGGGGATGACACGCTAGGACCGCGTCATCTTACACAGTTATACAGAGCAATTTACAAGGAAAAACTGGAACATGAGTTTCTCATAACAATATTTACAGAGTCATAACAAACTACCATCTGCAGAGACAACCGAGTGTCTAAAGCCTCTTGTTTACATTATCTTATTCTATCTTACTTCTAGGCATTAGGCCAGGGTACATTGGCAAGGCCGAATAGCTAAAGAAACTCATAACATGCATATAATTCTCACTGCATAATACCCCAGTATAATAAAGTCTATTCATTACAAAATGGCTGCGAGGAACAAGATGGCTGCGAAGAACAAGATGGCTGCCATCAGGTTCATATTACCCCTAACATACCATCCTTTTATTCTAACAGAATAACATAAAAATAGACAGGCATAGAAAATTAGTAAAGCCTTATATTATGGTAACAGAACTCTATAAGAATACTAAAGAGAAAAATATTCGCATGTCGTGATATACTTTTATAGGCTAATTGTCACTGCATATAGGTACAGTCCCTCCAATACCTTCCATCTATCCTCCAGCCTTCCCAGAACTACCGGTCTACCAGCACAGAGACCCAACCAGCCCCCATCTACCCCCAAACAACGCTGCATCTTCTATCTCTCCACCTGCATTGCTAGCACCCCCCAATATGTCCAACAGTTCCTTTTCCACAGTAAAGCATGACATAGCAACAGCACAACTGTCTCTAGGTGGCCTCTGATCACTTTAAGAACAGTCTTTGTCCATTTGAGAGCGCTGCACCTTGACACTTTGCTATAATACAGTTCTCCAACAGTTCATTTGCAGTAGGGGTGCTTATCCACGGTTCTTCCGCAGGGAGATACTGGAACTCTGATGGTTTGTTCATGGGGTAGACAAGGCAACCAGTGGATACCCATGGCAAGCAGACACTCGAGTCACAGGGAGTCTAGGAAGCAAACAGAAACAGTACAGGATGAGTACACACCGCAATACAATCACAATTATGTCCAAATAAAACGTCACTTTCATCCTATGTCATTTAAAATCAAACAAAACATTGTTGATATATAATACAACCTAAATACATTGACATTTCTCAGAGAATAATTTACAACTTCTCTATATCACTTTGAACTTCTAAAAAATAAAAGAACCTTGTGTTGCTTTATTCTGGATGGCTGCTATCTATAATGCTTATAATTCTCCAACCTAAATTCTCTCACACTCCTATATGAGGAAAGCATACAAACAGAACATCATTTAAAACTACAAGCTCTTTTAAAGGTAAACACATCTTTATGGTAAGAATTCCTCTCTTTGACAAACATCAGGAATGACCAAATTCACTTTGCAGATACCATACTAATTAATAAAAGGGAAAAATACATTTGCTTTCATAAACTATAATTATGCTATTCCCTGAACAAACATTTCTCTGTATATTTACTATAAACTTCTAGCTTAGACGTGTCCTCCTTATGTTCTAAAGGGTGAAGGGTCTAAAATATTATGCTATGTTGCAGCATTTTCCTTGAACCTATTTTCCATACTCAGTGGGCCATTCAATAGAGTACAATACTGCGAAGTTCACAGTTACACTTATCTAAAGGGTTACTTTGTTACGCACATAAACTACCATGTGCACTAATACCAATGAAACATATGATTTCTTAGACCAAATATGATCAATAAAAATAAAACAAATACAAGAGAATACAAAACAAGCAATATAAGGAATAGGGTTAAAACAATACTCCCCTAATTTAATTGGTTGATCCTGTAACAGCATAACAGGACTTCCATATCGAGCGGTAAGGCACAGTCCAGAGAAGGATAGTCTTTATGTCCTGAAGACACACATCAGAGAAAACAGTCATGGATTACCCAGAGTCCAGTTCTGGGGCTGGTACCAGCATGCAAAGCAAAGAATGGATCCAAAGATAATTCAGTAACTTTTTTTTACTGCAGTATGATGGTTAAAACAAGCTTGACAAAAGGTATTTCATCTTTATCTTTTCTTTCTTTAAAGGTTTACTTGCTTTCAATCTTTAATCTTTTGAAGAGTGCACTTATGGAATTTTGCCTGTACAGATTTTACCTAAATATGGAAACTCAAAAATAATTCAGTTAGTGTGTTTCAATCTCTGAAGACAGCATACTCTCATCCTGCAAATACAAATATGTTAAGAACAAAATAGAAAAATAAGACATTTTAGGCATCTGAAATTAACACAATAACATTGTACGAGGAGATTCAAAACGTTGTAGGTTCACCTCCTAAAAGCAATCACCCCCATTACATAACGATATTCATCAATACTCATCAATACTTCCCCCATGTTTGCGTGAAACATCTCATGTGACACGCAAACACAAGATAACAAGAAACTAAACGATAAATCATGCACTCCACTCATGCAGAGACAATTCTCAATAGCAAGCAAAATGAAATACACTTCACAATTCAATATGCTGTCCACAAAAGAGAAAAACATAACAAACAATGAAAACCAATCGTTCTTGTCTTACACAAAACGAAACATTAGCTGCTGACACAAATTTCAAACAACTACAATTAACTTAGAATGCAACACATATTCTGACATTTGCTGAAATGCAACACACTCAGAACATGACAAACAATTAAAAACATCCACTATGTACAAAACTTTAATATCACACAAAGAAAGCAATCACAGCAGATGCCCAAGAAACTTAAGTTGCAGATTGCACAAATAAAATTGCGCTTATTTGGGAAAGATCAGATAACCACAGTAGCCACTGTTAAAGGGACATTCTAGGATAAATGAAAATTAATTATTCAGATAGGACTTTTAATTTTAACCAACCTTCCTAGATTAAACCAAACATAGGTAGGCTTATATGCTAATTTTTTTTTAAACCTTTGAGGACTGCCTCTTATCACAGGCTGTATAAATCTCATTACAACACCAAGAGACAGAATACACGTAAGCCATATAAATAAAACCAAAACTGTGAACAGATAAATTAGCTAGTTATATAAATGCAGTAGAATCAGATAAACTGTGCATCATTTGTTTTAGGGGTGTTTATTTGTAGACACCTTATAGACCACGGCTTAGCTGTTAAGCAGCAATCAAAGTCATTGCAATAATAGTGGTAGACTAGTTAATAACCAAATAACTATATATATTTTTAAAGTGTCACTGAAATCACTTCATTAAATAATATCTCATTTATTTATTGAACGCAGTGGGGGTTATTTTAAATAACAAAGAGTTATATCTGTGAGATACAGTTTGACAGCCACAGAAATAAAATTATCATTTTTTAAGCTATATTCTATGGCAGAATATAATATAAATACTTGTTTCTTTGTAGTGAGCAATTTATAGTTATCGTTTTTTATAACATAGAACACCAGTACTGCCGCTTTAAATGTACAGTGCAAATTGTTCTCTCTGTAACAAAGCCAAAAAAAACCAAAACATGCACAGTGTTATCATTCTTCTCAAGGATAGTGAGGCAAGCTCAAAGTTTCATTTCTACTTAAAGGAGAAACACTGTTTACTGCTTAAAAATATAAAATTCACACTAAAACGTGATAAAAGCTAATTAGTTTAACCACAACAAAATTATTAGATTTAACGTTGTATATAATTTGATATTCCCCATTCTGCAGCTCTCCAGCCAAATATAACAACCGCATATAACACAAAAAAAAATAAGCTTTCTGAAAAAGAAATACTAATACAATTTCCCCTTTAAATTAATCCCAATGATCCTTATAATAAAAAAAATGTATACTGACGTTCATTAAATAGCCTAAACAAGCATAAAACAGCATAAGAACGCACTCACAGTGGGATGCAGGCTAATTAAAGGGACATTTTAACCATACGCAAAAATAATCTTTAATTGAAACTGCTAACACAGTGAAATATACTAGTGTTAGGCTTACAGTAAACCTCATCGTCTTTTATGTAAATATTCCCTTAAATTCTCAGATGTTATACCAGTTTTCCTGTATCCCTTTAAATATTTTCTCTCCTGTTTTTTCTGGGTTTTTTTTTTTTTCTTTTCTGTCCTCTAGTCTCACGGATCCCTACACTAAAATTGTAGACAACTTATCACTTCAGTTTGCATTACAGAGAGAATTAAGTTATGCTCAAAAAAAAATATCTGCTATCTGACCAGCAAATTTAAAATAAATATATACAAAGAAAGGTCTCTAAAAATATATTTAGCAAAATACTAATACAGGGTTATTGCACTGGTTCTTTAAATAAGAAAATGACAATTTTCTATTGCTCCGTCTACGCACTGAGCTCTGATTTTCCAGACAAATATAAGATAATATGCCGCTTGTGTAACAAGTCATGGACAATACATTAATAGCAACACCTTGTTACAGTGAACTGTCCCTTTAAGGACTAACCATTCATCACGCAAATTACATATGTATATCCTAACCACAATCTAGGCTGCTTGTATGATTTACCACACCAATTTCACCTCTGTACTGTAGCATGACCTGCAGATTAATTTACTTGCAACAAAAACGGACGCCCTTTTAGACATGCCGCCACACAATTATCACTTAAAACTAAAACTGCATATGCGATACAGACACACAAGTTCATTCCATCTCGCATACCAGAGATTCACTCCCTTTTTTCCTTTCTCAGAAAAGCATCTATTTTCTAGCGTACGACATACATATATATATATAAAAAACACTAGATTAACTTTTCACCATTTCCACAATGCATTTTTTCTTTTTTTCCGAAACCCCACAAAATGGCCACTTTTGCAGGGTTTGAGACAATCATTTTCAAATAATACATTCTGTTCCTGGTCCAAAGTAAATCTGTTACACGCATACCACAGTGAGAACCTACAGACCATCACACATTATGCATCTCAATATACAATTTCAGTTTTGTTACTGCAAGCAAACAAAAAAAATCTTACAAACGGAGACAGGATTTCTTTTCTCTCTTTTTTTTTTTTTTTTTCTGAGCTATGTGCGCGCTCAGTGGTGGCCCCCCTTCTTTGCCTGCTACATTCTTTAACACAGAGATTTCTCTATTTATCAAACAGCAGTACTTACTGACCGTGTTTTTAAAAAAATATTTCTGTCTTTTGCAGAAACTATTAACTCTTCTTTTCTTTTACCTTATACATGTAATTTTCTCTGTGCATTCTTATCTATAAGCAGTTCCCAATTCTCAACACAATAATAACCACAATAACATGCACAGCCACTTAATATTTTCTAAGCACAGCATCATTTTATATAGCAGCAAAAGCAAGCATCAGATATCAACATGAGCCTCAGGTGGGTAACAAAACTCTATTATGGGAATGAATATGGGAAACTTCAACACACGTGAGACTTACTCACTTCACTGCCAAGTTGCCCGGGGGACCTTATCTTAAAAGAACCTCGCGTCGACTGGCATACATATATTACTTGCGCGCTTATCACCGACAGGACTCACAATACCTGTCGTGTCCCAGCACAGGACTGATTACCTGTCTGGAGGGGTATCACAACTGCCGGCAGGACTTTAACCTCCGCAAACCTGTGCTTCAACCACAGGAACCCCTTTAACCTTATATCATATATTATCAACACCTATTACCAGACTAAATTTAGGTTCAAATTCACAGAAAGAAAGCATGGTAAAAGCACTCATAGTTACTCACTGCGAATCCCACTGTCCTGACGCCAAAACTGTTAGGTGTCCCCTTCAGGGGGTAAGTGTCAGTCCAGGCCAAAGCCTGGGGCCTAGTGTACCACCTGAGGCATATGTAGATTACCTGATAAGGGCCCCTTAGAATGACTCAGACCACGCAGCATTATGATCGAAAGCCAATTCTGTTTATTGCACAGTGCAAGCCTTTCTTATAGTGACATACAGGGTTAAGGGGATGACACGCTAGGACCGCGTCATCTTACACAGTTATACAGAGCAATTTACAAGGAAAAACTGGAACATGAGTTTCTCATAACAATATTTACAGAGTCATAACAAACTACCATCTGCAGAGACAACCGAGTGTCTAAAGCCTCTTGTTTACATTATCTTATTCTATCTTACTTCTAGGCATTAGGCCAGGGTACATTGGCAAGGCCGAATAGCTAAAGAAACTCATAACATGCATATAATTCTCACTGCATAATACCCCAGTATAATAAAGTCTATTCATTACAAAATGGCTGCGAGGAACAAGATGGCTGCGAAGAACAAGATGGCTGCCATCAGGTTCATATTACCCCTAACAGTTACCTTAGCAACTAATTGATTTTCAAGAAATCCAACATCAGATGGAAGCGTTAACACAAAGTTAACTTACAGCTACACGAAAAGAGCGACTGCACGCTATCCGCAAAATATTTAAATGGAAACCTGGTACTAAAATGTAGCCGTAAATTACTTTTAGCTGTCAGCCGCTTCGGTAGCTTACGGCTCCATTTTTAACGACTCAATGGAAGCGAGGCCTATGTGTGTCTAAATATGAGCATGTGAATGTATACAGTACTGTGCAAAAGTCTTAGGCCACCATTAGATTTGTTGTTTTAGCAATGGTGTAATGACCATATATAATTATTTCTCAGTCTCTTTATTAGAATACAACCAGAAAATACAGGATATTTGTATGCAGTATTAAAATCAGATTTTTTTTTAAAAAAATGCTTCTATAGGCTAAAATGGCAAGTATTTAGTGTGACCTTCCCTTACACTTGAGCAAGAGAAGGCACCTGGCTTTCGTAAACCTAAATGGAACTCTAATTAATGTCATTGCTAACACCTGTATTTGTTATTTCCTACTGTTTCATGTCAAAATGACTGCTGTGAAAAAGGTCTATTACACCAGGTTTGTACAAGACATGCTTGAGCATTACATACACATGTGGTATGAGTTGAATTCATTGGAAACTTGCTAATAAGACCAACTTTCAATCACATCATTCCATTCAAAATGCCAAAAATCACAGAATTTGACAGACATAAAATCATACTTTTGCCTCAGCAAGGCCACTCTCAAACGGAAATCAGTCAAGTTGTGGCATTCAAGCTGTTATAAAGAAATTTGAAGAATCAGGAGAGGTCAAGCACAAAAAAGGACTGGAAGGCCAAGAAAACTTTCAGAATCTGATGAGAAGTTTCTCAGAGTTTCTTCTTTGAGGGACCGGAATAAGACCAGTACCTGGCTCAGCATCTGGCAGCTTCATTGGGATGCCAAGCTGACCCTTCTACAGTCTGAAGAAGCTGGATCAGTAATGGTCTTTGTGGAAGGGTAGCATACACTTTGGAGCCCTTCCCAGTTAAATAACATAAAACTTGAAAAAAAATTTTTTAATTAATTTGAATATTTTATAATGTGTTTTACTGTGTATTTACTGTAAATATTTAACATTCTAGTGTTCTTCACATTTCCTTCTATTTGAAGAACATAGGAATATTAAATATTCATAATTACCTTCGGCTCTATTGAAGTCTATGGGGAGAAGCTAATGTGTTTGCGGAGTCCTAAAGTTAAACCACGTTAGGTTTCGCAAGTGCGCAAACTATTTACTTGCAATTTGTAATACGCGTGCTAACTTGCGCAAGTTAAAAGTTTACTTCCAGCAGTGTTTGCGCATGAGTGAAAGAGCTAAGTAGCATGCCTCTTATCTAATCTGGTCCATAACTGGAAAACGGACCAGCCAAACCTCTGGTGTGTGCAAAAAGGAGCTCTTGGACAAAATAAGCCAGGAGGTTTCTGCACAAAGAATTGCTTCCAAAGAACGTGAAGGGGAAGCTCTCCAAAGAAAAACAGACAGCTGGCAGTACTGCTGGTGGCCCAAGAAATGGTGCACAACTCAGTGATTATGTGCGCCGTATCTTGGAGTGAATGCATATATATATATATATATAAATATATATATATATATATATATATATATACACACACACACACATACATTGGAGCCTTTTCCAGTCAAATACCACACCATATCCCTTTTTAAAACCTTTTAATCAATGTTAAAATGATATTTTTTTAATAAAAAGTGTATATATCAGTGTAATAGTTTATTTTAATTTGTTTTGAGAATGTTTTGTTTAACCCTTACATGTTACTTCAGGTCTCAAGTCGCACTAAATATTGTAGCACAGTTTCTACTTTTGCTTGTGCGCAACCTATAACTTTCGACTTGTAATATCAGTACTATTTAGCAAGTTTGCTATATTTATTAAAAGTATAGGTTGCTCGAGAGCGATGTCGACAAATTTTGGGTTTCATGTCCCTTTGGTTCTCTTGGTATCCTTTCTTAAAGGCACATGAAACCCAACATTTGTCTTTCATGATTTAGCTAGAAAATACAATTAAAAAAGTTTCCAATTTACTTCTATTATCAAATTTGTGTCGTTCTCGTGTTATTCTTTGTTGAAGAGATATCTAGATAGGTAGTGTTTACATGTCTGTAGCACTGAATGACAGGAAATAGTGTTGGCATCTATTGCTGTAGCAAATGTATAACATTGTTGCAAAACTGCTGCCCTATAGTACTGCAGACATGTGCACACGCCTGGACATCCTTTCCTGCTTTTTAACAAAGGATAACAAAAAACAAAGAAAATGTGATAATTGAAGTAAATTGGAAAGCTGTATGTTCTATCTGAATCATAAAAGAAAAAAATTAGGGTTTAATGTCCCTTTAAAAAAACAGTTTGGCTGATAAATATTAATACAAATTTAAGTGTCTCTCTTAAGAAAGTCATATGAGAAATTTTGTATCAAATAAATTTTATTTTATCATCAATACAAGTACAAAATAATCTGTTTCAGAAAAACCATTATAGAGATATAAAATGCTGGACTAGATGTAATTAACTTTAATCATCTACTGTAGATCTCTGATAAACTTGAAATACATATTGTATCCCATTTTCTTCCTGAACTTCTGAAGGAACTCCAGGATACCTACAGCATAGAAAGTATTAACATCAGTCATTTGAGATCACAATATACTTTACGCTTCTTGAATACAAATAGAAAATGTAAATAAAAATATTTGGAATTTTATAAAGTGAGTTTCATTGTGACTGACAGGAAATATTATTGTACAATACCAATTTTTCAGTTTAAACATATTGCATATTACATTTTGATTGCATCATTATATCTCATGCTACGATGATAAAATTATCGTCACACCCACGAGAAAATGCCTTTTTTGTCTTGCCAGTTTCACAATAAGACGTATATGCACGTCTTATTGGGTTAAGGGGTTAAAGGGATACTAAATCTAATTTTTGTCTTTCATGATTCAGATAGAGCATGCAATTTTAAGCAACTTTCTAATTTACTCCTATTATCATTTTTTCTTTGTTCTCTTGGTATCTTTATTTGAAAAAGCAGTAATTTAAAGCTTAGGAGCCAGCCCATTTTAGGTTCAGCACCTGGGTAGTGCTTGCTTATTGGTGGCTAAATGCAGCCACCAATCAGCAAGCGCTATCCACGGTCCTGAACCAAAAATGGGCCGGCTCATAAGCTTACATTTCTGTTTATTTAAATAAAGATACCAAGAGAACGAAGACAAACGGAGTAAATTAGAAAGTTGCATAAAATTGCATGCTCTGGGGCCTATTTATCAAAGCTTCAACCAAAAATACGCTGAAATTCCACATCATAATTGTTGCGAGATTGATCCGACCTAGTTATCAAAGCATCAAGATCGGCAAAAGGTTGAAATTTGTGACGTAACATACGATCCCGGAATCTCAATCCGACGCAGATCAATGCTTACATCGTTACAGATGTTCCAAATACACATTCGACTATCTTTTCCCAATTTATCAAACATTTAACAGGTATGCTCGCGGCTATTCGGACACAGCATACCTGGTTTTCAATCCGCCACCCTTGAGGCTGCGGATGCCATAGAAATCAATGGGAGTCTGAAAGCACCGAAAGCTTATGTTCGATGCTGCACCCTAACATAAACCCAGAGTCTACACACCCCTAATCTGCTGCCCCCGACATCGCTGCCACCTAAATAAATTGTATTAACCCCCAATCCCGCCGCTCCCCGACACCGCCCAAACCCTAAGCCCTGATTTGAGCAGCCAATAGAATTTCAGTAGCTCTCATCCTATTGGCTGATTTGAACAGTCAATAGGATTTCAGAAGCTCGCCTCCTATTGGCTGATTTGAATTTAACACTCAATCTTGAATCGCGTCCCTTGCATTGAAGCTTCAGTTTACGGCAGCAACCATAAGAAGAGGAGCTCCACGTCGGATGGCTTCAGAATGGACCCGCTCCGCGCCGCCTGGATGAAGACTTCTGGAGCCTGGATGGATGAAGACATCGCCGCCTAGATGAAAACTTCTCCGCCTGGATGTTGGGACTTCAGAACTGTAAGTGGATCTTCGGGGGTTAGTGTTAAGATTTTTTAAGGGTTTTTTGGGTGGGATTTTATTTTAGCTTATCTGAATGCCTTTTTAAGGGCAAGGCAAAAGAGCTAAATGCCCATACAAATGCCCTTTTCAGGGCAATGGTTAGCTTAGGTTATTTTAGATAGTTTTTTTATTTGGGGGGTTGGTTGGGTGGTGGGTTTTACTGTTGGGGGGGTGTTTGTATGTTTTTTTTACAGATAAAAGAGCTGATATCTTTGGGGAAATGCCCCACAAAAGGCCTTTTAAGGGTCATTGCTAGTTTATTGTAGGCTAAGTTTTTTTTATTTTGGCTGGGCTTTTTTATTTTGATAGGGCTATTAGATTAGGTGTACATTTTTTTTTATTTTGGATAATTTCATTTGTTATTTTTCGTAAATTAAGTATTTGTTAATTTTTGTAACTTAGTGTTTGTTTTTTTGTGTGTAATTTAGTACTTTGTAATAAAGTTTAATTGTATATTTAAATAATTTTAGTAGTGTTAGGTTTTTTAATATGTAATTTAGTTTATTTAATTGGTAGTTTAATGTAATTTTAGTATAATAGTTAGGGTAGGTTAATTTATCGTTTAAAATTAGTTTATTTTAATTCTACAGGTAAGTTTTCATTTATATTAAGATAGGGATCTTGTAATTTTAATTTAAAGTTAAGGGGTTGTTAGGTTTAGGGGTTAATAGCTTAATCTAGGTTTTGGCGATGTGGGGGGCTGACGGTTTAGGGGTTAATAGCTTTAGTTTGTGGTGGTGATGTGGGAGGCCAGAGGTTTAGTGATTAATACGTTTATTTAGTGGTGGCGGTGTCGGGGAGTGGTGAAATAGGGGTTAATAATTTTAGTATAGTGGCGGCGATGTCGGGAACAGCAGATTAGGGGTTAATAAGTTTAATATAGTATTTGCGATGCGGGAGGACCTCGGTTTAAGGGTTAATAGGTAGTTTATGGGTGTTTAGTGTATTTTGTAGCACTTTAGTTATGAGTTTAATGAAATGGTATAAATAAAGTCCGATGCTCATCGCCCCGTACTTGGTGCGCATGTTTTTGATGGCTTTTCTCATAAATATGATCATGGCCTCGATGTTTGGCGTTGTTAGGCGAGCGTATTGACGCCCACGAATGCAACTCAGTTGATGATTTGATAAATATCCCCCTCTATCTGAAACATGAAAGAAAATTTGGGTTTAGTATCCCTTTAAACAAACATTTGGCTGATGACACATTTTGATGCATTTTCAGTACGCAGTTTTGGAAAGGTATCTTCTGCTTATTTGACTAGTTACATCTTTTTACACATTTTTGTTAAGCTATTTTGCAGAGTTATGGATAATTGGGTAGTCGCTTTCACATATTAATATGTTTAATGAAGGTTAAATATTTTCTTTTTCTTTTTTTTAGAACTTATTTGTATTCATGAAGAACATTTTACCACCAATAAATTTATACCATTCATTTAGGGAAAATAATAACTTACTTTTCTTGTAATTTAAAAACATTTCGGTCAAATTCAGGGAAAAAGGTGTCACATTCAAACTCAGCCATAATATTAGTTAAGTAGATGTGCTCACACCAAGGATGCAGCATCATTGTCTGTAAATGAAGAAAACACAACAATCAATCAATATAAGCAGATACAAATTGCCTTTAACTCCTTTGTTCTTCAAATATTTTGGGCAAGAAGTGGAGCGCTAATTTACTGTGCGCCCATAAATGGGCAATTTGCCCATTTACAGGAGCACGATAAATAATCAGTCATTACAAGTGGCTGGTTAATGTTACCACAATCTCACAGTAGCAATTAGCGCTCAAAAAATTAACCAGAGGTCAGACCTCTGGTTAATTTTTTAAATTGCCCCCAAAATACAGTGTAGTGTGTCTTTTTGAAAATAAAAAATATGAGCATCTTTTTTTTTTTTTTTTTTTAAGAATTTAAAGTGAGCGGGTCTGGGGTGTCAGAATAAAAACGGCACTAAAAAGTTCCTTTACATTGCGGTCTATGGGGAACTGTGTGTTATCTATAAATATATGTGAATGCTTAGATACATATATATTTATATGCATATACACATAAAAAAACATAAATATATTTGTATATATTCATATACACATATATTTTAATTTGCTGCCCATAGTTGCGTGACTTACCCCCTTCGCCGCGCTAGGTTCTCATGCCGGGTCTCACGGCATGAGAACGAGGCTCCCATTGAAGCCTATGGAAGTGTGCTCTCATCAGTGCAAAGCTTCCCAGCAATGTGAACGCAAGGTCGTAAGCGATATTTTGAACTCCACTCGTAATCTGGTCCTTTATTTATTAAAGGGGTATTAAACTGCTGAGTACAACTACAGTAGCATGGGTACTACTTACCATGCTATTGTTGTTTTATCATGAACCTGCAGCTCTCTTTGAACCCATTACCTTAAATGGATAGAAAACCACAAAATGTTCTTTTGGATAGAGAATACAATTTTAAACAACTTTCCAATGTATTTCTATTATCAAATTTGCTTCATTCTCTTGCTATCCTTTGCTCTAGGAACATCATTGCACTACTGGCAGCTAGATTAACAAATCTTGTTAGCCAATCACAAGAGACAAATGTGTACAAGGACCAATCAGCAGCTAGCTCCCACTAATTTAGGATATGTGCATATTCTTTTTCAACCAGGGATACCAAGAGAACTAAGCAAATAGAAAATAGAAATTAATTTAAAAGTGTCTTAAAATGACATCCTCTATCTGAATCATGCAAGTTTAATTTTGACTTTCCTATCCCTTTAATTGAACCCATTACAGAAGCAAGTTAGTAAATCTCTGCATCTTTATACAGGGCACAGCCATCTTGACACACACATATTGGGCCCGATCCGATATGCAGCGTCGCCCGCAAATGCCGGCGACTCTGAATTTTGCGCTGGTTTGGTATCCTATATACCGCGTAACCTAGAAGTTACACTCGTATATTTCTGCCGTCGGCCGTAGTTTTTTTGGCCATAGACAGGTATACCAAACCAGCGCAGTTTGGTATCCAATATACAGTGTAAGGACTAACGTGGCGAAAATGGAGAAATCTTACTCCATTTTCACCTCGCCACAAAAAGCAGCCGTAAGAAGCCTTACGCTGACTATTGGAGCCCCGTAACTACCTAAACTACCTGCAAAATAAAACCTAACGCATGCGCAATGTCTATCTACCTGTCAACCGCAATCCCTAATAAAGTATTTAACCCCTAAACCGCCGCTCCCGGACCCCGCCGCCATCTACATAAACTAACCCCCTACTGTGAGCCCCTAAAACCGCCACCATCTAACTGATCTATCCCCTAATGTGAACCCCTAAAACCGCCGCCATCTACCTGATCTATCCCCTAATGTGAACCCCTTACACCGCCGCCATCTACCTTATCTATCCCCTAATGTGAACCCCTTACACCGCCGCCATCTACCTTATCTATTCCCAAATGTGAACCCCTTTAAACCGCCGCCATCTACCTTATCTATCCCCTAATCTGACCCCTTACACCGCCGCAACCTATATAAAAATTATTAACCCCTAATCTAATCCCCCTATACCGCCGCCAGCTATATTAATATTATTAATCCCTAATCTAATATCCCTAAAGTAATAAGCTCTATTACCAGCCCTTAAAAGGGCCTTTTGCGGGGCTTTGCCCCAAAGTAAACAGCTCTTTTGCCCTATAACCTGCCCTCCCTACACCGCCGCCACCTATATTAATAGTATTAACCCCTAATGTAAGCCCCTTACACCGCCGCCATCTATATTAAAATTATTAACCCCTAATTTAATCTACCTACCCCGCCGCCAGCTATATTATCTATATTAACCCTAAGTATATTATAGTTAATATAGTTATTACATTATATATATTAACTATATTAACCCTAATTATATTAGGGTTAATATAGTTAATATAGTTACTATAGTATTTATATTAACTATATTAACTCTATCTAACCCTAACACCCCTAACTAAATTCTTATTAAATAAATCTAATTCATATTATAAACTAAAATATTCCTATTTAAATCTAAATACTTACCTATAAAATAAACCCTAAGATAGCTACAATATAATTAATAATTACATTGTAGCTATGTTAGGGTTTATATTTATTTTACAAGTAAATTGTTAATTATTTTAACTAGGTATAATAGCTATTAAATAGTTATTAACTATTTAATAGCTACCTAGTTAAAATAATTACCCAATTACCTGTAAAATAAATCCTAACCTAAGTTACAAATACACCTACACTATCAATAAATTAAATAAACTACAAATATCTATCTAAAAATACAATTAAATAAACTAAACTAAATTACAAAAAAAAACCCCCACTAAAATACAAAAAAAAAAGATTACAGCAATTTTAAGCTAATTACACCTATTCTAAGCCCCCTAATAAAATAATAAAGCCCCCCAAAATAAAAAATTCCCTACCCTATTCTAAATGATAAAATACCCAGCTCTGTACCAGCCCTTAAAAGGGCTTTTTGCGGGGTATTTACCCCAAGTTAACAGCTCTTTGCCTGTAAAAAAAAAGAACACAACAACCCCCCCCCAACATTACAACCCACCACCCACATACCCCTATTCTAAACCCACCCAAACCCCCCTTAAAAAAACCTAACACTACCCCCCTGAAGATCTTCCTACCTTGTCTTCACCCAACCGGGCCGAACTCCTCATCCGATCCGGGCGATGTCTTTATCCAAGCGGCAAAGAAGAAGTCTTCATCCCGGCGATGTCTTTATCCAAGCGGCAGCAAAGTCTTCTTCCATCCGGCGGCATCTTCCATCAAGCGGCATCTTCAATCTTCTTTCTTCGCTCCTCCGACGCGGAGCATCCATCCCGGCCGACGACTGAACGACGAATGAGGTACCTTTAAATGACGTCATCCAAGATGGCATCCGTCGAATTCCGATTGGCTGATAGGATTCTATCAGCCAATCGGAATTAAGGTAGGAAAAATCTGATTGGCTGATTGAATCAGCCAATCAGATTGAGCTCGCATTCTATTGGCTGATCGGAACAGCCAATAGAATGCGAGCTCAATCTGATTGGCTGATTGGTTCAAAGACATCGCCGGGATGAAGACTTCTTCTTTGCCGCTTGGATAAAGACATCGCCCGGATCGGATGAGGAGTTCGGCCCGGTTGGGTGAAGACAAGGTAGGGAGATCTTCAAGGGGGTAGTGTTAGGTTTTTTTAAGGGGGGTTTGGGTGGGTTTAGAATAGGGGTGTGTGGGTGGTGGGTTGTAATGTTGGGGGGGGTTGTGTTCTTTTTTTTTACAGGCAAAAGAGCTGTTAACTTGGGGTAAATACCCCGCAAAAAGCCCTTTTAAGGGCTGGTACAGAGCTGGGTATTTTATCATTTAGAATAGGGTAGGGAATTTTTTATTTTGGGGGGGTTTATTATTTTATTAGGGGGCTTAGAATAGGTGTAATTAGCTTAAAATTGCTGTAATCTTTTTTTTTTTTTTGTAATTTAGTGTTTGTTTGTTTTTGTAATTTAGTTTAGTTTATTTAATTGTATTTTTAGATAGATATTTGTAGTTTATTTAATTTATTGATAGTGTAGGTGTATTTGTAACTTAGGTTAGGATTTATTTTACAAGTAATTGGGTAATTATTTTAACTAGGTAGCTATTAAATAGTTATTAACTATTTAATAGCTATTATACCTAGTTAAAATAATTAACAATTTACCTGTAAAATAAATATAAACCCTAACATAGCTACAATGTAATTATTAATTATATTGCAGCTATCTTAGGGTTTATTTTATAGGTAAGTATTTAGATTTAAATAGGAATATTTTAGTTTATAATATGAATTAGATTTATTTAATAAGAATTTAGTTAGGGGTGTTAGGGTTAGATAGAGTTAATATAGTTAATATAAATACTATAGTAACTATATTAACCCTAATATAATTAGGGTTAATATAGTTAATATATATAATATAATAACTATATTAACTATAATATACTTAGGGTTAATATAGATAATATAGCTGGCGGCGGGGTAGGTAGATTAAATTAGGGGTTAATAATTTTAATATAGATGGCGGCGGTGTAAGGGGCTTACATTAGGGGTTAATACTATTAATATAGGTGGCGGCGGTGTAGGGAGGGCAGGTTATAGGGCAAAAGAGCTGTTTACTTTGGGGCAAAGCCCGGCAAAAGGCCCTTTTAAGGGCTGGTAATAGAGATAATTATTTTAGGGGGATTAGATTAGGGGTTAATATAGATACTATAGCTGGCGGCGGGGTAGGGGGATTAGATACTGGTTAATATAGTTTAATATAGCTGGCGGCGGGGTAGGAGCTCACTTTAGGGGGTAGGTAACATAGATGGCGGCGGTGTTAGGGCTCACTTTAGGGGGTTATAGATTTAATATAGCTGGCGGCGGGGTCCGGGAGCGGCGGTTTAGGGATTAATAACTTTATTAGGTGGCGGCGGGGTCCGGGAGTGGCAGTTTAGGGGTTAATACATTTTTTATTGTTAGGATAGTGAGGGGGGATAGCGGATAGAGGGTTAGACGTGTCGGGCTTACTTGGGGAAGGCGTGTTAGACATTACGGGAGATTTAGACTTTAGTCAGGTTTTGTAGGCGCCGGCAGTTTCTAAAGTGCCGTAAGTCACTGGCGACTCCAGAAATTTGTACTTACGCAGATTTCTGGACATCGCTGGTTTATCTGACTTACGGCACTTTAGCAACTTCCGGCGGAGTTTATAGGATAGCTCGAGTTGCGAGCTGAAACTACGGGCGGCGGGGGTTCTCTCGCTTGCGCCGCAAACTACGCCATATATCGGATCATGCCCATTGTTCCAGCCTGTAAACAGGAGCATTGGGTTTTCACAGAAAAGTGACATTACTGGCATTTTTACAGCTGTAAATTGCATTAAACTTGCACAATAGATAACAGTAGAGTTACATTTTTGCAGTTTTTTTCACAGTTTAAAGGTTACATAAATATAAAAAAGCCCTCAGGAATAATATAGCAATGCAACCACTGCAAAAAAATGTGGAGCTCCCAGCCCGTTTTGTGCTCTCTAAACTGATGCATGATACGCGCGTCAACATATACATTTATATATATATATATATATACTAGACGATAAGCCTGCCCAGAGGAAAGTCTATTTAAAATTACTGAAAAAAATATACGAAATTATCCAAAATAAAAAAAATTAAACCTAATCTAATATCCCTATAAAAATACCCCACAAATAAAAACACCCACTAATCTAAACTAAACTACCAATAGCCCTTAAAAGGGCCTTTTGTGGGGCATTGCCCTAAGTTAAAGTGAAAGTAAATCCTAGCGTTTTACAAGCGCTAGGATTGACTTTTGAAACAAATAAAGGGCGCTTTCATTCATGAAGTATAAGATACTTCATGTAGAAAGCTCCTTTATTTGTTTTAACCGATCGCCGTTCTTAGCTGCTACAGCAACACACGGCTAAAAAAATTTTTTTGCTAAGAGGTGACGTTTTCACCTCTTAGCCAATAGCCGTGTGGTAAATCCGGCTCCCATGGGAGCCAAGCCGGATTTACCGCATGGCTATTGGCTAAGAGGTGAAAATGTCACCTCTTAGCAAAAAAAATGTTTAGCCGTGGGCTGCTGTAGCAGCTAAAAACAGAGATTGGTTAAAACAAATAAAGCAGTTTTCTACATGAAGTATCTTATACTTCATGAATGAAAGTCCCCTTTATTTGTTTCAAAAGTCAATCCTAGCGTTTGTAAAATGCTAGGATTTACTTTCACTTTAAACAGCTCTTTTACCTAAAAAATTTTACCAATTACCCCCAACAGTAAAACCCCCCACACAACCAACCCCCCAAAATAAAGAAACCATTTGTATGGTCATTGCCCTTAAAAGGGCAATCAGCTCTTTATAAACAGATCTTTTGTGTCCATAAAAAATAAAAAAAATCCCTAATCTAAAAAAACCCACCCCAAAAATAAAAAAAAACCTAAGTCCAACCCCGAAATAGGTACTCACAGTTTCTGAAGTCCGGCAGCAAAGGTCTTTTTCCAGGTGGTGAAGGTCTTCATCCACTGCGGGGACATCTCCTATCTTCATCCAGAGCGAAGTCGGCGTGGAGCGGAGGTGACCATGGAGCAGGACCGGCCATCGCGGAGCAGGACCGGCCATCGCGGAGCAGGACTGGTGTGGAGGATCTTCTTCATGCGGTCGACGCGCATACTGAATATTGAATGCAAGGTACCCCATTTAGGTACCTTGCATTCCTATTGGCTGAAATTTTTAAATCAGCCAATAGCATGAGAGCTACTGAAATCCTATTGGCTGTTCAAATCAGCCAATAGGACTTCAGTAGCTCACATCCTATTGGCTGATTTCAAAATTTCAGCAAATAGGAATGCAAGGTACCCCAATATAAATGGGGTACCTTGCATTCAATCTCCAGTGTGCAGCGGCGACCACATGAAGAGGAACCTCCATGCCAGTCCTGCTCCGCGACGGCCGGTCCTGCTCGTGATCACCGGTCCCACTCCACGGTCACCTCCGCTTCGCCTTCGCTCCGGATAAAGATAGAAGATGTCCCCGCGCTGGATGAAGATCTTCACCGCATGGAAGAAGACCTTCGCCACTGGAGTTCAGGAACTGTGAGTACCTATTTCGGGGTTAGTAGTTCAAATGAATGTATATCTATCAGCGCCACAATAATACCATACAAGCTATATCTGATATAGGCGGAGTCTCCCAACCAAAAGTGTTAGGGCTCACTTTAGGGGGTTATAGATTTAATATAGCTGGCGGCGGGGTCCGGGAGCGGCGGTTTAGGGATTAATAACTTTATTAGGTGGCGGCGGGGTCCGGGAGTGGCAGTTTAGGGGTTAATACATTTTTTATTGTTAGGATAGTGAGGGGGGATAGCGGATAGAGGGTTAGACGTGTCGGGCTTACTTGGGGGAGGCGTGTTAGACAGTACGGGAGATTTAGACTTTAGTCAGGTTTTGTAGGCGCCGGCAGTTTCTAAAGTGCCGTAAGTCACTGGCGACTCCAGAAATTTGTACTTACGCAGATTTCTGGACATCGCTGGTTTATCTGACTTACGGCACTTTAGCAACTTCCGGCGGAGTTTATAGGATAGCTCGAGTTGCGAGCTGAAACTACGGGCGGCGGGGGTTCTCTCGCTTGCGCCGCAAACTACGCCATATATCGGATCGTGCCCATTGTTCCAGCCTGTAAACAGGAGCATTGGGTTTTCACAGAAAAGTGACATTACTGGCATTTTTACAGCTGTAAATTGCATTAAACTTGCACAATAGATAACAGTAGAGTTACATTTTTGCAGTTTTTTTCACAGTTTAAAGGTTACATAAATATAAAAAAGCCCTCAGGAATAATATAGCAATGCAACCACTGCAAAAAATGTGGAGCTCCCAGCCCGTTTTGTGCTCTCTAAACTGATGCATGATACGCGCGTCAACATATACATTTATATATATATATATATATATACTAGACGATAAGCCTGCCCAGAGGAAAGTCTATTTAAAATTACTGAAAAAAATATACGAAATTATCCAAAATAAAAAAAATTAAACCTAATCTAATATCCCTATAAAAATACCCCCCAAATAAAAACACCCACTAATCTAAACTAAACTACCAATAGCCCTTAAAAGGGCCTTTTGTGGGGCATTGCCCTAAGTTAAAGTGAAAGTAAATCCTAGCGTTTTACAAGCGCTAGGATTGACTTTTGAAACAAATAAAGGGCGCTTTCATTCATGAAGTATAAGATACTTCATGTAGAAAGCTCCTTTATTTGTTTTAACCGATCGCCGTTCTTAGCTGCTACAGCAACACACGGCTAAAAAAAATTTTTTGCTAAGAGGTGACGTTTTCACCTCTTAGCCAATAGCCGTGTGGTAAATCCGGCTCCCATGGGAGCCAAGCCGGATTTACCGCATGGCTATTGGCTAAGAGGTGAAAATGTCACCTCTTAGCAAAAAAAATGTTTAGCCGTGGGCTGCTGTAGCAGCTAAAAACAGAGATTGGTTAAAACAAATAAAGCAGCTTTCTACATGAAGTATCTTATACTTCATGAATGAAAGTCCCCTTTATTTGTTTCAAAAGTCAATCCTAGCGTTTGTAAAATGCTAGGATTTACTTTCACTTTAAACAGCTCTTTTACCTAAAAAAAATTACCAATTACCCCCAACAGTAAAACCCCCCACACAACCAACCCCCCAAAATAAAGAAACCATTTGTATGGTCATTGCCCTTAAAAGGGCAATCAGCTCTTTATAAACAGCTCTTTTGTGTCCATAAAAAATAAAAAAAATCCCTAATCTAAAAAAACCCACCCCAAAAATAAAAAAAAACCTAAGTCCAACCCCGAAATAGGTACTCACAGTTTCTGAAGTCCGGCAGCAAAGGTCTTTTTCCAGGTGGTGAAGGTCTTCATCCACTGCGGGGACATCTCCTATCTTCATCCAGAGCGAAGTCGGCGTGGAGCGGAGGTGACCATGGAGCAGGACCGGCCATCGCGGAGCAGGACCGGCCATCGCGGAGCAGGACTGGTGTGGAGGATCTTCTTCATGCGGTCGACGCGCATACTGAATATTGAATGCAAGGTACCCCATTTAGGTACCTTGCATTCCTATTGGCTGAAATTTTTAAATCAGCCAATAGCATGAGAGCTACTGAAATCCTATTGGCTGTTCAAATCAGCCAATAGGACTTCAGTAGCTCACATCCTATTGGCTGATTTCAAAATTTCAGCAAATAGGAATGCAAGGTACCCCAATATAAATGGGGTACCTTGCATTCAATCTCCAGTGTGCAGCGGCGACCACATGAAGAGGAACCTCCATGCCAGTCCTGCTCCGCGACGGCCGGTCCTGCTCGTGATCACCGGTCCCACTCCACGGTCACCTCCGCTTCGCCTTCGCTCCGGATAAAGATAGAAGATGTCCCCGCGCTGGATGAAGATCTTCACCGCATGGAAGAAGACCTTCGCCACTGGAGTTCAGGAACTGTGAGTACCTATTTCGGGGTTAGTAGTTCAAATGAATGTATATCTATCAGCGCCACAATAATACCATACAAGCTATATCTGATATAGGCGGAGTCTCCCAACCAAAAGTGTTAGGGCTCACTTTAGGGGGTTATAGATTTAATATAGCTGGCGGCGGGGTCCGGGAGCGGCGGTTTAGGGATTAATAACTTTATTAGGTGGCGGCGGGGTCCGGGAGTGGCAGTTTAGGGGTTAATACATTTTTTATTGTTAGGATAGTGAGGGGGGATAGCGGATAGAGGGTTAGACGTGTCGGGCTTACTTGGGGGAGGCGTGTTAGACAGTACGGGAGATTTAGACTTTAGTCAGGTTTTGTAGGCGCCGGCAGTTTCTAAAGTGCCGTAAGTCACTGGCGACTCCAGAAATTTGTACTTACGCAGATTTCTGGACATCGCTGGTTTATCTGACTTACGGCACTTTAGCAACTTCCGGCGGAGTTTATAGGATAGCTCGAGTTGCGAGCTGAAACTACGGGCGGCGGGGGTTCTCTCGCTTGCGCCGCAAACTACGCCATATATCGGATCGTGCCCATTGTTCCAGCCTGTAAACAGGAGCATTGGGTTTTCACAGAAAAGTGACATTACTGGCATTTTTACAGCTGTAAATTGCATTAAACTTGCACAATAGATAACAGTAGAGTTACATTTTTGCAGTTTTTTTCACAGTTTAAAGGTTACATAAATATAAAAAAGCCCTCAGGAATAATATAGCAATGCAACCACTGCAAAAAATGTGGAGCTCCCAGCCCGTTTTGTGCTCTCTAAACTGATGCATGATACGCGCGTCAACATATACATTTATATATATATATATATATATACTAGACGATAAGCCTGCCCAGAGGAAAGTCTATTTAAAATTACTGAAAAAAATATACGAAATTATCCAAAATAAAAAAAATTAAACCTAATCTAATATCCCTATAAAAATACCCCCCAAATAAAAACACCCACTAATCTAAACTAAACTACCAATAGCCCTTAAAAGGGCCTTTTGTGGGGCATTGCCCTAAGTTAAAGTGAAAGTAAATCCTAGCGTTTTACAAGCGCTAGGATTGACTTTTGAAACAAATAAAGGGCGCTTTCATTCATGAAGTATAAGATACTTCATGTAGAAAGCTCCTTTATTTGTTTTAACCGATCGCCGTTCTTAGCTGCTACAGCAACACACGGCTAAAAAAAATTTTTTGCTAAGAGGTGACGTTTTCACCTCTTAGCCAATAGCCGTGTGGTAAATCCGGCTCCCATGGGAGCCAAGCCGGATTTACCGCATGGCTATTGGCTAAGAGGTGAAAATGTCACCTCTTAGCAAAAAAAATGTTTAGCCGTGGGCTGCTGTAGCAGCTAAAAACAGAGATTGGTTAAAACAAATAAAGCAGCTTTCTACATGAAGTATCTTATACTTCATGAATGAAAGTCCCCTTTATTTGTTTCAAAAGTCAATCCTAGCGTTTGTAAAATGCTAGGATTTACTTTCACTTTAAACAGCTCTTTTACCTAAAAAAAATTACCAATTACCCCCAACAGTAAAACCCCCCACACAACCAACCCCCCAAAATAAAGAAACCATTTGTATGGTCATTGCCCTTAAAAGGGCAATCAGCTCTTTATAAACAGCTCTTTTGTGTCCATAAAAAATAAAAAAAATCCCTAATCTAAAAAAACCCACCCCAAAAATAAAAAAAAACCTAAGTCCAACCCCGAAATAGGTACTCACAGTTTCTGAAGTCCGGCGGCAAAGGTCTTTTTCCAGGTGGTGAAGGTCTTCATCCACTGCGGGGACATCTCCTATCTTCATCCAGAGCGAAGTCGGCGTGGAGCGGAGGTGACCATGGAGCAGGACCGGCCATCGCGGAGCAGGACCGGCCATCGCGGAGCAGGACTGGTGTGGAGGATCTTCTTCATGCGGTCGACGCGCATACTGAATATTGAATGCAAGGTACCCCATTTAGGTACCTTGCATTCCTATTGGCTGAAATTTTTAAATCAGCCAATAGCATGAGAGCTACTGAAATCCTATTGGCTGTTCAAATCAGCCAATAGGACTTCAGTAGCTCACATCCTATTGGCTGATTTCAAAATGTCAGCAAATAGGAATGCAAGGTACCCCAATATAAATGGGGTACCTTGCATTCAATCTCCAGTGTGCAGCGGTGACCACATGAAGAGGAACCTCCATGCCAGTCCTGCTCCGCGACGGCCGGTCCTGCTCGTGATCACCGGTCCCACTCCACGGTCACCTCCGCTTCGCCTTCGCTCCGGATAAAGATAGAAGATGTCCCCGCGCTGGATGAAGATCTTCACCGCATGGAAGAAGACCTTCGCCAATGGAGTTCAGGAACTGTGAGTACCTATTTCGGGGGTTAGTAGTTCAAATGAATGGATATCTATCAGCGCCACAATAATACCATACAAGCTATATCTGATATAGGCGGAGTCTCCCAACCAAAAGTTAAGAGTAAAAAGAAATGCCAAGATACAGCGCTACACTACCCTCAGATGAGGGTTGGGTTGCTAAAGATGGTGTCCACGACTAGGAATGTGTATACATCAAGGTTAATATATAATATTGTGTTACACAAGGAATATATATAAAACCATGTAAAAAAGTACTTAAAAGGTAAAAGATTAAAAACAATATATATATATATATATATATATAGGATGTGATATTAAAATGTATTAAACAAACATTTTATTAACATAAACTGACAGTAAAAAATACAGTTAAAAATAGATTCAACAATCTAATGGATTGCCCCATACAATGTCCAAGAAGTTATGTCCTATGTAACATACAAGTGTTTAAGTCCCATACCAAAATGTCCAAAGCAAATGTTCAAGGTTAATATCCAAAAAAAATAAAAATAAAAATGATAATATGTCCAAAGTTGGTGTAAAAATCAAAAAGGTGAAAAAATGTAAAAAATATAAAAAATATATTAAATATTTTTTGAAAAGATGAAAAAATGAATAAAAATATATAAAAAATATATGAGTTGTGATCAGCAACCCATATGGAAGGAATATAATATATGTGATAGTGAATAATTCTCGTGAGGTGTACACCTAAAAAGTGTGTATATAAAAGGGTGTGGTAAACAATGTGTCATAAAAAATGTGTCATAAAAAAGGATTCAAAATCCTGGTGAAATAAATAAAGTCCAAATTGCTCCAAAAAAATGTGTATATAATTCCAAGTATTCCAAATGTGAGTGTAGAAAGTGCTGGGTTGATGTTCCTCTTCTTAAAAGGTTATCAAATGTAATGGGATATCCTCCTGTACCTAAAAAAGTGTACAGAAAATAGACATAGTGCAATAAAATCACTTTAGAATGACAACAACAGTATTCTTCTCACCAGATATATTCTGAGCTGCAATACCAGTGTATAGCCAACGCGTTTCGGTCCTCAGGGACCTTTCTCAAGACTGGTAGAAAGTCTTGAGAAAAGGTCCCTGAGGACCGAAACGCGTTGGCTGATAACCTTTTAAGAAGAGGAACATCAACCCAGCACTTTCTACACTCACATTTTGAATACTTAGAATTATATACACATTTTTTTGGAGCAATTTGGACTTTATTTATTTCACCAGGATTTTGAATCCTTTTTTATGACACATTTTTTATGACACATTGTTTACCACACCCTTTTATATACACACTTTTTAGGTGTACACCTCACGAGAATTATTCACTATCACATATATTATATTCCTTCCATATGGGTTGCTGATCACAACTCATATATTTTTTATATATTTTTATTCATTTTTTTCATCTTTTCAAAAAATATTTAATATATTTTTTATATTTTTTACATTTTTTCACCTCCCATGGGAGCCAAGCCGGATTTACCGCATGGCTATTGGCTAAGAGGTGAAAATGTCACCTCTTAGCAAAAAAAATGTTTAGCCGTGGGCTGCTGTAGCAGCTAAAAACAGAGATTGGTTAAAACAAATAAAGCAGTTTTCTACATGAAGTATCTTATACTTCATGAATGAAAGTCCCCTTTATTTGTTTCAAAAGTCAATCCTAGCGTTTGTAAAATGCTAGGATTTACTTTCACTTTAAACAGCTCTTTTACCTAAAAAATTTTACCAATTACCCCCAACAGTAAAACCCCCCACACAACCAACCCCCCAAAATAAAGAAACCATTTGTATGGTCATTGCCCTTAAAAGGGCAATCAGCTCTTTATAAACAGCTCTTTTGTGTCCATAAAAAATAAAAAAAATCCCTAATCTAAAAAAACCCACCCCAAAAATAAAAAAAAACCTAAGTCCAACCCCGAAATAGGTACTCACAGTTTCTGAAGTCCGGCAGCAAAGGTCTTTTTCCAGGTGGTGAAGGTCTTCATCCACTGCGGGGACATCTCCTATCTTCATCCAGAGCGAAGTCGGCGTGGAGCGGAGGTGACCATGGAGCAGGACCGGCCATCGCGGAGCAGGACCGGCCATCGCGGAGCAGGACTGGTGTGGAGGATCTTCTTCATGCGGTCGACGCGCATACTGAATATTGAATGCAAGGTACCCCATTTAGGTACCTTGCATTCCTATTGGCTGAAATTTTTAAATCAGCCAATAGCATGAGAGCTACTGAAATCCTATTGGCTGTTCAAATCAGCCAATAGGACTTCAGTAGCTCACATCCTATTGGCTGATTTCAAAATTTCAGCAAATAGGAATGCAAGGTACCCCAATATAAATGGGGTACCTTGCATTCAATCTCCAGTGTGCAGCGGCGACCACATGAAGAGGAACCTCCATGCCAGTCCTGCTCCGCGACGGCCGGTCCTGCTCGTGATCACCGGTCCCACTCCACGGTCACCTCCGCTTCGCCTTCGCTCCGGATAAAGATAGAAGATGTCCCCGCGCTGGATGAAGATCTTCACCGCATGGAAGAAGACCTTCGCCACTGGAGTTCAGGAACTGTGAGTACCTATTTCGGGGTTAGTAGTTCAAATGAATGTATATCTATCAGCGCCACAATAATACCATACAAGCTATATCTGATATAGGCGGAGTCTCCCAACCAAAAGTGTTAGGGCTCACTTTAGGGGGTTATAGATTTAATATAGCTGGCGGCGGGGTCCGGGAGCGGCGGTTTAGGGATTAATAACTTTATTAGGTGGCGGCGGGGTCCGGGAGTGGCAGTTTAGGGGTTAATACATTTTTTATTGTTAGGATAGTGAGGGGGGATAGCGGATAGAGGGTTAGACGTGTCGGGCTTACTTGGGGGAGGCGTGTTAGACAGTACGGGAGATTTAGACTTTAGTCAGGTTTTGTAGGCGCCGGCAGTTTCTAAAGTGCCGTAAGTCACTGGCGACTCCAGAAATTTGTACTTACGCAGATTTCTGGACATCGCTGGTTTATCTGACTTACGGCACTTTAGCAACTTCCGGCGGAGTTTATAGGATAGCTCGAGTTGCGAGCTGAAACTACGGGCGGCGGGGGTTCTCTCGCTTGCGCCGCAAACTACGCCATATATCGGATCGTGCCCATTGTTCCAGCCTGTAAACAGGAGCATTGGGTTTTCACAGAAAAGTGACATTACTGGCATTTTTACAGCTGTAAATTGCATTAAACTTGCACAATAGATAACAGTAGAGTTACATTTTTGCAGTTTTTTTCACAGTTTAAAGGTTACATAAATATAAAAAAGCCCTCAGGAATAATATAGCAATGCAACCACTGCAAAAAAATGTGGAGCTCCCAGCCCGTTTTGTGCTCTCTAAACTGATGCATGATACGCGCGTCAACATATACATTTATATATATATATATATATACTAGACGATAAGCCTGCCCAGAGGAAAGTCTATTTAAAATTACTGAAAAAAATATACGAAATTATCCAAAATAAAAAAAATTAAACCTAATCTAATATCCCTATAAAAATACCCCCCAAATAAAAACACCCACTAATCTAAACTAAACTACCAATAGCCCTTAAAAGGGCCTTTTGTGGGGCATTGCCCTAAGTTAAAGTGAAAGTAAATCCTAGCGTTTTACAAGCGCTAGGATTGACTTTTGAAACAAATAAAGGGCGCTTTCATTCATGAAGTATAAGATACTTCATGTAGAAAGCTCCTTTATTTGTTTTAACCGATCGCCGTTCTTAGCTGCTACAGCAACACACGGCTAAAAAAAATTTTTTGCTAAGAGGTGACGTTTTCACCTCTTAGCCAATAGCCGTGTGGTAAATCCGGCTCCCATGGGAGCCAAGCCGGATTTACCGCATGGCTATTGGCTAAGAGGTGAAAATGTCACCTCTTAGCAAAAAAAATGTTTAGCCGTGGGCTGCTGTAGCAGCTAAAAACAGAGATTGGTTAAAACAAATAAAGCAGCTTTCTACATGAAGTATCTTATACTTCATGAATGAAAGTCCCCTTTATTTGTTTCAAAAGTCAATGCTAGCGTTTGTAAAATGCTAGGATTTACTTTCACTTTAAACAGCTCTTTTACCTAAAAAAAATTACCAATTACCCCCAACAGTAAAACCCCCCACACAACCAACCCCCCAAAATAAAGAAACCATTTGTATGGTCATTGCCCTTAAAAGGGCAATCAGCTCTTTATAAACAGCTCTTTTGTGTCCATAAAAAATAAAAAAAATCCCTAATCTAAAAAAACCCACCCCAAAAATAAAAAAAAACCTAAGTCCAACCCCGAAATAGGTACTCACAGTTTCTGAAGTCCGGCGGCAAAGGTCTTTTTCCAGGTGGTGAAGGTCTTCATCCACTGCGGGGACATCTCCTATCTTCATCCAGAGCGAAGTCGGCGTGGAGCGGAGGTGACCATGGAGCAGGACCGGCCATCGCGGAGCAGGACCGGCCATCGCGGAGCAGGACTGGTGTGGAGGATCTTCTTCATGCGGTCGACGCGCATACTGAATATTGAATGCAAGGTACCCCATTTAGGTACCTTGCATTCCTATTGGCTGAAATTTTTAAATCAGCCAATAGCATGAGAGCTACTGAAATCCTATTGGCTGTTCAAATCAGCCAATAGGACTTCAGTAGCTCACATCCTATTGGCTGATTTCAAAATGTCAGCAAATAGGAATGCAAGGTACCCCAATATAAATGGGGTACCTTGCATTCAATCTCCAGTGTGCAGCGGTGACCACATGAAGAGGAACCTCCATGCCAGTCCTGCTCCGCGACGGCCGGTCCTGCTCGTGATCACCGGTCCCACTCCACGGTCACCTCCGCTTCGCCTTCGCTCCGGATAAAGATAGAAGATGTCCCCGCGCTGGATGAAGATCTTCACCGCATGGAAGAAGACCTTCGCCAATGGAGTTCAGGAACTGTGAGTACCTATTTCGGGGGTTAGTAGTTCAAATGAATGTATATCTATCAGCGCCACAATAATACCATACAAGCTATATCTGATATAGGCGGAGTCTCCCAACCAAAAGTTAAGAGTAAAAAGAAATGCCAAGATACAGCGCTACACTACCCTCAGATGAGGGTTGGGTTGCTAAAGATGGTGTCCACGACTAGGAATGTGTATACATCAAGGTTAATATATAATATTGTGTTACACAAAGAATATATATAAAACCATGTAAAAAAGTACTTAAAAGGTAAAAGATTAAAAACAATATATATATATATATATATATATATAGGATGTGATATTAAAATGTATTAAACAAACATTTTATTAACATAAACTGACAGTAAAAAATACAGTTAAAAATAGATTCAACAATCTAATGGATTGCCCCATACAATGTCCAAGAAGTTATGTCCTATGTAACATACAAGTGTTTAAGTCCCATACCAAAATGTCCAAAGCAAATGTTCAAGGTTAATATCCAAAAAAAATAAAAATAAAAATGATAATATGTCCAAAGTTGGTGTAAAAATCAAAAAGGTGAAAAAATGTAAAAAATATAAAAAATATATTAAATATTTTTTGAAAAGATGAAAAAATGAATAAAAATATATAAAAAATATATGAGTTGTGATCAGCAACCCATATGGAAGGAATATAATATATGTGATAGTGAATAATTCTCGTGAGGTGTACACCTAAAAAGTGTGTATATAAAAGGGTGTGGTAAACAATGTGTCATAAAAAATGTGTCATAAAAAAGGATTCAAAATCCTGGTGAAATAAATAAAGTCCAAATTGCTCCAAAAAAATGTGTATATAATTCCAAGTATTCCAAATGTGAGTGTAGAAAGTGCTGGGTTGATGTTCCTCTTCTTAAAAGGTTATCAAATGTAATGGGATATCCTCCTGTACCTAAAAAAGTGTACAGAAAATAGACATAGTGCAATAAAATCACTTTAGAATGACAACAACAGTATTCTACTCACCAGATATATTCTGAGCTGCAATACCAGTGTATAGCCAACGCGTTTCGGTCCTCAGGGACCTTTCTCAAGACTGGTAGAAAGTCTTGAGAAAAGGTCCCTGAGGACCGAAACGCGTTGGCTGATAACCTTTTAAGAAGAGGAACATCAACCCAGCACTTTCTACACTCACATTTGGAATACTTGGAATTATATACACATTTTTTTGGAGCAATTTGGACTTTATTTATTTCACCAGGATTTTGAATCCTTTTTTATATTATATATATTATATTTATATATATTATATTATATTATATTCCTTCCATATGGGTTGCTGATCACAACTCATATATTTTTTATATATTTTTATTCATTTTTTTCATCTTTTCAAAAAATATTTAATATATTTTTTATATTTTTTACATTTTTTCACCTTTTTGATTTTTACACCAACTTTGGACATATTATCATTTTTATTTTTATTTTTTTTGGATATTAACCTTGAACATTTGCTTTGGACATTTTGGTATGGGACTTAAACACTTGTATGTTACATAGGACATAACTTCTTGGACATTGTATGGGGCAATCCATTAGATTGTTGAATCTATTTTTAACTGTATTTTTTACTGTCAGTTTATGTTAATAAAATGTTTGTTTAATACATTTTAATATCACATCCTATATATATATATATATATATTGTTTTTAATCTTTTACCTTTTAAGTACTTTTTTACATGGTTTTATATATATTCTTTGTGTAACACAATATTATATATTAACCTTGATGTATACACATTCCTAGTCGTGGACACCATCTTTAGCAACCCAACCCTCATCTGAGGGTAGTGTAGCGCTGTATCTTGGCATTTCTTTTTACCCTATTTCGGGGTTAGACTTAGGTTTTTTTTTGTTTGTTTTTTGGGGTGTTTTTTTTTAGCTTAGGGTTTGTTTGTTTTATGGGCGCAAAAGAGCTGTTTGTAAAAGAGCTGATTGTCCTTTTAAGGGAAATGCCCATACAAATGCCCCTTTAGGGGCAATGGGTAGCTTAGGTTTTTTTAGACTTAGGTTTTTTTTTATTTTGAGGGGTTGGTTGGGTGGGGGGTTTACTTTTAGGGGGTTTTATTAGGTAAAAGAGCTGTTTAACTTAGGGAAATGTCTAACAAAAGGCACTTTTAAGGGCTATTGGTAGTTTAGTTTAGATTAGGGGTTGTTTTTATTTTGGGGGGCTTTTTATTTTCATAGGGGTATTAGATTAGGTTAAAAAAAATATTTTTGATAATTTTGCTTATTTTTTTCTTTAATTTTAGACTTTTATTTTTTGTAATTTTAGATTTATTTAATTTATTCTTAGTCTGTTTTTATTGTAACTTAGTATTTTTTTATTTTATGTAATTGGGGTTAATTTAGGGGGTGTTAGGTTAGGGGGCTTAGTAATTAAATTAGTTATTTGTGTTGTGGGGGGTTGGCGGTTTAGGAGTTAATAAGTTAATTAGGATTATTGCGATGTGGGGGTTGACAGTTTAGGGGTTAATTAGGTATATTGCAATGTGGGTGGGGGGGGGTAGCGGTTTAGGGGTTAATAGGTTAATTAGGTTTATTGCGATGTGGGGGGTTTGCGCTTTAGGGGTTAATTTAATTATGTCATTTGCATTGTTGTTTAATTTGCGGATTAGGGGTTAATTACTTTAGTATTTTGCGATGTGGGGGTTGGCGGTTTAGGTGTTTGTTAATATTTCTTGCGGGTGCATATGTGTTTTTTGTTAATACTTCGTACGTACGCTTAGGTGTTTTTTTTGTTAATACTTCCTACAGGCGGTTAGTTTTTTTTTGTTAATACTTCGTGCGGACAGTTAGTTGTTTTTTTATTTTAATACTTCGTACGGGTGGTTAGGTTTTTTTTTGTTAATACTTTGTGCAGGCGGTTAGGTTTTTTTGTTATTTAGTGCAGGCGGTTCTGTGTGCTTTTTTTTTATATTTTGTGCAGGCGCTTAGGTGTTTTTTTCTTAATGCTTCGTTTGGCTATGTGGCCAAGGTGGATTCTTTTGGCTGCGCGCACAGCCAACATTTATTTGGATGCGTGCTCAACTGACGACTGCAACGGACGCTTTACAACGCGATTATAGTATAGATATATATAAACACACACACACATATCTATATGTATGAGTACATATGCATTTTTGTGTTTATATGTGTATATATGTCTGTAAATTCATCTATACACACTTTAATACATAAATACATATGTACACACACACACACTTGTTGGTGGAAATAAAAACTTGAGATTAAAATCCTCCATTTCATAAAAGTAAGAGCAATAGTGCTGCAGTTACCCCAATAGGGGATTGCTGTGTTTTAACAGAGCATTAGAAGCAAAATGCCTGAGATATTGCATATCTAATTTTCATATCCTACCCAGAATTCTCTGGTGCATTGGTAACAATGTATACAGGGTATTTCTGAGGTAAGGCAAGTGGGGATACTTGCCTAGATGTGCAAATTGCCTGAGCAATAATTGTATTGCTCTCTCTCTCTCTTTTGAGCCCTTTACACTCAAATACCTTAAAACGACTTAAAAAAACATTTTTAAACAATTTTAATATTTTATAATGTGTTTTACTGTGTATTTTCTGTAAATATTGTAGATTTTTTTTAATGTATTTTTAAATATATATTCCTATATATATCTTGATATATCTATACCTGTATGTATTCATATAAAAAATTCTATGTGAAGAACATTTGAATTTGAACTAAGCTTAACTACTTTTGGTTTTAGTGCAGTTGGTCTAATGCTGTGTCGGGTTAGTGCGCAAGCGATAAGTGTTATTTTTTTTTAAAAAAGCACGCTCTATTGAAGTCTAAAGGGAGATAGAGTTAACATGGTCCCGATATCCTAAGTCCTGTAGTTTGCACGCATCTGATTTCTCTCTTCCGCTAATTTTTTTATTTTAATTTGTAAAACGTGCTAAACCGCCAGGATAAAAACTTATTTCCAGCGGTGTTTGCACTCAAATCTATCTATCTATCTATCTATCTATCTATCTATTTATCTATCTATCTATCTGAGTTCCTAGAGAGAATTATAGATTGATAAGAACTTATGTTGCCTCTATACGTTGCTAAAGTTTTGGAAAGATTTTATTTTATTTTGCTATTGCTGTTGAATAAAATCACTGATTTTGCTTTATAGGTGTCATAAATTACTGAACAGATTGGGGTGAAGTGGTTAATTCTGTACACAATAATATGTATTTGAAATTTACATTTAAAATTTACTATTTATAGTTTTCAAATAAACATAAACAACTTTTTAATTTACTTTTATCTAATTTGTTTTGTTCTCTTGATATACATTATTGAAAAGCATACCCCTAGGTAGGCTAAGGAGCTGCTGATTGGTGGATGCACATATATGCCTCATGTTATTGGGTCACCCATGGGAATTGCTGTTTTTTTAACAAGAAATACCAAGAGAAGAAACAAATTAGATAATAGAAGTAAATTGGGAATTTGTTTATATTTTCTATCTGAATTGTGAAAGAAAAATGTGGGGTTTAATGTCCATTTGATATTATCAAATTTGCTTAACTCTTTTGGTATCCTTTGTTGAAGGAAAACCAATGCACTACTGGGAGCTAGCTGAACACATCTAGTAAGCCAATGACAAGAGACATATGTGCAGCCACCAATCAACAAACTCTCAGTAGTGCATTGCTGCTCCTGGGCTTACCAAGTCATGCTTTGTAACAAAGGATTCCAAGAGAATGCAGAAAATTAGGTAATATAATTAATTAGACAATGACATTTTAAACAACTTTCCAGTTTACTTATAGTATCAATTTAGCTTAGTTCTCTTGGTATCCTTTGATAAAGATTAATCCTAGATGAACTCAGGAGCATGCACGAGTCTTTAGCCATCTTGCAGCAGGGTTTGCAACAAAGTTTATAGAGATGTTTTACATAGTTGCAAACACATCTGGCACAGCTGCCACTGGATGCTAAAGACACATGCACACTTTTAAGCTTCAACAAACGATACCAAATAAGCAAAGCAAATTTGATATCTGATGTAAATTGTAAAGTTTATTCATGAAAGGTTAAAGGGACATGAAACACATTTTTTTTCTTTTATGACTCAGTCAGAGCATACATTTTTAAACAACTTTCCAATTGACTTCTATATTCAATTTCGCTTCATTCTCTTGGTATCCTTTATTGAAGGAGCAGCAATGCACTACTGGGAGGTAGCTGAACACATTGATAAGCCAATGAAATTAGGCATATCTGTGCAGCCACCAATCAGCAACTAGCTTCCAGCCCCTGGTCTTATCTAGGTATGCTTTTCAACAATGGATACCAAGAGAACTAAGCAAATTTGATAATAGAAATAAATTGGAAAGTTGTTTAAAATTGTATGTTCTTTATTATTATTATTATTTTTTTATTTTAAGAATTTTATTGATATCCCACATCAGTTAGCAGAGTAAGATCAAATTTATTGAAACTGCTTGCATACAAAATATATTGCACTATAAAGAAACAAAATGTAAACGTAAAATCCAATCTGTCGTAGCTAATATGTACAGAGGATATTTTTGAAAGAGCATTACAAGGTTAGTCTACCTTGGTTAAAGTATCTACAGTATTTTAAATCAAAACAACCTAAAGATGAAGTGTACAGTGTATCATCAATGTTTGTTTTCCAAATACTATACATTCCCAAAATAAAGAACTATAAATCAACATTAGTGTTGGGCAACACTTATAAGACATTTTAAATTCATTCATTTGTGTGCAGTTTGTTGCAATTTTATATTTTCACTTGTATGCAACAGCAGAAGGAGAATAAAACAATAGGTATGAAGCAAAAAATTATATGTTCTATCCGAATTATGAAATAATTTTTTTTGGTTTTAAATGCCTTTAATGTTGACTTTTCAATCCCTTTAAACAATGGAAGACAATAATTGTGTGACCATAATACTTACTCTGTAGCATTCTACACCTCCTAGAATCCAAATGGTTTCAATTTCCTCACTCAGTGGTGAAGTTGAGGCTAGTTTTACCATTTCCTCTTCATTCTGGCATATATAACTTGCATATTTTGGCAACACACTAGATTTAATGGAAATACAATAGTGTGTATTAGCACTGGCTTACATTATAAGAAAATATTTCAGTAGTAACTGAAGTACATGCATAACTAAATAAATGACAATTTAATTTTCAAATAGAGAAATAAAAATAGGCTAGCAACATGTAGCTGGTAAATGAATTGGATACAATTGTTGCCTTTTACATCTACATGTTTGTAATTCATATAATAAACAAAACATTAACATGATAGAACAATAGAATAAAAGAAGGGAAGGTGATATCATCTAACAATGGGCCAGATTACGAGGGGAACACTATTTAGCACTTTTGCACATGCGCTAACTGCGCTAGAAGTAAACTTTTTGCATGCGTGGGGTAGCGCCTTACAAGTAAAAAGTTATTGCTCGCATGCTAACCTGATGTGCGCAAAAAGCCGAAGTTAGAATATCACGCATGCAATAACCCATTCCCCCATAGAAATCAATGGAGCTACTTGACCGCTAACCCGAATGCATATTCTCAAGTGTGCTAACCTGACATGCAAATATGAATATTTTACATTCCAATGTTCTTAACATAGCAGAATATGTTCTATTTATATATATATATATATATATATATATATATATATATATATATATATATATATATATATATATATATATATATAAGCAAAAAATAAGAAAGGCACTCTCCGTGTAAATGGTAATAGTAAATAGTAATATTTTACTTTATCACAGTAAAATATTACTATTTACACGGAGAATGCCTTTCTTATTTTTTGCTTATATCAATGGTTTAAGTGCACCCCGGAGGCTGAGGCTAAGCAGTGAGTGTGGGATCCCTTCTGAAGTTTGTATATATATATATATATATATATATATATGATGGTAATTTGGAAAAATATATATCTATACCTATATATATATATATATATATATATATATATATAGAGAGAAACAAGTAAAATGTGTTCACTCAGTACACTGGGTAAACACAAGTGATACTCTATAGTTGGCGCTAGTCAGTATTGTGTAGGATATAGTGGCAGCTATATAAGGCCAGTACTGGTTGAGATGTAAGGTCCCAGTCAGTAAGTGAAAAATGTGTATACAAGAATAGATACAGCGCCTATATATCCATAAAAATATGGGTGGTATATGGGAATATGAATGAGAGCTAAAGATAATTAGTTAAGAAATAATAACAATTAAAAGAATATAAAAAATTATTAAAATAAATGATGCTAGAAAAATGATGAATAGATTATGAAACAATGTTCATATGAGTCTTTAGACAATTTACAGTCCGTGGTAAATCTTCACATGAAGTTGATATCAGTAAATAGATGGTATATAATACCCTTACCAGATATTACCTCAATCTAATGAGGTAAGTATGCCGCACTGGGGGTATATACAGATGGTAGAATCTTCTCCTTGTATCCAGATGTGGTGCCTCTTGGGTTTTCGTTAGCCTCCTGGAGTATGCAGGGATGTGTTTCTGGTTGTAGATAGATCCCTTGTACTTCCTTTGTGTTGGTAGTTAGCCTCTTGGAGTACCTTTTCTGTCTTGGTATCAATTCTAATGCCCTCAATCGTATGAGGTAAGGATGTAGCAGAATCACAGATGGGCTAGGCACCTCCTGTAGTATGGATCAGGAGTGTCATGGATCTCGAGCTGCAGTTAGAAGCTCCCAGTTTAGCTCAGGCTAAGCAGTGAGTGTGGGATCCCTTCTGAAGTTTGTATATATATATATATATATATATATATATATATATATATATATATATATATATATGATGGTAATTTGGAAAAATATATATCTATACCAATATATATATATATATATATATATATATATATATATATATACACATGATTATATATAGGTATAGATATATATATCTATTTAGAAATACTTTTACATTTTTTCCCTATGTGCAGAACATTGGATTGTGAAGTATTAACAGTAAATACACACTATAACACTTTATTAAATATGAATATTGCATAAATATGCTTTAACATGTTTTCATCTACTTGACTGCAAAGGGCTACAATGGACTTCTATATATAGTAGTAAAGAATGGGGATGCTGGCGACTGCATCCCCATTCTTTACTATATATATATATATATATATATATATATATATATATATATATATATATATATATATATATATATATATATATATATATATATATCTGTTCCTTTAACTTTGAACTTGCAAACTATGCTTCCAAAGTTGTCTCTAGGGACTGTCTTTTTGTTTCCTGTTACTTGTTTGTGAAGGGTCACAATCTCTTCTCTTAACTTTTTGGACCATTCTTCTGACTTATCCTTATTTCTAACACGCAGTCATACGTGACACTCAACAAAGCCCTAGCCAGTTCAGGTATTTCATGTTTTCTAGCTCAAGAACACCTGGTGCAACTAATGAAGCCCTTAATTAGCTGTATCAGGTGTGCTCCAGACAACACCTCTTTTGCATATTTGTGCTGTTGTGAGGGATTCTATTCATGGGGTTGACTGCAGAATTTATTAAAAGTTGCATTTTCAGTTGAATTTGGGGAAACCACTTGAAGCATTGGTTGTGTTGAACAATTTCAATTGCTTTTATTCGCTTTGCTCATTGCAAAACAGCTGAAAGTCTGTAAATTTTGACAATAAACCTAATTTTCCATGGGGTTTGAATAATATATGTATTTATGACTGTAATACATATATACACGTATAAATACATATGTGCACATATATTTACATACATATTTTTAGCCATGTATATGTATGTATCTCAGATCTCTACATTAAAGCTCTTTGCCTGCCTTTTTTTTCTAACACCTGAGATCTCATATCTTTGAGCCTTTATAACTTATGTGT